>NW_018744693.1:5537031-5876907 GCF_001683475.1 Chenopodium quinoa | reverse complement strand
TCATCACTCATCATTGCATCACAAAGTATGAAGTGCTTCGCCTCCGTGCCTAAGTTACCCAAATACTTTCATCATGGAGTAAACAATTGAGATGGCCTAAGATGAATTAATCTATTGCAAAACATTTGACTAATCTCATTCAACATGCATCTTCAAACCTTCACTTCGAGTCCTTTTCGCGTCTTTCTTTTTTTTCAGGAGAAAGTCGGTACCCTCCACACAAAAATGAAGGAAATTTTTGACTTTTTTGCATTTTCGAGTCACACGATCACATTACAATGCACACACGAGTCATGTACACGTTGAGTCATGTCATGATATCACCTTGATTTGAGTCTAACACATGTGTCAAACTCTTTGAGTCGAGTCAACCTCGAGTCAATCACAGCGAGTCAAGTTCATGCCTTGAGTCGTGTCAAGTCGATAAGTCAAGCGACGTCAAACCTTAGGTCAACCCTAAGATGATTAAAGAAATTGGCAAAGTTCTATAGTCAAAATAAATACAGGTGCAGCAGAATAGGGAGGACCCTACTCCAATTTCTGACGCCAGAGATATCTCAGCAAGCCTCTCAGAAAGGTGATTTTGACCTCATACAGCAATTTCGGGTTCCTTGGTACGCCAGTTAGCCCCTATAAGCAATTTGACATGATTAAGTATTCAGTTTGATTACAATCACAATAAGTGGTTGACCTGATGAAAGATCGTCTCACTTAGCTTAAAGCGCCTAAGAATTGGCTCAACACGGAAACACCGACATACTGGTTTTAGTGGAAGCAAAGTTCAGGTGGGCTTTAGAGATCGACAAACGTTGGTCTTCGAAAATTTTTCTTCAGAATATTATCACAACAAACGTTCAAGTATCGAAGCTCTTTTGTTCAGAGACGCGTAAACATCCATCAAGCTCTTTTGCTCCAGATACGCGTGGGCATATCATCAAAGCTCTTTTGTTCAGAGACACGTGGGCATTTCATTCAAGCTCTATTGTCCAGAGACGCGTGGGCATATCATCAAAGCTCTTTTGTTCAGAGACGCTTGGAAATTTCATCAAAGATCCTTTTTCAGAGACGCGTAGACATTTCATTCAAGCTCTATTGTCCAGAGACGCGTGGGCATATCAATCAAGCTCTTTTTCTCAGAGACGCGTAGGCATCCTATTATCAAGCTCTTCGTCCAGAGACACGTGGGCATATCATTCAAAAGCTCTTTTGTTCAGAGACACATGGACATTTCCTACATGCTCTTTTGCTCAGAGACACGTGGTCACCCTAGTATCAAGCTCTTCGTTCAGAGACGTGTGGACACATCATTTAGAAGTTCATATTAAAAAAAAGAAGCTCTATTGTTCAGAGACGCGTGGACATATTAAAAAAAAAGGAGAAGCTCTTTGTTCAAAGGCGCATGAACATATCCGAAAAAAGGAAGCTCTTTGTTCAGAGACGAGTGAACATTGAAATAGCAAGGTGGCGTTCCCTAGATTGTGGAGAGTTGTCACAAACAACTGAGGATTGTTTCAAGAGAAGCAATCTTCGATGGTATTCCCTTGGACGTGGAATATTATCATAGCGGAGGAGGATCGTTTCAAGAGAAGCAGTCTTCTATATTGGAAGCAGTCTCAAGCGTAGCGGTTTTCAGGTGGGATGACATTCTCTAGCTTGCAGGAGGTCATCAAAACAATCGGTTACTTTCAGAGACGTGTGCTCGACGGTGCAAGATACGCGTTTCTTAACTCTTTTATCTGTTTGACTAACGCTAGTTTGCAGGTATCGGCGTTACAAGAGTGATTTAGGATCGCAGAACGTTCTGAATCATTTTCCATCCCTATCGATACTTTGACTTTTATTTTCGAAACTCGCGTTTCTCCAAACTCAGTCAAAGTGGGGGCTTCTGTAGACACCCATTTGTGTCTCCCCAAAACCAAACCCAGTGATGAGTACCTTTCACGTCGAATCATAATCGAATGAAGTGAAAGTGTGGAAAGTTTAGTGTTGCGGATAGTTTTAATTTCTTTTCTCTTCTCTCTGTTTTTGAAAACTTATTATTAGAAAACAGCCAATCCAGTTTGTTTGGTCCATGATATGGGTACAATAGTAGTGTAGTTGGATAGGGATTGCAAAGACCTTTCCAACGATATATTATAAGCCCAATTCCGATGAATATTGAGGAAGTTATGACCAATTTACTGAACTGGGCCCGGTTTGAGCCTTATATGCGGCCCAATGATCTAGGGGAGGGCCTAATATAGATTTATCATTCCTAATGCAATTAGGAATGGTTTTAGTCTTCTAGATTCTTCTAGAAGGTTCTTTTCATTCCTAATTCAATTAGCATTGATAAATTGACTGTTGTTGACTTTCAGAGTTTTAATTAAAATCAAAGAGCATTTTTGAGGAAAATACGATTTTATCCTTCTGTACAACAATATTTATCTGATTTTAGAAAACGCGTGAAATTCTGAAATCAGCGCCAACCGCCAGCTGTAGCGCCTGGCGCTACGCTTGGCGCCAATAGCCAGCATTGGCGCTGGTTCGTTTTTCTGTGCGCCAATGCTCTGTTTTGTTAATTTTATCTTTTTGGCTGATTTTCTCTATAAACAACGTCGTAAAAACTCCGTTTTTATTAACCTACAACCAATTTTCATTCATCAATTCTCTAACTCTCTTTAATCATTCACCATCTCTCTCTCTTTTTTTCTAAACTCGCTTTTTACATACAAAATTCCGCATTCGCAAGATCTAGAAACACCTAGCCATATTCGAAGTTGCCTTTTCCCTAGACGTGAAAGGTTTAATTTCTGAGGGTTTGGTCCCAAATCTATCTTTCAATTATTTAATTTAATTGTTTTGATTTTATATTTTCCTTGAAGTTACTAACGTGTGTATTTTATTATTAGAAAGAGGTACGAGGCATCAAAGTAAGTGCTTTAATTTATTTATTGATATTATGATGTAGAGATCATGCTTAGATTGTTATTTTGATTCCTAGTATCATGCCTAGGGTAATTTTAATATCAAATATGATTGTTATGATGTCTTTTATATTCTTCCTAATATTTATGTTTGTTAGTATCATGTTAGGGTTAAAGCTTTGATTTTTATTGCTTAGTGACATGCTAGGGTTTGTTATTAATCTTGTTAGTATCATGCCTAGGATCTTGCTATTTTTATTATGCTTTAACATGATTTATGCTTATTTTTATAATTGTTTTGATTATGATTATAATTTTATTATTGCTATAATTATTATTATTATTATTATGATTAACATGATTATTATTATGATTAATATGATTGTTATTGTGATGATTATTGTTATAATTTTATTTTGTTATGATTATTTATTATGTTGCTTGATGCTTATTTATTTCTATTGCTTGATCACCTTTTATGCATGTTTAAAGGGAATTTGTACTTGTAATCACGCTTAATAAGATAATTAATAATCTTGTTAGGGTTAATTATGATTAATTCAAGTGATCGCCAATAATAGTTTTATTTGCACATTAAATTCAACCAACATAGATAAACAGGTTTAGGGTTAATCCTATTGATTGCATGTTAGTCAGAAAGCGCACATGAATACGATCAGAATAAAGTAGAGGCCTATTATTAGGGCAGGTTCAATCTCTTTTAGGTTGGATTTGTACCTTCATCCCCGAACCCTTATTTGGTTCTAGACCTTATGGAGTTGACGATCTCTTGGATCGTTAAGGGGTGTAACCTTCACCCTGTGAACGGTTTACAAGTTCCTAAAACTTGTTGGCGACTCTTTTGCTCTATCTTCTTTCCCTTTGGACGCCACCGTACTTAAGTGTATGATTACAGTGGGGTTCAAGCAAGGGGATTAACGCTTGAAGTATTCCCCACAGACATCCTCGAGTCCGGTTAAGAAGCAGCGTAGTGAGGAAGTGGACTCTAAGTTTCATGCTTTCGATAGTGATATGGAGGTAGAGAAGAACAATGAAGATGCTGATTTTTGTGTGGAGTCTCTTGGTGAGGTGGCTGCACCGAAACAGCCCCCTAAGGATCAATGAAGTTAATTTCTTGGAATTGTAGGGGGATTAAATGACACACTATCCCCTACACATCCTTATTTAGTGTGGTTGTTAGCTACTAAATTACCTACTGTTATGTTTATTTCGGAAACAAAAATGTTGTTTAGTGATGTTAGTAAATTAGTTTCTAAGTTTACTCCAACTTTTTCTTGTGGAGTAGACTCGGTTGGGGTAAAGGGGGGTTTAGCCTTGTTTAGTTGGTATTTGGGGAATGTTTTTTGTATTGCTTCATCCCCAAACTTTATCTTTTGTAATGTTGTTGACATTAATGGAAGGAGTAGGCATCTTTTGTTTTTGTATGGTGCATTGAGGATTGAAGATAGGCCTAAGGTGTGGGAGGAAATTTCTCTTCTTATCTCTAGTTCCCCTAATGTGTTGATTATGGGGGGCATAAACCAGTTGGAGTATTATAGTGACAAACTAGGGGGTTCTTCTTTGATTAAGGGATTGGATGTATTTTTGGATTGGAGGTTCCAAACTAACCTTCTTGAGGTTCCGTTTACGGGTCCCCGATACACTTGGTCTAACAAAAGATTGGGAATGGATTTAATCATGGAACGTTTGGATAGGGCGTACTGCTCTTCACAATGGTTTAATGAGTTTCCGGATGGTCTAGTTATTCAAGAACCTATTACGGTTTCGGGTCATGCGGCAATAATTTATGAGTCGGATACTAGGCTACCAAAGTCCAACAGACCGTACCAGATTGAGACTTGGTGTTTGATCTTCCCGGAGATTCGGACACTCATTGGTCAAGCGTGGGGGGCTCAATGCTCAGGATCAGTCATGTTCAGGTTTCACAAGTGATCGAGGTGGCTACGGGATCTAATCAAAAAATGGTGCTTGGACAATAAAAAGGTATGGGGAATAAATTGGAGGAAGTATTCCTCTGATCTTATTGACCAAGGAGGAGATGTTACTAATTTGGAGCAAGTAAATGTTTATGTTACTGCAATTAATGACACTATCACTCGTAGCAACTTAGAGTTCAAGTATTGGCAACAACGAATGAAGGACAGATGGATCGTTGAAGGGGATGTTCCTTCTAAAATGATGTATGGTAGAGTGAAACAACGACAAAAACGAAGGGAGATTATTACCTTAAGGAAAGATGATGAGAATTGGGTTCATGGGCAGGAAAATTTGGAAGCTTTGATTAAAGATACCTTGAGGGAAGTCTATAATCCGGTGATGGATTCTATGGATAACCTAACTACAAAGGTTGACTTAGTGTTACGGGAATCGGAGCTACCCTCTATTCACCCGGATGATGCTGCTTCCTTAATTCGACCGTTCTCGCTTCAAGAAATTCGAAAGGCGATGTTCTCAATCCACAATTTAAAGGCTCCAGGACCGGACGACTATATAGCAGAATTTTTTCATCAGCACTGGGAGGTGGTGGGCACCTCGGTTGTTCAGGCGGTACAATCCTTCTTATCTACAGGTTTTTTGTTAAAAGAGTTTAATGCTTCCCTTATTGTTATGATTCCAAAGGTGGACTGCCCGGAATTGCCAACACAATTTCGACCTATCAGTTTATGCAGTACTAACTATAAATGCATTTCTAAATGTCTGGTAAATAGGATGAAATTGTTGTTGTCTGATCTGATTTCGGAGTTTCAGCATGCTTTTCTACCAGGTAGGTATGTTGAAGATAATGTGTTGCTCAGCCATGAGCTCCTGCATCTGATCAATACTAGTAATGGCCAGTCTACAAAAGCGGTGATCAAAGTGGATATGTCAAAGGCTTACGATCGCTTTAATTGGACTTTCCTTCTAAGAGTCCTTGAGGCTTATGGCTTTCCAGCAGTTTGGGTACAGTGGATATCACAATGCATCTCCATTGTCTCCTACAAGACTCTCATTAATGGCCAATTTTCGGAGATGTTTAAGCCGGAGTGTGGGTTGCGTCAGGGTGACCCCCTCTTCCCTTATCTCTTCTTATTTTGCATGGATATTTTATCTCGAATGCTCTCAGTGGCGGAGGACATTAAGCTAATCAAAGGTATTCGGGTCACCAGGCGTTCACCATCGATTTCACATCTATTTTTTGCCGATGATGCTATGGTCTTCTTTCATGCAACCCCTGCATCTTGTAAAAATATGGTGGATATCTTCACTAGGTTTGGGGAGATTTCGGGTCAGCAGCTGAATTTAAATAAGTCCTCTGTAAAATTTAGTAAGCTGGCACAGGCGGATGAAGTGGAGGAGCTTAAGGCAATTTTGAATATTGCCCAAGTTCCGACTCTGGATAGACATTTGGGGGCACCTATTGATTTTTCTACAAGGAAGAAGGATGCTTTCAAATTCTTGGTAGACAAGGTTGCTGCTAAGATTCTCTCTTGGGCTTCTCTAAACTTATCACAATCGGTTAAATTGGTTCTGATTAATACTGTTTTGATTAGTATTTCATCTCATGTGATGAAATGCTTCAAGATGCCAACCTCGATTACGAATAGGATTGATTCCTTGATTGCTCGTTTTTGGTTGGGGTCAAAGGGTGACAAAGGTATGCATTGGGTCAAACGTGAGATTATTTAGAAACCAAAGGGGATGGGTGGTCTAGGCATTAGGTCAATGGCCTGCCTAAATGATGCTCCTTTGTTTAAACAAGTGACTCGTATGCACTGTAACCCCCAGTTGTTAGTGGCTCGTTCTCTTGATCCTATTCACAACTGCTCCCTCTGTAAAGGATGTGCTATGTCTTGCCTTCGAAGAATGTCTCTTGGGGTAGGCGAGGTTTGTTTAATGTGGCGAATAAAATGGTTAGAGGCTTTTGTTAGAAGATAGGGAGTGGGGATAAGGTGAGAGTTGCGAATATGAAGTGGGTGCAAGGATCAATTCCGGTTTTTAAATCAAATTAACCTCTTCGGGGGGTTGGGTCGGGAATAATGAAAGATTTGATAATTCAGGACACACGTTCTTGGAATGTGGCTATCATTAGGGATAGCTTTGTTTGGAGTACGGAACAAAAGATTTTGGAAATGGAGTTACCTCCTATTGAGGAGGATGATGTTCTTTATTGGGAGAGTCATGTTTCCGGAACCTATACTGTTAAAACGAGCTATGCTTTTCTTATGAGTGATTTTTCTTTGCAACAGGATATTTTTTCTGATAATTTGTTTTTTTAGGCTCATCTGGAAGCTCCATATTCCGCCAAAGTGGAGTTTGTTCCTTTGGAAGATAGTCATGAATGGCTTGGTTGTGAAGTCTAACTTGGCCCAAAGGGGTATCGATATAGATGACTGCTGTGATTCCTGTGGGTTGGAAGGAGAAAATCTTCAACATCTTTTCAGGATGTGTTCTTTTGCGAGGTATGCCTGGAAGAATTGTCCCCTACATATCTCATCTGAATTGGATGAATCTACTCCTTTGAGACACTGGATTCATATTATATCCTACTTTTTAATAGCGAGGATGGAAACAAGAGTGAACGGATAGGTACGTTCATAGGGGTTCTTTGGAGTCTATGGGTAACCAGAAATGGTAGGGTCTTTAATAATGAGGGGGGTTATCTTGCGGACTTTTTTCCGCAACTACAACCTGGCGATGCATAATTTATCAGTTTGGCGAAAGAGTGGATGGGGGGGATGGATGTAAGGTTTAAGGTTAGAGGTTTTGTGAAGCGCCACCCGGGTTTTCAAGGGTCAACATTGGATGTGAAAGGGAGGATATCAATCATCCGATCGATTTTAGATTGGAAGTTACAATCATGGTTGATGGCTCTTGGCAAAAAAGAACTGGAAATGAGGGAATGGGATGGGCTTATTCGTGGACCACCATACCTATATGGAGGGGGGAGGTGATTATGGGAGAGCTCACTCTTTCTCTTCATGCGGAAATCATGGCATGTGTTGCAGCCCTGAAATGGGCGGTAGGGAAAGGAGGGTACCACCGTGTCCTTGTGTTCACTGATTCACTTGCCCTAGTTCAGTTACTTGAACATCCATAAAGGAGGGAGGTACGACACCTTTGGACTATCCAAGACCTTCTACGTGTGGGTAATAGCTTTACAACTTGCATCATCTGGAAAGTGGGACGAGACCAGGTTGCAAAGGCTCATGACATTGCTAATTCTTGTAGGGTGAACTTAAATAGCTTTACTAGTTATTTTTTTTGTTTTCCTTTTTGCTTTTGTTGTTGTCAAAAAAAAATATATAGTGAAGATCTTAAATCCACCACCAGTTGATGTAGGTCTAATTTAGCTTAATCACTTAATTTCTTGTATTTTCTTTGTTTATCTTTGTATTGCTTTTTAATTTGTATTTTACATTGACTTGTTTTATATTCATCAATAACATCACCGTTTTCCTAACAATAGAAGTTATCGAGCAACTTTCCATAATCAATTAACACCGTTTTCATTATTTATTTTTTTCAATTACAATTATTTTAAAAACAACTCAGAATTTATCTAGTCCATCAATAACATTAATGTTGATAATGATTAGAAAGAGGTCTGAATCCTATTGTGTCCCGTTTCATATACCACACAATTTTTATCGGTTTACATCATTTTAAAACCCATTTTCTTTAGTTAATTTTAATAGCAAATAAAATTAAATAAAATTTACATTATTTATATCCTAGTCCTAATCTCTTTTTTTTCACGCAATTATAGAAAGAATGAATTGAGGTAACTTTAAAATAAAAAAAAATAAAAAAATAAAAAAAGAATTTGGGTTCTTGTAATGTTGTGAAGGCATTATAAACGAAAGAAAAAGTATGAAGTTGAATTAAACGTAATTGTATACACAAAATAAATAAATAAATAGATACATAGTAAATAAAATAAAATAAATTAAAAAAAATTAAAATTAAAAATTAAAATTAAAATTAAAAAAAAACAAAATAAATAAAAAGAAAGAAAGAAAGATAGGGACTAGAATATACTCCCTTTATCCTAGAATAATTAGCACAATCAAAATTTGCGCACATGTTGATGCACTAGTTTGACCTTATTTTTATATAAGTAAAGATTTATGAAAATTATATATATATAAAAAAAGGGTTATATTATGAAACTTTATACCAATATTTATCTTACAATATAATTATGATAAAAAATATGTTGTTATTATGTTAAATAAAAAAACTTTAGTCATAGTTAAAATATGAATGATGAAAAAAAGTCCAACGTGTCAGTAATTTTGGGATGGATACTGGATTAAATTATGTAAATTTTTAGTAATTTTTATTTTCTATCATAAATTAAATAAGAAAAATAAATATTTATAATAATGTGAATAAATACAATTGAATGATACACGAAATGGGACACAAGTCACACAATAATGTGATAAAGAACTTGAACCTTTGTATGTTTTTCAAAAGATTTAAATAGGAATTAAAATGATAAAGGCTCAGGAATGAGTTGACCAGCCCAGCCTGATTTGTAAATGAGTTTAATCCTTCAGCCCATCATAAGTAAAACCAGCCCAAGCCCACTTGGGCATACTCTTAGGCTACCTCCACATTATAAAAATTTCTAATTTGGTACCCTGTCATACTTCAAAATTTTGAACATTATTGAAAAAGTTCCCATAGAAATTTTTTATTGAAATAGTTAAAATAATAATTATTTTTTTTTTTAATTTTAAATAAGGGTTAAGTTTAAAATATGCTAAGTTCAGGATAAAATGCTTAATAGCTTAGCTTCCCAAATTATTGAATAATTCATCAAGTATTTTGTACAAAGTTGTGACCAAGTCACTACTCAAAGTATTGAAATTAATGGGTGATAAGGTGGAGTATTCTACTAATCTTATATTGTCTCTGTTTTTTTTTTAAGTTGACACCTTTCTTTTATCATGCTTGCTTGCCAACGCATGTTTTTAACGCTTAATAACTTCAATTATCAATATTGTAAAATTATAAAAGTGGATATTAATAAAATATACAAATTGTACAATTCAAACAAGATCTCACTGATTATATTTATCAATATATATATAAATCACAAAAATGAGTCAAAGTGTAGTAAGTGAATAGTGTAAAAGTCAAATGGTATCAACTAATTCCTCTACTTTTGAATCTGGGACAACTTTCCTCAAATGATCAAATCACATGGAACTATGGTCTATGGAAGTCACCTTTTACAGTGTGTTTGGATAATATTAAAGGAAGGAAAAGAAAGGGGAGGGAGGAGAAGAGGAGGGGAGGGGAGGGAAGAGAAAATGGTGAGTTTTTCCTTCCAAATCTCTCCATTGTTGGAGGGATCATTTTCCTACAATTTAATCCTCCATTTCTCTCCCCTCCAATTCCCTTACTTCCTCATTTGTTATCCAAATGAAAGATATCACATCTCTTCATTTTCCTCCCCTTCTTTTCCTTCCATTTCCTTTTATCCAAACACACCGTTAATCTTGCAATGTACTTCGTACATAGTTAGGTCACAAACATACTCAATGCCACTTTGGACTTCTAACATGAGGTCAAAGGACCCCAACTTGTGGCAATTGTAATTACACTAGCTAGTCTTCAAATCTCCAAATTATTTTGATCTTACATTCTTCAAATCACCGGGGCCTTTGAGAGTTGATAATGGGCTAGGATCATCTAAATTCTAATCTATACATGTTAAGTTTAGGGTAAGATGCTTAATAACAAAGCTTGAATGTATTGTTGAGGAACCCAATGGACATTCGACTTAGGCCTGTTTTGACTGAATTGAACTGAAATGAACTGAATATTTTATGAGAGAAAGAAATTAAGAGCTGAACTTAACTTCTTTTTTTTTTTTTTTTTTGTTTGAAAGAAGAACTGAAAACTTAACTTATTATTGAAAATAATCTGAAGAGAACAAGTCCTTAATAATTGGTTATACTTAAATTATTTATTTAACATTTTGTACTCAAGTTAAATTTCATTGGAAAGGCATTTCACTTCCGTTTGGGCATGATGCTTTTCAAACGCCTAATTGTCAGGCATATCTATATGTATGTGGTTTTTGCATTCACAAAGGCATCATGGTAATTTTGTATTGTTAGATAATAGGTTAATATTATCTTGTGATTATTCTGTAAAGGTATATCTCATGTAATTTAGGTTATATCATGTTAGGTTGTAAACAAACTATATATATTGACTAGTTTTGTGCCCGTGCGATGCTGTAGACACCTAAAAATGTCTCCCCAAAACCAAACCCGATGATAAATAACCTTTCACCGCCACTATTGGTCGAGTTTAGTATTTAATCCCGAGAGTGCTTGAAAAATCGTAAATTCATATTTCGAAAGGTCTATGGATCATTCTTGGAGTTTGGTAAAAGCATAGTTTTAATTTTAGCCCAAACTTGTTAATTAATTTTAAGCCCAAACCTTTTTATTTTATTATTTTATTATTTATTTTTGGCCCAAATATTTTATTTATTTTTATTTTATTATTTTAGCCCGAATAATAAAGTCAGAAAAAAGCCCGAAATTATCAATCGGCACTTAAAAAGCCGAAAGAAATTAGGGTTAAAAATGAATTTAGACGAAAAAATGGACTGGAACTGACCGTGTCACGGTACAGCTTGACCGTGTCACGTGAACTGTTCCCGTCTGACGGTAGGACTTCCCGTGACATGGGAGGTCTGCTGTGACATGGAAGTTCCGTGTCCTTTCCGCGTAAACCCTTAACGCGTTTTCTGTTCCGTTTTCTAAAAATTTCCCGCGTCACTCCAAAACTGACCGTGTCACGGGAACTTGTACCTTCTGACGGTACAGTCTAACCGTGTCACGGTACAGTCTGACCGTGTCACGGGATACATTTTTAGGGTTTTTATCATTTTAGGGTTCCGTGTGCTCCCTCAGCACATTTCCCTATAAATACCCCCTCATTTCTGATGTACGGGGCAACCAGAATTCTATTATTCTTATTTTTCTCTCTTCTATGCTCTTAACCTAAACACTAGCCTACCCTTTTCACTTCAAAATTCCTTCTTCAAGCACTCAAAGGAGTCCATATTTTACTCGAGGTTCTGTCCTTAAACCAAGGCGTGAAAGGTAGAATCGTTTGAGGGTTTGGCCCCAAAATCAACCTTATTTATTTTAATTTAATTTAATTGTTATTTTATTATTTCCTTGAATTTACTAACTCGTTTATTATTTTGTAGTTGCAAACAAACAGATTCAAAGTAAGGATCATGCTCTTTTTACTATTGTTATTTTTCTAACGATTTTTATGTTGTTGGAATTATGATTAAATTGGTTTTTATGTTAATATTGATTATATTATTTATTTTGATCATTATATTGCATGTTAAATGGAATATATAATTGAAAATCACAACTAATAAGATAACTAGGACAACCGGTTTAGGATCCTTTTAATCTTATTATTAATTCAAGTGATCACCAAATTTTTAGAGTTATGTGCGCATTAATTTTGAACCAATTTAGTTAAATAATAGTTTGGAGCAAATTGAATTATTGTTTGTATGCCTTTGAGATCACATGAATGCTTTTCAATATAAGAATAGAGTAGAGGCCAATACGGGCGAATGTGACTCCATGACTCACTTCGTACCATCATCCCCGATCCTCCTTTCGTGGTTCCGAACCATATGGAGTTAGTAATCTCATGGATTATGAATGGGGTGTGACCTTCACGGGTCAATCGTTGTTGCCTATCGTTGTCCCTTATCGTGGTTGCCTTTTTATGATCCGTGAACGGTTTACAAGTTCCTAAAAAACTTGTTGGCGGCTCCCTACTTTATTTGTCCCTAATCGTAAATGTCAATTCCCACTTCCTATGAGTGCCAAGCATATTCACAACATGATTTTAACGTAGGCGCACTTCAAACGACGCCTACAATTTGGCGACTCCACTAGGGAGGATTCTTAATTATTTATCGATTTGAGTGATCGGTATTTAATTAAGATGAGTGGATGAGACTTGAAAGATTCTTGAAAAAAATATTCCTGTGATTAATTTTGGCATTTTTGCATCTGCATAGACGTTTTAACGTCGCATTCAGATCTGTCTCGTAGGAAAAATTGGATAACTTGGTTGCATGCTAAGGAAAACAGGGCACTAGTCAAATTTTCTGACTGCCGTGTCACGGTACAGTGTACCGTCTGACGGTACCCTGTACCGTGACACGGGAATTTCTGTCGTGTCACGGCAGTCCTAAAATCAGTCCGGTGACCTATTTTCTTTTCCCACAGTCGACTTCCTTCGATTTTTCTGAAAAAATGTATGTGTTCTACATGCGTCTTAGCCCCGGGGAATTTAAGCTCTATCAACCCAAAAACGCTCATCGAAATAAGGGTTCATCTGAGTCATTAAATTCACCCAAACCATGGAGTCGAGTTTGATTTCATCACGAACTCGCGGAGCCGCCCGTTGGCATACACCCTCAAGGGAGGCTGCCTTGCTAACGCGTCCAAACTCTTAACCATGTTACCCTTTTGACACCCAAAGCTTGACCAATAGTTGAACATAGATCTTGACTTTAGGTTGCGAATTTTTTGCATCATCATGCCTAAATGCTATGTGTTTGTTCGGTGCTAACCCTAATGTGTTTGCTCTTTTTGTTTGACCCATGACCGAGGGTTTTTTCTCACATAGTAATTAGTACGGACTTAAAATCGATTAAAATCTAAAAAAATCACAAAACTGACCTGGAACTGCGCACCGTGTCACGGCATGTTCTGTCGTGTCACGGTGAACAGTGCCGTGACACGGGAAAGTCTACCGTCTGACGGTAGACTGCACCGTGTCATGACAGTTTGCACCGTGACATGGTGCCCAGGAAAGTGTCCTGTTAGTCTTGTTCTCGATTTTTGTGCGAATGTTGTGTCCAGTTTTGGGTCGTGTCTAGTTATACGGTCAAAACACGCGTCCATAACCTCACTTAATCACTCACATGTCGTGTTTACACACTTTTTTTGCTTTAAGTTGTGCACCACTTTTTTAACCGTATTTTAGGGAAAGTCTTGTTTTTATGTCTTTTTTTTAAGTCGGATGGTATCCTCCCTTTAAAAACAAACAAGCAACGTTTCAAAATTATTATTTTTTTTTTTACCGTTTCAAAAAAAAAAAAAAAATTTGACCGTGACACGGGAATTTATCCCGTCTGACGGGAGAGGTGTCCCGTGCCACGTCACCCCTTTTCAAAAAAAAAAAAATTTTGACCGTGACACGGGAATTTATCCCGTCTGACGAGAGAGGTGTCCCGTGCCACGTCACCCCTTTTCAAAAAAAAAATAAAAAAATTTGACCGTGACACGGGAATTTATCCCGTCTGACGGGAGAAGTGTCCCGTGCCACGTCACCCCTTTTCAAAAAAAAAAAAAAAATTGTCGTGACACGGGAATTTATCCCGTCTGACGGGAGAAGTGTCCCGTGTCACGTCAACCCCTATAAAAAAAAAAGCGTCAGTTTAGTCTTCCGTGTTAATATGGTCCTCGTGTCAGTCATTTTGGTTATTGTTCACATGTCTAGCCATACGATCATACCACGAGTCTTATAACATCACTTGATCACTCACGAGTCAAGTATAGTCCACACACTTTCTTTATGTTCCGACTCGAGTCGTGCACCAGGTCGTTTATGATCGTATATTAGGTTCATGCACCCTTTTTTCGTCATAATAAAAAAAATGAGTGGAGTTTTTCTCACCTGTTTTCAAATGTCTATTTTTTCCTTCCTTTCCTATCTTGAGCAATGAGTCAAACAATTAAGTGAATTATTTTATTTCACAGTACTTGTTCAAGGAACAGAGATAGATCAATACGGTTCGAGCCATTACCGCAACAATCTCTCAGATTTAATAGGCGTTCAAAGAGAACTTTGTCATCTCCGTTACTCATCACCTTTCAATGGCCACTAAAGAAGACATTGAGAACATCAACAAATCCATTGAGGCACTGTCTTCCATGATGCAAACCCTTACCACTAGGGTCACTACCATGGAACAAAACAAGGTCACTGTTTCCACCCTTGACAAACTGAAGGAACAAATGAGTAAGATTTCTGAGGATTTCACTTATGTGGAACGGCCTCCCACTCCTTTGAATGTGAAGGACAGACTCCTTGAAAAGTTCTCCACTGCTGATATTCCAAAGTTCAAGCCTACTGACAATCCAATATTCCATTTGAAGGCGTTCTCTGCAACCATGGCTCTTAAGGGATTAGACGTTACACTCTTCCCTACGGTGTTCCCTCTCTCCTTAGAACATGTTTGCCAACAATGGTTCTATTCCCTAGATGCCAAGCGTACTGCGACTTGGCAAGATGTCACCGACAGTTTCATGAATCGTTACAAGTGTAACATTCAAACTAAAACTTCTGAACGTGAACTCTCCATTCTCAAACAGAAAGAGAATGAAGGCTTCACCGCTTACCTGAACACGTGGAGGGAAACAGCTTCACTCTTGGTAGATCCTCCCAAAGAAAGAGAGATGGTTCGCCTCTTTATTCAAAATCTGACTCATAAATATAAGGAACATCTCAAATTTCTTCCACTGAATACTTTCAAAGCTGTATATGACATCGGCATCAATATCGAGGATGAGCTAATAAAGACTGCTGGTAGTAACAATAATAACACTTGGAAAAACAAGAAGAATGACCATCCTTCTTCTTCGTCTTCTAAGCACGAAAATACTACCAACAATATAAGCCAAGTTGATCTCAACGAAGTGTTAGCTCTTGATACTCCATTGCCCAAGAAGAAAAGAATTTACACTCCTTTAGGAATGAGTTATGATGCGGCCTTTGATCGCCTTTACAGTCAAGGCTTGATCACACCTATTGGGCCATTTCCAGAGCCAAAACTTGAAGAAAGGAGCGCCAAATGGAATCCCAATGCCTATTGCAAGTACCATCAAGGAAGGGGACACACTACGGAGCAATGTTGGAATTTGAAGGACGTCATTCAAGACTTGATGGATGCAAATAAACTTCTTGTCCCTCTAGGCGGCAAGAAGTAATGAATACAAGGCACACAGATCCTTCGTGCAAGATTTCATGTTTTTTTTTTTATTCTTTTGTTTCAACCCTCTCCCCAATAAGTCTAGCATAGGTTCCCATTATCCATGTGTCTATGTGTCACATTTCTTACCTTCTTCATAAATGAGCACTCTTTCTTACATTCGATCATGTGATTAGCAAAAAAAAAAAAAAAAAAAAAAAAAAAATTGCCGAACTAAACACAAGGTACACCAATGATTTGAGGCACCTTTGCAACCCTGTCATTCCCCATTAACCACTCAATCACATATCCAGTTCTTCATCAACCACTTTGAGCCTCGCCTAACGTTTGACCTTCATTTCTTCAACCCACATTCACTCAACCCTGGGATTTGAAGATGTGTAATTGTATAACATTCAAAAAGCAAGTAAAAAAAAAAGTAGCAAAGCAAAAATAAAACAATGTCTAAAGGCAAGTGTTCCAATGTCTTTGATATGAACACGTCTCAAATTGCGTCTCTCATCGAGTGCTCGGTACCGTGCCTGAGAAACATGAATGCTAAGTGAGTGATGGACCGCATGATCTGAGATTGCCTACATTGATTCAAAAGAATGAAAAAAAAAAAAGTTCAAAGCAAAAAAAAATGTGTTGAAATAAACTTGCAAAATTCAAAATTTTCAAATTCACAATTACACATCTTGGGGCTTCTCTCGGGTCTTGATCCTTTTACCCCTTTCTCCCTTAAACCATCAACTTAACCACATTACAACCCTTGAAAAACCTCTTTGAGGTGTACATACACTTGTGCAAAGTTCGGTTAGAGCTACGTTCGGCCTGATTCCTAACGGATACGTAGGCAACCTCACATCGAGGTGCGACCACATTCATATTCATATCCATGCATGATCGAGTCAAAGAATATCCAATGCTTATCCCTACCCATTTAGAGATAGACTTGGGGGCTTGAACCCAAATCACATTAGCTTACCCAGCCTGAAAAGTCATCATCTTTAACTCTTCTCACATCTCTTTCCATCGCTATACCCCTTGCAGCCAGCCTTAGTATCACATTCACACACTTCACTCACACATCCATATCCATATCAATCATCCTTCCCTTTAATAATCCTTTATCATGAAATCTTGTTTCAACACTGTGCATGTTTCAAGACAACATTCAGTAGAAGAAACATTGTATACTTGCTTAGCTTCCTGACCTGAGCAATGTTCATTGTTTCGCATAATGTGCTACGAAACATTTATATATCAATGATTTTTAATCATACAAAGCATATCGTGCTTAGCTCCTTGACCTAAGCAACGTTCATTATGCAATAATCCCTGTACGTGCTTAGCTTCCAGACCTAAGTGACGTTCAAAATCGCTTCTTTACACCATATATGATGCTTAGCTCCATGACTTAAGTTCATTCATCTATCGTGTCACATGATGTAATTGTCCTTAGCCTCCTGGCCTAAGAACATGCATCATGCATACATTATTTTCAGGACAAGCAATTCAATCCATACGATTTATTTCGTCTTGCTCAAGGAGGAATTTCAAAACTTCTTTCCTTTTTCATTATTTTATTTTGGGGAAGTTCAAAAACTTTTTCCAAGTTTTCATCGAAGGAAGTTCGAAAATAAAAGTTCAGTTTTCACATCTTTCTTTTTCGGGAGAAAGTCGGTACCCTCCACTTATGACAAAAATTGACGGAAAATTTTTGCATCTTCGTTTGCTTGTGTCTGCACACACACACACTCACTCACAAGTCATACACATGTCATGTCACATCAAGTCAAACTTGGTCAAGTTAGTGGTCAAGTCAATCACAGTGTATACGAGTCCATTGGAAAATTTATTTTTGCAAGTCTTATCTACAGCCCACGTCCGGGGACAAGCGGACCATCTACAGCCCACGTCCGGGGACAAGCGGACCCTCTACATCCCACGTCCGGGGACAAGCGGACCACCATCATTTCATAACGCAAGATTCTCGATACACAGAGACTTGCAATCTCATCATCTTTCGACTTTCCTCAAGCATGGAAAGTATTATCCGGTGGATTTTTCTTCAAGTATAGAAAACCGCCAAATCGGCTTTCCTCAAGCATGGAAGGCATTATAGGTGGAATTCTTCAAGCATAGAATGACACCGTATTCATCAGTCGGCTTTCCCCAGGCTTGGAAAGCGTTATCGGTGGATTTTTCTTCAAGTATAGAAAACCGCCAAGTCGGCTTTCCTCAGGCTTGGAAAGCGTTATCTGTGGATTTTTCTTCAAGTATAGAAAACCACAAAATTCCTTTGTCGGCTTTCCTCAAGTATGGAAGGCATTAGCGGTGGATTTCTTCAAGTATAGAATGACACCAAATTCGTTCGTCGACTTTCCTCAGGCATGGAAAGTATTATCCGGTAGCTTTCTTCAGGCTTAGAAAGGTACCAAACTCTTTAGTCGGCTTTCCTCAAGCATGGGAAGTGTTTCAACCAATGTCACTCGGTAGATTCCTTCAAGCATAGGAAAATACCAAACTCGTTTGTCACCGACACACTAGTGCTAGATATGTATTCTATCCCTTTACTCTTTTATCTGTGGAATTAACATTTTTCTACAGGTATCGCATATACAAAGTGATTTAGGATCGCAGAACGTCCTAAATTATTCTCCGTCCCTATCGACTACTTTGACTATCGTTTTCGAAACTGGCGTTTCTACAAACTCAGTCAAAGTGGGGGCTTCTGTAGACACCTAAAAATGTCTCCCCAAAACCAAACCCGATAATAAATAACCTTTCACCGCCACTATTGGTCGGGTTTAGTATTTAATCCCGAGAGTGCTTGAAAAATCGTAAATTCATATTTTTGAAAGGTCTATGGATCAGTCTTGGTGTTTGGTAAAAGCATAGTTTTAATTTTAGCCCAAACTTGTTAATTAATTTTAAGCCCAAACCTTTTTATTTTATTATTTTATTATTTATTTTTGGCCCATATATTTTATTTATTTTAATTTTATTATTTTAGCCCGAATAATAAAGTCAGAAAAAAGCCCGAAATTATCAATCGGCACTTAAAAAGCCGAAAGAAATTAGGGTTAAAAATGAATTTAGACGGAAAAATGGACTGGAACTGACCGTGTCACGGTACAGCTTGACCGTGTCACGTGAACTGTTCCCGTCTGACGGTAGGACTTCCCGTGACACGGGAGGTCTGCTGTGACACGGGAAGTTCCGTGTCCTTTCCGCGTAAACCCTTAACGCGTTTTCTGTTCCGTTTTCTAAAAATTTCCCGCGTCACTCCAAAACTGACCGTGTCACGGGAACTTGTACCGTCTGACAGTACAGTCTAATCGTGTCACGGTACAGTCTGACCGTGTCACGGGATACATTTTTAGGGTTTTTATCATTTTAGGGTTCCGTGTGCTCCCTCGGCACATTTCCCTATAAATACCCCCTCATTTCTGATGTACGGGGCAACCAGAATTCTATTATTCTTATTTTTCTCTCTTCTATGCTCTTAACCTAAACACTAGCCTACCCTTTTCACTTCAAAATTCCTTCTTCAAGCACTCAAAGGAGTCCATATTTTACTCAAGGTTCTGTCCTTAAACCAAGGCGTGAAAGGTAGAATCGTTTGAGGGTTTGGCCCCAAAATCAACCTTATTTTATTTAATTTAATTTAATTTTTATTTTATTATTTCCTTGAATTTACTAACTCGTTTATTATTTTGTAGTTGCAAACAAACAGATTCAAAGTAAGGATCATGCTCTTTTTACTATTGTTATTTTTCTAACGATTTTTATGTTGTTGGAATTATGATTAAATTGGTTTTTATGTTAATATTGATTCTATTATTTATTTTGATCAACATATTGCATGTTAAAGGGAATATATAATTGAAAATCACGACTAATAAGATAACTTGGACAACCGGTTTAGGATCCTTTTAATCTTATTATTAATTCAAGTGATCACCAAATTTTTAGAGTTATATGTGCATTAATTTTGAACCAATTTAGTTAAATAATAGTTTGGAGCAAATTGAATTATTGTTTGTATGCCTTTGAGATCACAGGAATGATTTTCAATATAAGAATCGAGTAGAGGCCAATACAGGCGAATGTGACTCCATGACTCACTTCGTACCATCATCCCCGATCCTCCTTTCGTGGTTCCGAACCATATGGAGTTAGTAATCTCATGGATTATGAATGGGGTGTAACCTTCACGGGTCAATCGTTGTTGCCTATCGTTGTCCCTTATCGTGGTTGCCTTTTTATGATCCGTGAACGGTTTACAAGTTCCTAAAAAACTTGTTGGCGGCTCCCTACTTTATTTGTCCCTAATCGTAAATGTCAATTCCCACTTCATATGAGTGCCAAGAATATTCACAACATGATTTTAACGTAAGCGCACTTCAAACGACGCCTACAGATACCCAGGTTGTTTATTGAATTTTAAGATAAATTTTAAATCTATTTGTCAAATTTAAAATCATATCATTGATACAAAATTAGTTAGGAATTGATGTGTTTTTGTGATGATTTAAACTATATAGTAGGCATGTAATGACTAATAATAATAACTTTGGTGAAAAACATTTCTTGACCCGTAACCTGAAATAATGACCCTGTCCGAAATGACTCGTGACCCGACCCGATTGACAGGTCTATACACAGTAATTAAATTGTATTAGATTGTAAAGTATGTTGTTTTAATTGATTAGAATATATTATAAATAATGGATGTGGTGCACTTTGAGCTAATTCCTTCGCTCCAAAAAAAATACTATGATACAAAAAATAAATTTATAAGATAATTTATGAGTGTTATAATTTTTTTTAATAAAATTATAATTTAATTTGTACATATAAAATATTGTTATTTTATTGAAAATAAAACTCTAAATTAACAATTTTATCCTAAAATTCTATCCAAATTTGATTGAAAATAGAATTCTAAATTAATTTTTTTATCCTACAAATTGAATTCTATATAACTTTATCCTACGTGGCGCAACACTTGGCGAAAAATTAGAACGCCAAGTGTCGCAATCTTGTCGTTTGGCTAAAAGTTTAGCTTTATATATTAGTTACTAGTTTTGTGCACCGTGTAATACACGGGTTGTTTATTTTATTTTAATATAAAATTTTAATTTGGGATAACTCATGACCCGACCCTAATAAAATTTTATTAGATTGTGAATTATATAAATTATTTTAACCGATTAGTATATATTATAAAGGGATGTTTTACGCTTTGAACTACATCCTTCGTTCCAAAAAAATATTATGATATAAAAAAATAAATTTATATGATAATTTTTTGGAATTATAATCTAATAATTTTTTTGAATAAAATTATAATTCAATTTGTACCTTTGAAATATTGGTATTTTATTGAAAATAAAACTCTAAACTAACAATTTTATCATAAAATTCTATAATTTTTTTATTTTATGAAGTTTATTTAAATCTATCCAACATGACAGCGACACTTGGCGAAAAGTTAGAACGTCAAGTGTCACTGTCACGTAATCTGGCTAAAAGTATATATATATATATATATATATATATATATATATATATATATATATATATATATATATATATATATATATATATATATGATTTAATGAGAAGCCTCCAATCAAGAAGAATTACACTATTCTACATGTACAACAATAAAAGATAATGAAAGCACGTTGCATCACGTTTTAGTAACATTGTAACCATTTTTAGTACAATTGTATCATTCATACCATTCAACTACTTAGTGATACAAATCACAATTCAATGGTACAATTTACAACTCATTCGTTTTCTATATCTTTGTCACTCTATTAACAACTATACCATGTTAGCGTACAAAATACTAAGCACATCATAACCTTGCATTATTGCTTATTCCTCGTTTGGGCATAGCCATTCTAGAAGGAGTATAAACTTTCTGTCTCATTGTTTACTTGTTTCTTTTATATTTAAATTTCGCAATATTTTGTTACAAGTTCACACCAATTTATCTGTTGTGTTCCATAAGGTTACTTTGTGTAATTTTGTATAACTTTCCAAGTTTCCAGTCATATGAACAACATCATATTTTCCATGCATGGCTGGCTGCAATTTATAATCTTCGAGAAAGTATATTCTTAGACTCTGTTTGGTTCATTTGATTTTGTTTTTTAGTACAATTATTTTCTCTGAAAACTTTTAAAACTTGTAATATTTTATCTGAACTTATTTAATTTTATTTAAAATTACTTAATTTTATCTTAACTTATTGCTTTAGCTGAATTAATTTTATTGTCATAATTTAATTTGTTATGAATCCTATGATTTTTTTTTGAGCTTATTTTTACTTATCTTAACTTATTTATTCAAAAATAAGCTGAATTTTTTTTTTTTTCGAAAATAAGTTAAAATAAGAGTGAACAAAAACAAACCCTTAATCATTATGTAACAATAATTATTATAAAATGCTTAACATACCCCCAATGACAAAAGTACGTGGTTGTAAACCTACTTAAGAAACGAAGCTTACAATTACATAAACAAAGCATTGATCAAAGACATTTCCCTATGACCTTTTCCCCAAAATACTTGCGTACATTTTCAACACTACAAACATAATTAGGACAAGAAAGCTTGATTACACAAAGTAAATTACAAATAATTAAAGAGCCCCTAATTAATCTCTTTACTAATTAAACCTTCTCCACTTTCTTAGTTGAAGTTTGAAAACTTGAACCACTACTTCTCCCACTCTCACACACAAACAAAAAGCAATCAAACAAAAAGCAAAAGCCTTGCCTCTTAAGTCTAACCTTACAATAAGAGACAACTCTTCCACTTGTTACCAAAATGGACCCCGCTTACATTATGGGTTTAATGATGGCATAAATTAAATTTAGGCAAATCTCAACCCTTCATTTCCAATCCAAATCTCCTAAAATCATTATATCTTTGCCACGTTTCACTCTCATTTTTCACTATCATATCCCATTTTCTTAACCCTAGTAATCATTAGCCAGACAACTTCTAATTGAAGCTCCTATAAATTTGTACCTTTGATGCAACTTACTTTGCTTTTGTATATAAACATTTTAGCCAAACTTTTCATACCATTATACATTTCATACATTGTGTTATTTTCATTCTTTAGCCTTATTTACGTGAAACTTATAGCCTAGCGCTATGCTATAATTGTTAATTTTATATTTCCTCCATTCTTTGTGAGTTGTGAGATATTGTTTCACTGTATCTATATAAGTCACTAGGTTGTTGAGGCCGAAATAAGTGCTCTCTTAGTCAATTAGAATGAAGGTGAAGGCGCCGAGTTTGATGAAGAAGATAATAGCCGCATTTTCGAACAAAACAAATGATTTAAGAGTACGTTTAATGATATTCTTTCTCCTACACAAGAATTTTGATAAAACCTCACTAACCAATTCCCTTCAAGCCCTTGTTTCTCACCACCCACACCATAAGAAGAAAAACGACGATGCCATCGACGAGGAGGAAGAGTTAGAGCTCGTCGAAAATCGACATGTCAACATAGAACACGAAGATGAAGAAGAAGAAATGAATGGTCATAGTTTGTTGTTGAACTACAACAAAGCTACAAGCATGATGGTGAGTGACACCACTCACGACATGAGGGTTGTACAAGATGTACCGCGAATATATACACCAAATCAAAGTGGTGAGCAACAACATAACGTGGATTTGACGCACGCGCTGTTCAAGGAGTCGGAGGCGGAGATGGAGAAGGAGGAAGAGACCGAGGAGGCGGTCGAGGGTGTCGAGCAGAGAATGGTTGAGGAAGAGGAGGATATGGGGGATGAGGATATAGACCAAGCAGCTGATATGTTCATACAAAGGTTTAAGAAACAAATGCTTCTACAAAAACAACGTTCATTGGAGAGACAACAATATAATACTGGTTGCTATCTTTTGTCTAATGCTTGAAAAATTCATGGTTATTAAGATGGATAATCATAATTTTAGATTCATTTATGGTGTCATTTTGCTGTGTTTTAATATCATAAATGGCACAGTAGCTAGTAATTATATGTAATAATTTTGTTTTGGGTTGTTAATTTTTTTTAAAATTTCTTTGGTTAATTTTTAAGAATGAGATGGATGATCTCTTGTAATGAGATGACTTGAAAATTACACGTCACTCATTTTTTATAAATAACAAGCGCCGTAACAATTTTTGTATTAGTTAAGCTTCTATGCTCATTCCATGTTTTAATTTTTGTACTATTTTTCCCCAGTAATATACCCAAGCAAAGTACTATTAAGATTTGAGTTTCTCAACCAAGTTTGTTATTTGCAAAGTACTATTTTAGTAGACTAAGACCATGTTCAATTCACTTTATTTTAACTAAATTGAAATTCATTTTACTGAAGTGAAATTACTACCTCTGATTTTTATTATTTATAATTTTACAATATTTTATATCTCATAAATAATACCACAAAGTTGCAAATAATAAAAATCGAAGGTGGTATTATTTTTGCTGAACTTAATTTATTTTTACAGAACTGAAATTATATTTGTTGAACTGAAATTAATTAATTAACCGATTTTCTATTATATTTCTTCTTTAAATTTACTGATTTTTACTGAACTAAAATTAATTTTAGTAAATTAAAATTGTTTTTGTTAAACTGAAATTATTTTTGCTAAATATTATTTTTGTAAGGAGAAGTGAACATGGCCTAAAAATGTGTTCAAAATAAGAATACTAGCGCAAAAATTTGAAACAATTAAAGAAATCATAGATTATGGAACCAAATTAAATACTACTACTACACTACTATGTACATGTTTAAAGAAGAAAAGAAAATGGACTCTAATTGTTTATATTGCTTTTTCTGGATATAGATAGAGGTAGACATTATCCTATACTGTATTTTCTTATGCATTGCGTTATGAAATTACTTTAATAAATCATAATCCCGAAAAAGAGAAAAGAAAAAAGTAAAAAAGGGAAGAAAAAAAAATAGAATAAAGGGGAGAATAATGACTTTGTTTCCTTAGAGGGGTTTCCTTTATGCTCAGCACAGATTTGATTTACCGTTAGTTGATACAACTGCTGCTGATTTTCCTCATTTCTAGGGGAACATTCTAAACACGCGCCTATTCTTCTGTTTTTTTTTTTTCTTATCAGTAGCCTCCCTCGGATCTAAAATAAAAATAAAAAACGAGGTCAGTGTTGCTGTGTTAGAGGTAGTGTTTGCGTAACGTTTTCAAGTGCTGCGTTTTAAAGATATTTACTGGCAGAATATGACAAATAAAATTATACTACCTCGTTAATTTTTATGTGCAACTTTGCGATATTATTTGTGATATATAAAATAGTCCAAAGTTGCACATAAAAAATAACGGAAGTAGTGTATCTTTATTGTAATATAATACTCCAAAAATTAAATTTAACAAACACTTATACTATTAGCAAGTATTTAAACAATTAATGAATCTTTACCTGTAACTAGTTGACACCTACTCCCTGAATTAGAGTATTAGACACTTTAAAAGTAAGAGGAAATTTTACTATCCCAAGCTTAACTTGTAGTGTTTAGTTGTTTACTAAATGTTGGCCAGGCAATTAAGATCGCAATGCTGCTAGTTGTGTGCTAGTAATTTGCTCTTCGTTTAATAAACTGTGTGCTGCTAGTTGGGTAGATGTGTGTGCGATTACAGAGAATAACTGTGTGGCTGCAATGCGATTTGTGTTGGGCTTAATTTGAATGGCTGCCTAGGTAATTTGTGTTGGCCGTAACCTGCATGGCTGCCTAGGCGATTTGTGTTGGCCGTAACTGTATGATTGCCTGGATGATCTGTGTTAGGCGTCCTGCATAGTGTGTGCTGCCTGGGGACTTGAATTCACTTACACTTTGTTTGGATAGGAAGAAATGGAAGGAAAAGAAGAGAAGAGAAATGGAGGGGGACAAAATCTCTTGTTTGGGTAATAGATTGGGGGAAGGGGAAGGAGAGGGAGGGATCCATTTTCCCTCTCTCTTTAGTAACCATAATCTCTCCAAAATTGGAGAAATTTGGAGGGAAAATGGAGCTCACCTCCCCCTCCCTTTCTTTTCCCTTCCCTTCCTCCATTTTCCCTCTTCTTTTCCTTCCTTCTTTGCTATCCAAACAAAGCGTTAAGGATAGGGAGTATATAAGTACTACCTCCGTTTATTTTTATGTGCAACTTTTACTATTTTTGTCCGTTAAACGTTATGTGCAACTAAGAAATTTCTTTCCTCTTTTAATAAAAAAAAAAATTAGTCAAATGTCAATTTTACCCTCATTTTAAAAATTATAACACAATTTACTAACAATAATCAAATTTAATTAATCACTAATTTTTACCCCCAAACAACCCAATTTAATTCATCAACTCTTCATCTTAAACTCAGGACATCCATCTTCATCTTCCCCCATATATTATCTCTCTCCTCTTTCCATCTCATTATCTCTTGAATTTTTATAGATTTTATTTCTCTCTTCAACTTCAAGAACTGATTTCTGGGATTTTGGGTGGTTTTTGTCAGATTTCTGGAATTTCGTCAGAATTTCACGGTGGAATTTCATCCGGCATGGTGGGATTTCGTGAGCACGGTGGTTTCGTGGGGTTGGTAGCAGTGCTGGATTTTGTGGGTTTTAGTTTCCTGGGGGCGGGATTTTGTCGAGGTAGTGCCTGGGTTTTGTGGGGCGGTTTCGTGGGGGTGGTAATGGTGATTAAATATCCATACATTCTCTCTCCACTAAACAGTATAATAAAATTTTGTATTGGTGTCCGTGCCAAGCTCCAAAGTTGCACATAAAAATAAAAATAAATGGAGATAGTATAAGATATCAATTAACTTACAAAGTTAGAGTTACCTAATTAACGAAGTTATTAATCAGTGACTGCAATTTTTTATTATAGATACTTCGTCCTTATAATTGATTTTGATCATTTTGTAATGTTATTTTCCTAATCTAAAGTCAAACGATCTCACAAAACAGCATAATAAATTCCAATCTCCGTCGCAGAAGTAATTTACCAGCAACTAAACCGTTACATACTGCTAGTCATTTATTGAATGTCTTCAATAAATCAAGTGACAAGCAGTTCGCCTACATTGACCAAATATGTTATAATAATAAAATTAAACAAGACTATTGGGAAAATTGTCAATGCAGCCTCCAAATGGAGGCAAAGCACACTTAGGAGAGCTGTGACAATTATTATTCAAGCATCGACAGAGATGGGAAGGGGGAGGAAGAGAATATTATCCACTAATTTGTCCGAAAATTTATAGGAAGAGAAAATTAAATAAGTAAAATATAACAAAATTTTGCAACTCAGAAAATTCGGAAAAAAAAAATGTTTAATTTAAGACTTCATTTCCCTCTTCTCTATATCTTGTACTCTGGAAGTTGTAATCCCGCCCTATAGCTAATCCATGGGTAAACAGACTGCCAGTCATTATTGCTCAACGCTTACCGGCAGCTTTCCTCAACGGTGGAGCAGAATCCTCGTCATCAGACTGTACGTCTCCATACTGCCACATTCCACTTCGACTCTTTTTTGCCTCTTCCTGGAATTCTTCGAGGTTATCAATAGCAGACTTCCTCTCCATCGAATCCCACCTTTTAAGTTTTTCTAATCTAGCAAGTCCAACCTGCAATATTTCACAACCCAATAATCAATCTATAAGAGTTGAGATGGGACAGACAAACAGCCAGAAAACATGATTATGTACAAACAAAAAAAATTGGAAGTGTCATATTGATCACTATAATAACATAAAACATTGCATAAGGTCAATCTGGACAAAAGTACAAGGCAAGTGGATAATTTAAGAAGAAAAAAATGAAAAGTACAATTATAGACATAAGTTAGAGAGAGAAAGTGAAAAAAAGTACAATGCAAGTGGATAATTTAAGGGTAAATTAGGATGTTCAATGAATAAAATTAAAAAAATGAAGGTATATGGTCTTTACATACTAACCAAAAATAGAAACAATGATAACATTTTGGGTGCTCAAAATTGGAAAACAGGAACTATATTATGGGGCGGAAGGAGTAGAAAAAAGGTGTATAAAGTAAGAAAAAAAAGAGCATCCAGGTAAAAATAAAAAGATTTTAAAAGAGAACCAAGAATCATCTCATACCTTCAACATGGCAGCATTGATGCTTGAACTGGCTTCTACATCGACCAACGTCACTAGAAGAACTGTGCCACTACCTTGGCCTTTCACTTTTCCACCAGATGTATCTTTTTCCTCAACCATGGCCCTGAATTCTCGGGAACTGTTAAGAGTTAGCTCACTCAAATACTCAGCTGCTTCTTGGCCATAATCCTCCTCTAAGCTAGGAACCTTTACGAATGCAAGACTGCAGAGTTGAGCTGATCCAGGTACAGAAAGGACAGAAGGAGGTAAAGGTCGTAGACGACTGTAGGGTAGTACTTCTTGATTACCATAATCGATATAGAATACTTCAAACTCATCTTTTGGGGATTGAACATCACCACGGGGCACATTCACAATCTATTGTATTGGCAAAAAGAAGCCCAGTCATCAATTAATTAAAGCATTAAAATCAAATAAACAATGCCACCACATGTCAAATTCAGAAACACAGAAACCCAAATAACAATATTCACATCACTTACCATAGCTCGATTCCATGAATTGTCTGCACTAAATTGAGCAAGAACCACATCACCCTTCTTGGGGTTAAAGCTTCCGATTACTGGAGCATCCTTAATGTCTAGGGAAGCAAGTTGCTGCTGAATAGAAGCAACCATCTGGTCCTCAACTTTTTGAACATAGAACTTGCCTCCGCCAAGGACTTCAGTAACAACCACCTGTTTACATGCAAATGTTAGTTATCATATATGGTAAGATTACAGCCAATAAAACTCATATTACAACTCAGCCTACCTTCATAACTTCTTTCTGTCGATTTTCAGGGGCTGATGATCCATTCACAACTTCTTGACCTTCAACATAATTTTCCCATATCTGCAATGAGCCAATAGTTGGTTAAATTGACTCTGATGATACCATATGATATAGCAGAAGAATTTATCATATATGCATTACTAACCTTCAACTTCTGGCGTTTAGCAGACTCTTCAGCTTGAGCAAGAAGATGGGCATCTGCTATCCGATCTGTGCCAAAAGATTTCTGAAATTTTGCAAGCCCAGCTTCTAGCAACACTGCAGCCATATTGGTCTTAGATTCCCAAAGGAATCCCAAGAAAGTTCCGGTTCTATCCACAGTTTCCACTTCTATCTGAAAATTAGAAAAATAATGGATAAATATAAAACACAAACTTTTAAAAAAATTGGGTGTACAATAATTATTGTACATCCATTTTAAATCTCTCTTAAAGTGATCAAAAGTTACCCCTAAAATGAATAAAAGTTACCCTAATATGTATAAAAGTAACCCAATACAAATAAAAATAATCTACGTTTTATTGGTAAAGAATCACATTTTAAATGACTAAAATTCAATTATTAGTGATTGAAAGTAATTTTATCACCCTTATAAAACTTTTCTTGTTCGATTTATAAAAAAAATCATATTATGTTCAAAGTTACCCAAAAAAAGGCAAAAAGTTACCCTAAATTGGCTTAAAGTTACCCCTATACTGCTCGATGTACACTAATATTAGTGTAAACCAGATGTATACAAAAGTTTTTGAATATAAAAAGCACATGGAACAAAGTCTTTAATTTTTTTGGTTAGATTTAGAAAAGAGTAGGTTATTTTCCTGCAATCTCTAAAAGGATGTATATTACCTCAACATCTCTCTGCATTATTCTTCTTCTCATGAATGCAATTGCATCATCTGAATAAGGTTCACCTCGTCCAGGACACCTCACACCTGAAAAAGAAAATGCTATGCTGCAAGTTGCCTTAGGAAGCAGGAGCTTGAACCGATGGCCACTGAGTACATATTCAGCAACAGCAGAGTGCCTCTTAACTCGCGTCAAAAATGGTAAGAAGTCCTTGGCTTTCTTCCCTGAAGCCTGAAATATTAAGATACTAGAATTGAAAACTCTTTGTAAAATGTATAAAATAAAAAAGGGAAGGGAAAAAGGGATAAACGACAGGATTGCAAAGACATGAGACCCATTACTCACAGTGGTGAGGTCTTGAATGTGGTTTGTGGGAGATTCTTCACCATGGACCCCTTTCCTGTTAGCTTTGGCTTTCGCTTCAGCTACCAAAAGGGCATCATAATAATTTGATCTTTCTTCAAAGTCTCTGTGTGGTACGACAGTAGCAAGCCCACGGCCAACCAACAATTCAGCAACGTTGTATCCATTTTCTTGACCAACAACCGTAGATGAAGCAGATGTTGCATCACCAACTTTACCCTTCGATTGAGCAGGCAGGAACACTGATCCAAAGTCCATTACCCTAAACTCAGATGAGGGAGCTGCATTTTCAGCACCACCTCCAACGGGGACCTTCCTTGAGTACTCCATGGAAACATTCACCTAAGTTCACATTAAACCTCATTATTAGACTTGACTTTTAAGGATCACACTACCTCCCCACAATAACTTAAAACCTAGGAATACCTGACGGCCAATAAGCTTTTGGCGGAGGAAATCCTTTGATTCACGAGCATGTGATTCAGGTCCTTTGTTGTTCCAACGTGGATTACCCAGTTTTGGAGCTTTTATGCTAGAGATATTTACTCTTCTCTCAGCCAATGGACTACCAACCGGCACAGCATCATCAGCAACGATAATACAGTCTCCACTAACAATTTCGATCACCTGATGTCAAAGAAGGTTAGGCAATTGCATAAAAGTAAAATGCAAAGATAATCCAATGATAATATTACATCCTAGGATTATTGCTTATGGTCATGAATTAGTACATCCTATTACCTTTCCAGTAAAGTTCTGGTCATGAATTGCTTTTGAGTTTGTAGCAGGAGGCACATAGTTCGTCCACATCTTGATTCGCTTCTTTTTAGCCTCGAGTTCTGCTGTTTTCAATTCCTTCTGGTCTTTGGCTTCTAAAGATTTAGCACTCCAATCAAGATATTTAGCTAAGCCCTGCATTTTTTCAAACACGGGCAATTTGAAATGTTCAGTTAGAATTGGAAGTACATATGTGCTGAAATTAGATTATGCTGAAGCAAATACATTAATTAATATGCTCAAGTCAAGTTGCATCAATACTTGGGAATTGGGACTTGAGAGTCACGCAATAAGATCTGGATAACAGATAGGACCAAATAACCATCATCCACAAAAACTAACAGTTATTAATTTAGTTCTGTATTACATTAGTAAGATTAACTCGCAAAGAAAACAAGAGCATCTAAACCATCATTGAAATATCCGCAAATATGGCATATATCTAGACATTTCTGTAAGCGACACAATGTAAACGATGTATTAAAATTACTTATACTCTCCCTACATTGAAACATTTATAAGAACATATCAACCACCAGGAAATCTGGTACACACTTCAGGAAGCCAGTGCATAAACAATACCATAAGCCACAATCAACATAGAATTCTCAGGATGTAGCATCATGAACAAACAAAACAATGAAAAGATAGCAAACAATAAAACCAACAAGGTTACCATGAAAACTCATTTCATAAACTACCTGCCCAAAAAAAGGTGTATAGCAAATGGTGGCCTTGGCTTTTGGTCAGAGTATGAGTGAAAGATACTCATGAAAATGTATTAGTGTACATCGCATCATACCTTCCAAAACCAAAAGCTAGAGCAAAGATCCATCCACTCAGTACTTGTTATATATTCATCACGCAAAAGATGAACCTTATGCAGCTGCAAATAGCAGCAGTATGCTTTTATTGCCAAATATACTTACACTTTTCACTAACTCCAAGGCCAGGTTCTTTACTTCACCACCATCATCATAATAAACAGAACCAACCAAATTTTTGAGTCTGTCTGGTTGCTCAAGGACAATGCGTACCTGCAAATGAAGATAAAGTATAAATTCAAAACCAGACACAAAATACATCAAACACTATGATAACACACGGACAACTAGCTTACATCTCTGTGCAAAGTACGGGTCTCTGTGAAGTGCTTTGCTTCCCTCCCAAAGGGGTCTGCGGGTGTCTCCACACCTGGAGCAGCAGAGGCAGCAACCTTCTGAGCTGCCGTCAAGGGAGCACGAGGTTCAGTTGCAGCTTCTCCATTGGGTCCATCTGTACTCACTTCAGCTTCAACAATCCTCTCTGGAAAGGGTCTCCTTCCCATTGATGGACACTATAACCATACAGATAAAATAGTATAAGAGCCAAAATTCCAAAGCCTCCAAATTCAGCACCACAATTATATTAGTAGCAAAGCTTAAATACCTGAATGCCAGCCACAAAAACCTGAACATACTGAAACTCTGGAAGCAGGTAGACTCGCAATGTGCTACCATCACGAACCTGCTCCACAACTGCTTGCAAAGACCTCCCTTTGTTTTCAGATGTAAAAGCCACTACATCAAAATTAGTGGATGCATCCATGGCAGATGGAGGCAAATTTCTGATAGAAGCCTCTGAAGCTCCGGGCACCTGGAGAGCAAGAACAAGATTAATCACATATCAAACTTATAGTCAAAAAATAAAGGTTAAACGGAGATAAAACCAGAAACAACTGCACACAAACACTAAAGCTGCCAAATAGAGAGTTCTTCAAGGTCGTGCTAGTTCAGTCATGTTGGGTCAGTATTTGATTGCTCTAATTATGAAAAAAAAATGGGAGGAAATACATAATTTGCTACATCACAGCTCTGGATTATTATGGAATTCAGCACACGAGAATAAAATTGGCAAAAAAGCATCAAATTACAAAGTTTGAGACCTACCTCGCTCCACTTGCCTAAACCTTGCTGTTTTGCTTTTTCCTCAAGTGCCAACAGTTCGGTAAAATCAGAGTTTGCTTCATTCTTTGATGGTGTTTTTACCTGAGTAAATTAAAAAAAAAAAACAAAAAATTTTTTGCAGACAATGAGTATCAAAGACGTAATTAATACCATCAAATTACACCACTTAATATTAAATCAAAGAACACCAATAGATGATGCAGAAAATCATTAACATCATGACTAAGCACACCTTTGCCCAGCCTTGTTGAACCACCAACTTTGCAACGTCACTGCCATCAGCAAGCATTACAGAAGCAAACTCTCTCCCCGGAATCTGTTTTGCTGATGTATTCGACTCAGTTTTGAAAACTACCTCCTGTAATTATACAAAGAAAACTCTCCACATCAGAAGATTAAAAGACCATAATTCACATAAAATTACTAAACATATTTTTAAAAAAGCAGATTCAGGAAGAAAAAAAAATACAAAAACACACCTTTCCAATGCAGAGTTTTCTCAAATACTCTCTACTATCCCAAGCAAAGGGCTCGTCCTCTCCGTCTCTACGAGCCTGGAATAACACATGAATTAAGAACAAACCGGTAATCATCAAGACTCGAAAATCGACAACAACACAATAATTCTAACGACATACAATAACAAATATGCCAATTTGGTGACAAGAAATACAATGCATACTTCCATTGAATTAAATTATAACTACATTTACGAAATAATAACCAAAAATACACTAAATAGCAATAGCAAGTAAAATACACACCAGCCTAGGAGCTATGATTTGCTTTAGAATCACAGCCTTTTCCGGAGGAATTTCGTCTTTCTTAGCAATACCCATAATCACCAAGGTGTCCCCTGATGGAACAGCCTTCACCATCCCTCTCAACCATCTATCCTGTCCTGCCGCCATCGCTGAGTTTCTTGGATCTAATAATTAAAAATAATTATCAATCAAATATTAGCCAAAATTTAACGATATCATTCTTGAATCGACCAATTAAACACTAAAGCATTTAAAAATATAATTTGGCATTCAATTAAGCAGATCGAACATTCAAATTTTATCATGCATGATATTAAAAATATAATCGAACATTTAAATTAATCATGCATGATAAAAAAAAAATTCAAATCGAATAATAGAATTCATCCTTCCGTCATTGAATTAAATCGAAATTAATCACATTTAACTCAAATATTCAGCTGATTAATTTGCATGATATTATAACGATTGAAAAATCAATTACAAACAAAAAAAAAGTAAAAAAAAAAAAATCAGTACTAATCAAACACTCTCAACTAAACACACAGATCCATCAAAACAACACTCAATTCAATGCAGAATTAACCTCAAATTAATAACTCGAATTCAAAAAACAAAATCAAAGAAAGAAACAGAATGTTAATCCATTACTAATTGAATCAAATTAAACAACAAAAACATAAAATAAAAAATTCAAATTTGAGTTTTCAGATCGTACTGAAAACAAAAATCAAAATCAAAATTGAATAAGAAAAACAAAAACAAACCTCAAAATCGATCGAAGAAACCAAATTCTGGAAAAACAGAATAGAAAAATTCCGATCTAAAATAAGATCGGATAAATAAAACTCCGTACAAAAAAAAGAGGAGAGAGAAAGAGTGAGATCTACCAGTTACTGAATGAAGAAGAAGAACGAGGACCTCGACGGCTACGCCTTTGAAAGTATTTATATATCAAAAATTAAAAATAAAAATAAAAATAAAAATTGAAGGAAAAATAAAAACAGGGGAGAAGGGGTTTAGGAAGAGGAGAGAGAAAGAGTGAGAGAGAAAAACGTGGGGTTTCTCTTTGCTTTCACTTCTTCTCCACAAAGGTTGGTTTTTAAAACTAGTCTACTTTTCATGATTTTTTTTATTTATTATATGTTTGACTTTTGTGTCATGTTTTTGTTTTTAATTATTTGGGGGAATTTGAGGTCTGTATTAATGATTTAATGGATTGATAATAATGCTAATGGATAATAGTCATAATAATACTAGTAATATCTTCCCTATATAGTACGAGTACTCCGTAGATATTACGGAGTAATTTAGAAATATACGACAAAATTACGCGTAATTAGTGTGAGGCCATGTTCACTTCACTTAAAAAAAAATAGTATTCAGTAAAAATAATTTCACTTTAGTAAAATTAATTTAAATTTAATAAAAATAATTTTAGTTCAGTAAGAATTAGTTCACTTCAACAAATATAAAGTGAAGTAAGAATTAGTTCATAATAATAATTACTTAGTATAATTCTGTTATACACTTGTTTTGATTTCCAGATGGATAATTATTTTCGGTGATTTTAGATATTGAGTAGTTATCGAAAACGTTAAAGATACAAGTGGATATATATCAAATTATCTTACTGATAATGAAGAATATGATTATGTTAAATGACACATATTTGAAAATTTGGATAAGATAGTTGTTTTGATTAATGGTGATTCTGAAGTTGAGTAGGTACTAAAACGATATAAGTACGAATGGATATGACTATTATATAACCTAATTCCTTATTTTGAATGGGTAACGATTGTAAAAGTAGCAAAAAGTTTGAAGTGGATAAGATCACAGAAAAAAGTAAAGTCGATAGCGGTTGAAAGAACAATTAAAAAAAATTGAGTGAATGACGGTAATAAAAACAAAAAAAAAAAAAAATTGCTCAAAACGAAGTTAGCTATTCTACACCTGTTTACTTTACCTAATATTAAACAATAATTTTATGTAATAGTTAAACGGATTATACTAGTTTAAAAATATTCATATTGATTGAAATTGAATTTTACAATACAACATGTATTATACTTTCCCCGTTCTATTAATATTGCAAGAAGGATGAAATTACGCATCCCAAATCACATTTTAAATGCTAAATATCTATAATTGTGTAAGAGTTAAAATTATAAAGAAGTTGATATTGTGAAAGTATTTTATGAGACGAATCCAACAATATCCCACATGACTCTATTTTGCTTAACATATAAATCATATTATATGGTCAAGCAAGAGTGATGAATAGTGCAAAAAGTCCATTGTTGCAATATTGATATAACGGAGGAAGTAAATTCTTATTTAAATTTTCTTTATTTGTATTTATTGGTTTTATATGCTAAATATTTATAATTGTGTACGAGTTAAAATTTTATATGCTTAATACATATAATTGTGTAAGAGTTAAAATTATAAAAAGTTGATATTGTGAAAATATTTTATGAGACGAATCCAACAATATCCCTCATGACTCTATTTTGCTTAACATATAAAATCATACTATATGGTCAAGCAAGAGTGATGAATAGTGCAAAAAGTCCATAGTTGCAATTTTATTAGAACGGGGGAAGTAAATTCTTATCTAAATTTGCTTTATTTGAACTTATTTGTTTTAAATATAGGGGTGTCCATTATTTTCAATTAAAATCAAAATTTAATCTAATTCAAATCAATATTAATTCAGACTAGATTTGAATTATAAATTAAATTCAAAATTTTTGAAATCAAAATAACGGAAATATGAATTGTTGTATTTAAGTGACTTGATAATTTGTATGTTTTGAAAACTTGTATTTTTATTGTGGGCTTAAAAAACAAGAATTATAATGTGGAATGAAAGGAGTACATCATTACTTTTGTTATTCTTAATAAAATTATCTTGGATCAAACCCCATAAACCCAACAACATAGCAATATAGCTTCATTCCTAATTAGTCGAAACTCGAAATTTCGAGTCTAAAGTAGTTTTACGGTACACTCATAAAAGAAGAGATACTTCAATTTTTCTAAATTTAAAAACTAAATCTCTTTTTAAAAACTTTTCATTGAAAGTTACTACATCAGTGAGATTCTTGCCTAAATTAAGTAACTTTTGATTCTGTGCTATGAAGAAAATATGATTTTCCAAATTTGTTACTTCCACTTTTACAGATTTGCTGGGAGATTGTCATTACAAGACCATAGATTTGTATTTGTAGGCACATTTAAAAGCTTACTACGTACTGTAGTATTTATTACGTTTTTTAATTAATTACTCCCTTCGTCTCAAAAAGAACTTTTGGGTTGATTACGCGGGTATTAAGGAAGTTAAGTAAAAAGAAGTAAAACTATATTGGAAAGATAAATTTACATGGGGTTTGTAAAAAAATAGAGATAGAAAGTAATAAAATAACATGGAAAATGAAATTTTTATATGGGGAAGCTAATTGTGCACAAATATTATTGCAAATTGGCGGTATTTTAATGCAAATAGGTCATTCTTTTTGGGATAAAATTTTGGCCAAATGGATGTTCTTTTTGGATGGAGGGAGTAGTTACCTATTAAAAATCTTATTTATTACGTCATATTTTAGTAATTGAGCTGTAACTTTTTTGAATGGGAATATGGGACCACACTACAATTGTCAATTGAATTAATTTTCATTTATCTATGGTAATTTTGGTACTGACTTACTGAGTAGTAGCATGGTAGTAGTCCTAGAGTAGTCAAGTCTTGAAAGTCGTATCTAAGTGAGTTTTTTTTTCCTTTGCCATTAATCATTACTCTTATTAAATATTCAATTCTCTATTCAAACCATTTAAGTATGAAAACCAAAATTTTTAATGTTAAAAAATGAAGGGTAATATTATATGCACTCTTTTATACAAGTATTTAATATACTTGTTTTCAAAAAAAAAAAAAAAAAAAGAGTATTTAATAAACTTTTTTTTTCTTTTAGTACTCCGTATTAAGTTGGAAATTTATCGACAATTTATGAGTAAATCGGTATGATAATAAATGTTTATTAAGGGCTGCATAAATTTTTTTTTTTGCCTACAATGAATTAGGAAATTATCATTGATACACCTCTGTTTGGAAAATGTTAAACATAGCTTTTAGGGCTATATATAAGCATCAAATATACTCTATAATATTGTTTTAAAATCATGACAAAAACACACTAATTACATTAATCCATGCGTGATCTTGTCATGAATTGCTAATTTTATACAATTTCAAGTATAATTAATGATTATGTATAACCCAAATGGCTACATAAAACATTATCCTTGACTTTTTTTATTGATATACTCTTTAACTTTTTTGCTTTCTCACTGATACACTTGTGGTTTAGTCTTTTTTGCAATTGTGACAAACACCGTTAATAACTATCAAATTAAGTTAATTAATTAAGAAAAAGACTATAATATCCCTTTTAAAAATCTAATGCCTCGATTTACATATAGAAATATGTTCGATTAAGATTTTTGGGATCATTTTAGCTCTTAAGGATCCAAATTGACCTCGAAATTAACAAAACAAATATAACGCAATTGTCGTGTATGCGTTTCAAAAATATTTCGATTTACGTGTGGGTATTTTTTTGCGTGCTTATAATTGTTCAGTTAAAGTTTTAGGGAATATTTTAGCCCTATATGGACCTAAATTGAGCTCGAAATTGGCAAAAAAATTATAAAAAATGCCTCGTTTTACGTGTCATAAAATGTTTTGTTTTGTGTGCTAGTAAAGAAAATTGCCCAATTATTTTATTTGTCTACTTTGCTCTATATTTGGATTTTAAAGAGCCAACATGATCGTCAAACTTTGACCGAACAATTTTTTCAGAGCAAAGCAGTAGAAAGTAAAACGAGACATTTAATAAAAAGGTAAAATGAGGCATTTTCATAATTTATTGGCAATTTTGAGCTCAATCTAGGCCCATAAATGACGAAAATGACCCCAAAAATCTTAATGAACAATTATTAGCACGCAAAAAAAAAACACGCAAAACGAGACATTCTTAATATACATATGAGACATTTGCAATATTTTTTTGCTAATTTCGAGGTCAATTTGGATCATTAAGGGCTTAAATGACTCCAAAAACCTTATCGAACAATTTTCTACATACAAATCGAGATATTAGATTTGTAAAAAAAGGGTATTAGTCTTTTCCTTAATTATGTAACTTAATTTGATAGATATTAACGGTGTTAATCACGGTTGGAAAAAAACGAAAATTTCCCCAAATGCCCTTGAGTTATTTTTTTATTCACCAAATACCCATCAAAACTTTCAAATTCATCAAATACCAGTCGGTTACAGTACATTAGCATTAAATGCACTTTTACCTAACTGACGTTAACTCCCCGTTAGTGTCTTTTTGTAATTCACCATATACCCAAACTTAATAAAAAATTTCACCATATACCCAAACTTAAAATTTTAATTTCACCATTTAGCCCGTAAAAGTTTCCTGAATTTTTTTTCAAAAAACTAGTCGTTGACATGTAAAACAGAAATAACGGCTAGTTCCCTCTCATACTTGATATTTCATATCTCATTCAACCATGCTTTCACAAACCTCATCTTCCTCTTATGAATAAACATACACTTGAGCTCCTAACAAAACTTGTTCATATGGAAAGAAATATGCAATAAGGAGTTCAGAAACAACAAAAAAATCCGCAAAGGTTGTACTACAAGTGTGATGCATGTGACAACTTCAAATGGTGTAGAGATGTTGTTAATCATAATCTTGCCTTTTATTTATGTCAAAGCAAGGAAGAAATTGCAACGACGGTAAACTGAAGCAAGAGATGAAGGTGCTCAAAAGATGCAACAGCAACAAAGAGTAGTTAATTTAGCGATAAAAATAGGGGTTGTAATGTTTGTAATAATAGTATTTGTAACATTTAAGTGATTTAAGAAAATAATATAGCATTTGGAAAAATAAGTAGTGCTTTAGTTACATGTAAATCTGTTTTTGTCAAAAAAAAAAAAAAAAAAACACGTTACCACCTACTGTTAACAAAGTCAGGTACTATAATATTGATTTGTTTTTTTAATTTCATTACAAAAAAGTCTGGCAGTGGTGGAATAACCAAAAAAATCAGCCCCACAATTGTGCATTAAGCATCTTGGGTGTTTCTTGTTTTCCTTTGCTTGTAATGAGGTTGGTGAGATGTGCTTGCACCATCAGTTTGTGCCTTTCTTTTTCCCCCCTTTCCTTTTCCATGTCTAGCAGCAGCACTTCCAGCTTGGCTCTTGTTCTTGCAAGTTAAAGAGTTATGCCCCAACTCCTTGCAAATACCACACTTATTGTTCTTATGCCTTTTTCCTTTTCTTACTTCATGTTGGGCCCTTCTTCTCTATTTTGCTGGTCTGCCTGCACTTCTCTTGCCTGTTGGGGGCAAGATGAGTGTCATTTATGGCACTCATTTGTTCTCTTTTAGGATTATTTTAGATTGCTTTACTCTTTTCTTTCATTTTTCCATAGTTTTGCTCTTTATTTCTTTAGTTTGCTCTTTACTTAATTGATTTTCCATTTTCATGCATTTCTTGGTTTTTCTTGTCTTTTTCCTATTTATTTGTTTGTTTTCTTTCATTTTTCAGGTTAAGGTCATTATCCAAAGATTCTCGAGACCCCTTCCCAAGTTTGGCATTGATTAGGATACCTAGTGTTCTCCATATGAAGCTAAAGTATGGAGAAGTGCAAGTTCCATTTGACCTTAGGCCATGCATTCAAGTCGTGAGGGCACGAATTCTCGTGTTAAACCCACCATCAAGGTGATTTTAGGTCTGCCATGTCCCGTGTTTATTAAGAGCATCGAGTGGAGCGCATGAGGATCATCAAAATGATGGTGAAGGGGGCTTCCCTGTTCCCAGGCATGGGCGCCCCACCTGCTCTCCCTGTTCCGTACCCATATTTGTGCAGCCGTGCACTTTCTTGAAGAAGGCCGCGCCTGTAAGGGTCTATATTTTGGACGATCTAACTAATTTCTCTTTGTTAGTTTTACTATATATAGACTTTTCTTCTATTTTTAGAAGAATTAATTTTGGAGAAGGAATTTTTAGAGAGAGAAGATGATTAGAGATAGTTTTGAGATCAAATTTTAGAGAGAGAAACTCTAGTTTGTAGAGAGAGAAGTTCATGGTTATGATTATTATTATGTTGCTTGATTATATTTTATTTTTTATTGCTTGATCACGCCTTTTATGCATGTTTAAAGGGAATTTGTACTTGTAATCGCGCTTAATAAGATAATTAATAATCTTGTTTAGGGTTAATTTGATTATAATTCAAGTGATCACCAATAATGATTTATTTGTGCATTAATATTCAACCAACATAGATAAACAGGTTTAGGGTTAATCCTATTGATTGCATGTTAATTAAAAAGCGCACATGAATACGATCAGAATAAAGTAGAGGCCTATTATTAGGGCAGGTTCAATCTCTTTTAGGTTGGATTTGTACCTTCATCCCCGAACCCTTATTTGGTTCTAGACCTTATGGAGTTGACGATCTCTTGGATCGTTAAGGGGTGTAACCTTCACCCTGTGAATGGTTTACAAGTTCCTAAAACTTGTTGGCGACTCTTTTGCTCTATCTTCTTCCCTTTTGGACGCCACCGTACTTTAGTGTATGATCACTGTGGGGTTCAAGCTAAGGGGTTTAACGCTTGAAAATATTCCCTACAGTTTTTTGGCGACTCCACTGGGGAGGATTTCTATTTTAATTCCTGAATTTGTTTCGGCAATGATTTAGAATGAGTGGATGAGACTCGAAACGTTCTAAGTATTTCATGTGCGTAATTTTGATTAACATTATTGTCATATGCATAAAAAAGATCTCATTGGAAAGACCATCCGTAATGAGTTAAAAACATAGGATTTTACACGTAGGAAATTTGAGAAATATCTTTCACAACTAGGACCGAAATAACACCACGCGAAACTGGAAAATTTTATCGAGCACAGAAAGTTGCTGAGGCATGTGGGAAGTAACGCCAGAGGCTAGAGCTTGGCGCCAGACTTTTAGCCGTAGCGCCAGACGCCAGCATTGGCGCCAGGCGCTACAGCTAAATCCTGGCGCCAGTCTCTGATTGCTGGCGCCAATTTCCCCCAATACCGAGCCAGAAATATGCGTTCTAATTTCGACCGGTTTTTCGTATTGTTTGCTCAATCCTACTTCCTGATTGAATTTTTTCTCACTTTTTTGAAACCCATATGTGTTCTACATATGGACATAACCCTTTGGGAATCCATGCTCCATCTACCTGATTGAACGCTCTGTGCAACAAAGGGTACATCCGAGATGTTGAATTCACCAAACCATGGAAGCGAGTTTTTTCTAAAACTCGCGGTGTCCCATCCACTCGTGCCAACCCTTCACGGTAAGGCTTCCGCGCGGTGCATCTGGACAATTAACCATGGACCCTCTATTGACTAAACCATATCCCGAACTTTAGAGAACTTGAGTCATGGTTAGGTTGCAAACTCACTGCATCATATTGTGCCTACTTGACTAATTGTGCATTATTTGTTGTGCATATATTCTATGTTTCTCTTAACCGTTTGTTTGACTTGTGTTGAGATTAAATAAATTAATGACTTAAAGAACTTTGCCTAATTAATTAATTAATTAATCAATTTGAGTCAATAAAGTCTAATTTTTTAATCGGAATTGACCTAGTACGACTTTAGGCATACCCCAGTTGATTAATAACACCGAAAACAGCCCTAGATGGAAGCTCCAATATTGGCACCAAAGTCTGAGCTGTAGCGCCACACTGTGGAGTGTGGCGCCTAGCGACAACTATGTCGTCTGGCGCCAAGCTGCACAATGTGACGCCAGTTCTTTCGTTTGGCCGACGGTTCGGATTATTGGTCGAGTCATCACCTAGGGTCTAATTAACCAGTTTGCTAATTAATTTGGTTAATTTTCGCTGTCAATAATACCTTGTCGAGTCGTTAACTAAGTCTAGTCACGTAGTCTAGCCACATCGTCATGACACGAGTCTTAACATGTCACCTACACTCACTAGTCTTAGCACACACTTTGAGTACACATCACCATGACCATGTCTTAGGTTCATGCATAAGTCGGTTATTTCCGTCATTTGAGTTGGGGGGTACATTCTACTCCTAATTCTTCATATCCTTCCATCTACATCATTCTTATTCACATTCTATTCCAATCTTTCTTCACCTCCTCCATCCATCGCATATTAAATAAGGTTTGAGTCAAATAATTAACAATGAATATCCCCACATTCCTTTTCCACAGTACTTGGTCGAGGAGAGAAGGGCGATTAATCAAGGACAGCCTCTTTATTCAAGTCTCGCTTTTTGATAAACCGATTCGTCAAAAGAGGAAGGCTAAGAAGATAATGGAAACTCAAGAAGAAGTCAATGAGCTTAGGAACCAATTGGTTATCGTGACTGAGACACTGAAGCTACTCACACTCAAGATCGATGATCCCGTGAAGGAACAACAAATGAACCTCATGCAAGAAAGTTTGAGCAAGCTATCTAGCGACTATAAATTTCAGGGCATGAGTTCACAAGGGGTCTCACTGGACAAGGAACTTCTTCCACATAAGTTCAACGCCACTGACATCCCTAAATTCAAGGCAACAGATAACCCTTACTTCCATCTAAGAGCTTTCAAAACCATAATGAACATTAAGGGTATCGATAAGAAGGTTTTCCCCTCTCTGTTCTCACTATCTCTTGAGTCCGTTTGCCAACAATGGTACTTCTCCCTTGACAAAGAGAAAACCTCCACTTGGGAATCAATAGTAAACGCTTTCATTGATAGGTACAAGTGCAATATTCAAGTTGAAACCGACCATAGACAACTTAAGATGCTAAGACAAAAAGAGAATGAAGGTTTTACTTCCTTCTTTAATAAGTGGAGGGAAACTTCCGCCAAGATGATTGAGGTCCCCACTGAAAAAGAATCTGTGAGGATGTTTATCAAGAATCTTCAAGAGAAGTATTCGAAGCATTTAAAATATCAACACAATCTGAATACTTTCAAGGCCGTTTATGACATCGGAATTGAAATCGAAGATGACCTCGCAAAGCAAAAAGATACTAACAATAGTAACCACGGTGGCTGGAAAGGAAAGAAGAGCGACAATCCTTCTTCTTCCGAAAACGCCCACTCTAGTAACAATCTAGTACCTTTGATCTCAGTGAAGTTTTAGCCATAGATAACCAAGGATCTAAGAAGCAACTAAGGAAAGACTTCACCCCCATTGGGATGAGCTACGATACTGCCTTCGATTGACTCCATGCCAAAGGACTCATTACTCCCATTGGACCTATTCAAGATCCCGCACCTGAAAAAAGATTGCCTAGTTGGAATCCAGACGAACACTGCAAGTACCATCAAGGTAGGGGTCATACTACTGAGAGCTGTTGGAAGCTAAAGGAGGCTATCCAACATTTGATTGACAATAACAAGCTTCCCATGCCCCCGGTTAACAAGAAGAGCGAGTGATGATAAAGGAAACAACACAAGACAAGAGGCGAGCTTCAACGACAAGATTTCGTGACCTCTTTTTTCTAGTTCTTTTTTATTTACCCTTTCCCCAATAAGTCTAGCATAGGCACCTTTTTATTCTCCTTAGATTTATTTTTTAGGATCCTTATTTTCTTTTCTTAATAAAATGAGCATTTATTTCCTTATATATGATCATCACATTGCATTGCATTAAAAAAAATTAAAAAAAAATAAAAATCTATGCCGAATTAAGCACAAGGTATACCAATGATTTGAGGCACCCCTTGTAGCCACATCATATCTCCTTTCACCCTTCACTTATACATCCCTTCTTCATAAACCACTTTGAGCCTCGTCTAACGATAGACCTTTCTTTTTTCAACCTACATATACCTAACCTTGGGATGGGATGGTGTGTAACTTATGCAATTCTAAGCTTGAGTAATTCAAAAGATTAAAATAGCAAAAATAGCAAAAAATAAATAAAAGTGTACAAAAGGGTAAGTGTTCCAATGTCTTTGATATGAAAATATCTTTGATATGAACACGTCTCAGATTGCGTCTCTTATCGAGTGCTCGATACCGTGCATGAGAAACATGAATGCCAAGTGAGTGATAGACCGCATGATCGGGATTGCCCACACTTATTAAAATAAAATAACTGCTAAAGCAAAAAGAGCTAAAAAAGAGTAGGAACTCAAGCACAAAATACAAAGATTTTAAAGCGAGGTTTCACACCTTGGGGGATTATCTAGGGTCTTGAGCCTTTATCCCCTTCTTCTATAACCTTTAGCCTAACCATGTTACAACCCTTAAAAGACCTTTTTGAGGTATACACACTTGTGCGAGGTTCGGCTAGAGCTACGTTCGGCCTGATTCCTAACGGATACGTAGGCAACCTCACATCGAGGTGTGACCGTAATAAACATGCATTCATATTCACATTCACACACTTACACCATGATCATATCAAGGGATTTCCTATGCTCATCCCTTTTCATTTAGAGCTAGACTTGGGGGCTTGATCCCTATATCATTAACTTACCTAGCCTAAGAGTCACCACCATTTGACTCTTTTAAAATAATATATCTTCTCACACACACTTAGCTCTTGTGGTCTAGCTTTAGTATCACTTTCACACACTGCACAGATACATGACTAAATATACTTCCCTTAGAAACCCTTTGTCATGAAATCTTAACGCTAAAGCATGCTTCGTCAAAATCACTCATAATTGTCATTGCATCACGAACTATGAAGTGCTTAGCCTCCGTGCCTAAGTTACCCAAATGCTTTCATCATTGAGTCAACAGTTGAGATAGTCTAGGATGGATTAATCCTTGCACCTTGAGAGATAGTATCAAACAACATTTGACTAAGCTCATTCAACATGCACCTTCAAAAACTTCGATTCTTTTTCACGTCTTTCTTTTTCGGGAGAAAATCGGTACCCTCCACAAAAATGATGGAAAATTTTTGCATTTTCGAGTCACACGATCACATTACAATGCACACACGGGTCATGAGTCACACGTGTCATTTCACTTCGAGTCGAGACAACCTCGAGTCAGTCGATCACAGCGAGTCAAGTTTATGCCTTGAGTCGTGTCAAGTCAATGAGTCAAGAAATGTTAAACCTTAGGTCAACCATAAGATAATTAAAGAAATTGGCAAAGTTCTATAGTAAAAAATAAATACAGGTGCAGCAGAACAGGGAAGACCCTACTCCAATTCCTGGCGCCAGAGATATTTCAGCAGCGACATAACAGCAATTTCAGGTTCCTTGGTACGCCAGTTAGCCCCAATAAGCAATTTGACATGATTAAGTAGTCGATTTGATTACAATCGCAAATAAGTGATCGACCTGATGAAAGATCGTCTCACTTAGCTTAAAGAGCCTAAGAATGGGCTCATCACGTAGACACCGACATACTGGTTTTAGCGGAAGCAAAGTTCAAGCGAGCTTTAAAGATCGACAAGTGTTGGTCTTCGGTAATTTTCTTCGGAATATTATCGCAACAACTGAGGATGACTTCAAGTAAAGTTATTTTCGACAGCATTCGCTAAGAATGTGGAAGTTGGCACTAAAGATTTGAGAAGATAGCGCGAGATGGGCGGTCTTCGACGGCATTCGCTAAGATTGTGGAAGTTGTCACTAAAGATTTGAGAATATAGCACGAGATGGGCGGTCTTCGACAGCGTTCGCTAAGATTGTGGAAGTTGTCACCCAAGATTTGAGGAGATAGCACGAGATGGGCGGTCTTCGACGGCATTCGCTAAGATTGTGGAGGTTGTCACCCAAGATTTGAGGAGATAGCACGAGATGGGCGGTCTTCGACGGCGTTCGCTAAGATTGTGGAGGTTGTCACCAAGATATGAGAAGAGTGGTTCATGATGAGGCGGTCTTCGATGACTTTTGCTATGATTGGAAAGGTTGTCACTATAACTCAAGAAAAGGCTCAAGATGTAGCAACATTGATCGACGACGTTCCCTAGATTGCGGAAGATCGTCAAAACAAGCGGCAAGATGGCGTTCTATAGATTGTGGAAATTTGTCAAAAAGAAACAGAGGATTATTTCAAGAAAAGCAATCTTTGATAGTATTCCCTTGGATGTGGAATATTATCAATGCAGATGGGGATTGTTTCAAGAGAAGCAATCTTCGATGGTATTTCCTTGGACGTGGAATATTATCGGAGGAGGATCGTTTCAGGCGAAGCAATCTTCCAAATTGGAAGTAGTTACAGGCGTAGCGGTTTTCAAGTGGGAAGGCATTTCTAGCTTGGAGGAGGTCATCAAAACAACAGTAAAGCGGCAACCATCGACTACTTTCAGATACGTGTACTCGACGGTGCAAGATACGCGTTTCTTAACTCTTTTATCTGTTTAACTAACGCTAGTTTTGCAGGTATTGGCATTACAAGAGTGATTTAGGATCGCAGAACGTTCTGAATCATTCTCCGTCCCTATTGATACTTTGACTTTTATTTTCGAAACTCGCGTTTCTCCAAACTCAGTCAAAGTGGGGGCTTCTGTAGACACCCATTTGTGTCTCCCCAAAACCAAACCCAGTGATGAGTACCTTTCACATCGAATCATAATCGAATGAAGCGAAAGTGTGGAAAGTTTAGTGTTGCGGAAAGTTTAAAATTCTTTTCTCTTCTCTCTATTTTTGAAAACTTATTTTAAGAAAACAGCCAATCGAGTTTGGTTGGTCCATGATATGGGTCCAATAGTAGTGTAGTTGTACGGGGCTTGCAAAGACCTTTCCAACGATATATTATAAGCCCAATTCCGATGAATATTGCGGAAGTTATGGCCAATTAACCAGACTGAGCCCGGTTTGAGACTTATATGCGGCCCAATGATCTAGGGGAGGGCCTAATATGATTTATCATTCCTAATGCAATTAGGAATGGTTTTAGTCTTCTAGATTCTTCTAGAAGGTTCTTTTCATTCCTAATTCAATTAACATTGATAACTTGACTTTTGTTGACTTTTCAGAGTTTTAATTAAAATCAAATAGCATTTTTGAGGAAAAGATACGATTTTATCCTCCAGTACGGCAAATTTATCTGATTTTCGAAAACGCATCAAAAATAGGACTAGCGCCTGACGTCAGGCATTGGCGCCTGACACTAGGACCTGGCGCTAGTGTTGGTGCCTGGCGCCAATGAGCTGGTGCTGGCGCCAGCTCTGTTTCAGGTGCGCCAGATGCTTTGTTTTGATATTTTATCTTTTTGGCTGATTTCTCTATAAATAACGTATTAAAACTCCGTTTTCATTCATCAACAACCAGTTTTCAATTATATTCACCTACAACCAGTTTTCATTCATCATCTCTCTCTCCCTTTTTCCTAAACTTGCTTTTTACATACAAAATTCCGCATTCATTAGATCTAGAAACACCTAGCCATATTCGAAGTTGCCTTCGCCCTAGACGTGAAAGGTTTAATTTCTGAGGGTTTGGTCCCAAATCTCTCTTTCAATTATTTAATTTAATTGTTTTGATTATTATTTTCCTTGAAGTTACTAACGTGTGTATTTTGTTATTAGAAAGAGGTACTAGGCGTCAAAGTAAGTACTTTAATTGATTTATTGATGTTATGATGTAGAAATCATGTTTATGTTGTTAATATGATATTCCTAGTATCATGTCTAGGGTAATTATAATATTAAATATGATTGTTACGATGCCTTTTATGTTCTTCCTAATATTTATGATATTTAGTATCATGTTAGGGTTAAAGATTTGATTTTTATTGCTTAGTGACATGCTAGGGTTTGTTATTAATCTTGTTAGTATCATGCCTAGGATCTTGATATTATTATGCTTTAATATTAATGTGAACATGATTATGATTATAATGATTATAATTTATGATGATTATGAATATTATTATTATTATTATTATTATTTCGATGATTATAACTATTATTTATTTTTATGATAATTATTATTATGATTATTTTAATTAAGGTTATGATTATTATTATGTTGCTTGATTATATTTTATTTTTTATTGCTTGATCACGCCTTTTATGCATGTTTAAAGGGAATTTGTACTTGTAATCGCGCTTAATAAGATAATTAATAATCTTGTTTAGGGTTAATTTTATAATTCAAGTGATCACCAATAATGATTTATTTGTGCATTAATATTCAACCAACATAGATAAACAGGTTTAGGGTTAATCCTATTGATTGCATGTTAATTAAAAAGCGCACATGAATACAATCAGAATAAAGTAGAGGCCTATTATTAGGGCAGGTTCAATCTCTTTTAGGTTGGATTTGTACCCTCATCCTCGAACCCTTATTTGGTTCTAGACCTTATGGAGTTGACGATCTATTAGATCGTTAAGGGGTGTAACCTTCACCCTGTGAATGGTTTACAAGTTCCTAAAACTTGTTGGCGACTCTTTTGCTCTATCTTCTTCCCTTTTGGACGCCACCGTACTTTAGTGTATGATCACAGTGGGGTTCAAGCTAAGGGGTTTAATGCTTGAAAATATTCCCTACAGTACTAAAATAACGTTCCTTTTAGAGGGGAATCGTTATCCTAGCCCTAGTACGACCTCTACTAGCTCTTCCTTTTTTACAATTTCATCACCAAACAATATATGCAACGCGATACCTAAAACTATGTTAGTTGATTTTATTTACAAACACTAATTCACGTAGGAATTACATCGTAATGTCGTTATTCTTATTTAATTAAATTCGTGAAAAGGACAAGAAAATAAACAAGATTTTCCTTGGCTTAAGTGATCAACCAACAATTATTTAATTCAATTCTAATCTTTATTTAACGCAAGATACTTCGTGGAATTGATTAATCAATTATTTTAAAGGTGATCAAACAACACTAATTAATTAATTAAAATCCTTTTAAACAAGAAAATAAAGGTGATTTAACTAAGTGCTCGGGAATTTACCACTTCTCTTTGCTAGATCTCCGTTTAGAACATTTATGGACTCCTTTTTGTTGGGGAACCTCCACCGTAGTAACAAGATATCGAAAGGGTGAGTGTTTATGACAAGAGGGCTAGGTTGTACAAGTTCACAAGTTATTTCGCCAGAGTTTTAGGTTAAATTCTGTTTGTTTAAGCCTCCGTTTAAGCTCGTATTTATAGGGAATTATTAGATTTAGGGTTTCGAGAATTCTGCCGCAGCAGGTGTCGCGCGAAACAGATTGAGTTGCGCGCGACATCCCAGCGCAACTGATAGAGTTGCGCTGCATGTGCAGCGCAACTAATTGTCTTGTGCACGGCTTTATGGTAAGATTCGATTTTATATTTTCCGTATAATTCCAAATAATAATGAATCTTCCGCAGCGCAACTCTGAAAGCTGTGCTGGGTGTCGTACGCAGCTGAATTTGTTGCGCGCGGTAGCCTAGCACGACTCTTTAAGATGCGCGCGACTTTTCCTGCGGCAGCACTAAGATTTAACCTAGGCGCTCCTAAATCCGTCATTATTAGGGTTTAAGAACGGGCTTAAGCCTAATTATGATTGGGTTTAGTTAATTGGACATTTGTTTTGGCTTGTTCTTTAATTTGGGCTAGTCTTTTGTGTTTTGTGGATTAACCAGTTATCCATAAGTATTCTTCACTTCGATCCAACATAAAGATGGTTTTATTTATCGTCATTGCACTTCCTGTCGGAACAGGAGGCCAAAAGTAGATGTCTACAGTTAGCCCCCACTTTGATCGAGTCTAGAATAGACGATGATAAAAGTAGTCAAGGAAATAAATCCGAGACTCATTCTGCGAAGTTCTCTAAGGATAGAGAATCTTTCAGTAATGTTTAAGGATGTCAAAACAATGCTTGGTGCGCTAAGTGTTTGAAACAAGTAGCTATTAAGGCTAGAAAAAGTCCTTCCTAATCTTAACGCGCTAAAGAATCTAGATTGATCCTTTGCAATTGTAGAACACTTTTACAAGTAAAAGTGTTCTGGGTGATGTCAGGTCATGAGAAGAGATCGGTTTTAAAAGGATAAAAGGGGAATATTTCCACTCAATCGTGTCGTCGTTGGTCTAAAGTCCCTCGATATGTCATTGAAACTTTAGCATGACTTTAACAAAGTAAAATATGAAAAAAGATTTTTGGTATTAGAGCTAAAATGGTCTAGTATTCGAGCCGGAAGTCCACAAGATAGAAATACATGTCTCAAGACTGGAGGCATATATCCAAATTTAGTGAGAGGGAAGAAAGTCAGCAACTCTCTCATCAGTTTTGTCCACAAGATGAGTACACGTGTCTCAGGACTGGGGGCACATGACTACATAGGCGCGACATCGTCTCGTCACTTCTTTATACAGGGGATGAATTCGACACCCTAACTGTCCGGTAAGTTAGTAAGCGCACTAACTACCGTATCCATTCAAGAAGTGCCTGTTCCTGAAGGTTCGGCGCGCCTGTCGACTCGTTAAGCTAACGCCTACAGTGATTCTCTACCTTTTAGTCCCGAGATGTAGATCTCGCAAAGCTTGGGCTGAGTGAAATTTTACGCAACACCTACGCCGTACAATTTTGCGCCGTACGATATGCCATTTGCATTTTTACGCTGCATGAAAACGCCTTCCTTTTTACTTCGGACGTGAAAAAAGAAGAGAACTCGGACATTTGTAACGTCAGTATAGTAAAATGACAAACCTGTCTATGGGTGCTTTTACGTAAAGCACCACCACGAAATGTCTTAAGGCACTCTTACGAAAAACGTTCAAAACATATGCTTGGGGAAGGCACAAAGCACGGTGTGCATGCAATATGATGCAAAAAACTAACAAAAAAAGAAAAAAAAACTACAATATGCAAAGCAATTTAAAAAGATTTTGATAATTTGCGCGCCATTACGTCTAATAACTAGCAAAAATCGTTAAAAAAATGAGCAAACAGTTCTAAATCAAAATCGCGGTCTTTTAGTTACCAGTATCCGCGCGCAACTAAGAAGGTCGCGCTGGCCAGGCGCGCGCATCTTTCTGAGTTGCGCTGGTATGTCACGCGCAACAGCTTCACTTGCGCGCGACATTTATGTCAGTAAAGTGAAAATCACAGACGCGATTTTTCACTTCACCCTTTCTCCTTCCTTCGCCATTTTCGACTCTTTCTCTCTCTAGGAAGCTCAATTTTTCGTGATTGTCGAAGCTAAAGGAAGAAAATTTTGTCCTCAATTCATATTATCCGTAATCCACTGTAATTTTTTTGCTAAAATTTGTTCTTTTTCGGCTGAATTCGAACGATTTTCGAATCGTTAAACCCCCAAATTTTGAATTTGGGGGTTTTCGATTCGTCTTATTTTTCTTGAAATTGTTTGCTCTATGTTGTTATGCTATGTTTAAGGAGTGTTTTGCAACAAGTTTCATGAAAAATGGTTAAGTATTGAACCTTGTATGAGCATTTCTTTTTTCAAGTTCGTTTTTTGAAATTCTACTCGAATTTGGCTTGATTTTCTGTTATTTTGTTTGCCCATTTTGGTTATACTTGTTATTTATGCAACAATTGTAGTATTGGAATTAGCTTTGCTTCCATAATTAATATTTTGAAAATTTTAAATCCGAAAAAATTGGCGCGAAGTGTATACTTAGCCTATTTTTGCCATATTCGAACTCCAAAATTGTTTGGTAGACGATAATTATGTTAATATTACTGTTATTCGTCTAGAATTAGTTGGTTCTTTGAGATTTTGGAATACAATGCTTTGAATGCTTAGTTGAAATTGGTATAGGATGGCTTTTGTGGGTGTTAAAATCCCCCATTTACTAAGTTTAACTTCAGGTATCGTAGCCCCCAAGTATGGGTGGCATTCGATTTTCATGTTTTTCCCTATCGGTAGCCGTTATGCTGCCGAAATGGGTCTAGAATACGTATATTAGTTTAGTTTAGGAAATAAAATAAATTAATTAAAGAAATTTTATCCGTCGTAGCATGGACTCGCCTCCGTTTGTCGATGCTGAGGAGGTTCTCGGTGGTCCGGACGAGGCGGTTCGCCCTCCGAAGAGGGTGACCCGTCCTCGAGAGGAGGTTCGAGAGCGACGCGTCGCGACCGATCGACGTCGCCAGGAGGAGGTGATTTGGGAGGCTCCTCCCAACTGGGACCCTAGGGTCCTTAAGTGGGACCCAGACCACCACGTTTCGATCAGAGGGTGGCGCGACATCGTGAGTTTTTCGCGCTTTCGTTTCTTTCTCTTTTCCTTTGTTTCTTCTCCTTTTTAAACCATAACCGTTTTTTTTATTTTTATTTAGAGTGAGACTAGCATGCGTTTGTACGACCCATTTTGAGAGCTTGCCCGTGGTGGCAAAGGAGATTGTAGCACTTTTTGGGATTGATTCCCAGCTGGCAGCTCTTCGGGATTTATTGAGCTAGTCTGCATCGTCATCTTTCCTCCGTGGATTGCTGGAGTTTTGGTGGGATTCCACCAACACTTTCCACTTTCCACGGGGAGAGATGACGGTTACCCCTTTCGGTTTCTCTATGATTACGGGTTTTCCTTTTGGAGGCGAGCCTGTAGTTATAGAGCTCGTTAAGTGGTCAGACGAGAGATTGCGCGACCTTGTGGGGGACCGTCTTGCGTCGGCCTTTCACGTGTACGCGTAATCTTGTCCTTACTCGGTTCTTGCCAACGAGTTGTCGGCTGACGAGCTTGACCGGCAGTGTACACCTGAGCAGCTGGTTCGGATATACATTGCCCACGTTCTTTCTGTCACCATCTTGAGTGATCGAGGAGAGCGTTTCGCCATTGGGTTACTTATTTGCCTTAGCGATTTGGGGCAAGTAGGTGACCTGAGTTGGGCGGAGGTGTCGTATGCCCGTATGCTTACGGCTATGGGAAAAGCGACCTGGGTCATGGATTCCGCGGCAGCTATCGAGGTGCCTCGGATCTCGCTTACTTGGCATGGTCGTATCCTTAGCTTGAGGTACGTGTTTTAAGCTTTTTTCAGTTATTACTTTTGCTTTTTCCTTTAGGCTTATCTTTTCTCGGTTTCAGGCTTGGGGATACTCGTACCTGCCTTTCTTAGCCCCGAGGGTGCTTGGGGCTGCTCGTTTTCCTATCGGCCATTGATTGGTCACTATTAAGAGGAGACGAGCTACTTTTGCCGGCGACTTTCGCCAGAGGATCCTTTCGGCGACTCGTGCGCCGATGAGTATTCCAACTTCTTGTTCTCTTTTCGTTTTTTGATTTTATTCATTTTCTAACGATTTTTCATGTGGTTGTGTTTTATAGATCGATCTCCGTCCTTAAAGTTTGATCGTCGAAGTCCCTGAGGCTATCCGGTCTGGCATGGTTCGTTGCCATTTCCGGGCCCTCTATACGGGAATCTCGGTGTTCCAGAGGACCGACGCTTGATTTTCAGGCGAGCGTGTTCTATGGAAGCTTTCGTCCGAGGAGCCTTTGGTTCCTGCGGATCCCCTGATCCGGATGCTGCGTCCGGACCTGCTGTCTACCGAGGATCGAGCTCAGGCGATCCTTGGTTATCCAGCGGAGCAGCTGGTGTTGCCGGAGGCTTCTTATCCGGCTTTTACAGCATCCAGGCTGACTTCTTTTCCAACTTTTGTTCCGGTTAGTACTCTAACTCTTTTTTTCGTGTTTCTATTTATTTTTCGGAACTTTGACCCTTTCATCAGTTTTTGTCACATGTATTTTTAGCGGGTTGAGCTAGGTGGTTGGGTGCCTCCTACAGCAGAGATCATGTATACCGATGCTGTCGGATCGGTAATTTGTGAGACCCTTCCAGCAGCCAATAATGACGAGGGGATACCGTTCTTACCTAAGACGGTTGATTCGGTATGTCTTTTATGTATATGTACTTAAATATTTTGATTTATTTTTTGTTTCATATACATTTGTTTACTAACTGACCTTGTATTCTTGGAACAGGTTCCGTAGGAGACCGTGAATGGCATGGTGAGGACTTTACGCGCTTTTCGAGCTGCTTATCGGAGAGCCCTCGTGACTTTATCATGCCGTGATCATCAGATGATCGCGGTAAGGTTTATTTTGTTTTCCTTTGCAACGAAGTTATTACATTTCATGTATTAATCTTCGTTTTGGATTTTGCAGGATGTGCAGGAACCGTCTATTAGTCGTCGAGCACCCTGATTCCTCCTGTACACATTTTACTATATTTTTAAGGAAACCGATGTATATTTATTATTTTTTTTTTGTATATATGACACACTTGTATATATATGTCATTATTATTTTTTCTTTCCATGTGTACATTATTATTAATGCGAAAATTTTCAAGGGAGGGAAGGATTCTCGACTTACCCCCCTTGAAAAAAATAAACAAACTAAAAAAAGAAGGCGAAAAGAAGAAAAAAGAAAATAAAAAAAAAAGAAAATAAAGAAGTAGGAAAATAATAAGGAAAAAAAGAAAATAAAAAGAAAAAAAGAAAAAAATAATAGAATATAAAAAGAAAATAAGAAATTAGGCAAGAAAAGGGACACAAAGTGTTAGAAGGCAAGCGTATGATTCATCTTAAAATCTCGTGAAGATTCCGTCATTATATGAGCCAAAATACGGAAATAAACCCAAATTACATGCCGCATCAGGGGAGACGCGCGCAAGTAAATAAGTTGCGCGCGGATGTCGCGCGCAACTCATGAGTGGCTCCCGCCACTTGTTAGTGAACTTTCCTTTAAGCCGAATTTACCGAAAATTTGCCCCTCTTGGGTCTATTTAAATGTGGTTTCGCGTAGGCTTTTGATCATCTCGCATTCATTCTCTTAGTAATATAAGAAACTAAAAAAAATTAACTTCTCTAAATTCTTATTCTCTCTTTTTTTTTTTGAAAAATGGTGAAGACCTTTGAACAATGCTTGAAGCAATGGGTCATTTCCCTTTCAACCGAGGACAAAGTAGCTTTCAAAATTTACCACTTAGACCCTTTATTGAATTATATGCAACTAGTGGTTAACTTTGATTTTCTTCATGCCGCAGTCAACCATTGGGATTCTAACCACTATCTTTTCTTGTTTAGAGGGGACGAAATTGTCCCCCTTCCCAGTGAGTTTGAGGTCTTGCTAGGTTTCCCTACAAACACTCTCCCTATGACTTATCCGCCTACCTTGTCGGATCCCAAACCTATAAGCCAAAGATTTTTTGGCTTGTCCGACAATGATATGACCAACATAGGAACTGAAGAAGGCGTGAACTTAATTCAATTTATTGAACACTTCGTCTCCCCTCGTGACAACATGACTAAACAACGCTTTAAAATTCGTGCTTTATGTTATTGTCTTGTTGTTAATTGTTTACTTAGGACAGGCAAATAATACGGAGATTATTCGATGGTGTCCATAGTAGAGCAAATAGAGGGATGTCATTCACCTGCTCCTTTGGTTTTGGCGGAAACCGTTCTGTGCTTGAATCGCCTTAGAGGAGATCCTAACGATAACGGTTTAATGGGAAGTCCACTCCTATTACACGTATGTTTTTTTTTGGCGTTTATCAGCGCAAGTCACGAAGTTGCGCTGGCATGACCAGCGCCACCTTCTTCGATGCACGCAGAGGGTGGGCGCAACTGATTTAGTTGCGTGCGTCACTTGCTTGTGTAAAAAATCGCAAACTAAATTTTTTTTTTCTTCTCTTTTTTTTTCTAATTTTTTTTTCAGATTTGGTTCATGGAGCGCTTGCGAATTGTTGATCAGCCACAAAACCTTGATGCTAATGGAGTAAAGACATTCCTCGGACGTCGAATCCTTTATAAGCATAAGAATGAAGAGGAATGGACGTCGTTTTTCTTTCACGGGGTCCCTAACTTTTGTGATTCCTTGGTGGAACATAAATAGTATGATTGGGAATAGTCTCAATTACCCTTACATTAGGCTTTTAGGCCTATCTAGTACTACTTATATTTTTCCTTGTAGGGTATGAGACAATACGAGATGAGGTAATTTATTCCCCCGCTGATGCCCCTAAAGACGTGACCTTTAAACCCGAAAGGATTGCTCGTTGGATGGAATATTGGTCAAGGCTTCCTAGGTGGGTAATACAAAATCCTCCCGCGAGTATTACATTATCTTCCTTTTACATGGCTTGGATGAATGCGGCGGATAAGGGTGAATTAAAAAGGCTCGATCTCAACTTCAAGCCGCTACCGCTCGCAATCCACCTAAGCCTTTGATGCATTCAACCACTACTAGTCCTCCTAGTGGCCAAAACAAAGGAGTGAGAAGAAAATTAGACTTCTCATCCCCTAAGGCTTGTTCGAAGGAAATAAAAAGGAAAGCTCCCTCCAAATCCGCGCAACAAGGTGTGAAAATCAAATAACCTTCACCAAATACTCGCAAGAAAGCTCCAATAGTCAAAGCGAAAGGAAAACAGGTTGTAAAGGCCCCAATCCCTAAATTGAAAAACAATGTTTGGGTGAAGAAGAAGAGTGTAGGGGAAAACTCTAAGGTTTCTGAAAATGCTGCAATAGAAACTACTCCTCCATCATTTGTGAAAATCGAGGACATAGTAAAACCTTAGAGTGTTACACAATTTTATCATTAGTTTTTTTTCGAATAAAGTGTAATTACTACCATTTTTTTTTTCGTTTACTATCTAGTTCAATAATGTCTCTTTTTTTTGAATTTTGAATGAGATAAAATGAGCTTTATATTTTTATATTTTGATATGACTGAATCATAAAGATTGCCTACGTATTCGTATTACAAAATCAGGTCTTTGCGTAGTTCTAATGTTTTTTTTTTCTTTTATTATTATGAATTTTTTTTATCTTTTCTTTAATCTCTTAGATAGAAATTAAATAAAAAAAATTAATCAAACCTTGTTTAAAAGAATTAAATCAAAGTTTAATTTTATTTTCCGAGTATATGTTATATTTAAGAAACACCCTCTTTTTACCGTAAGTAGAAACCACAACTTCATTCAAACGCAAATATTCGGGTTCGCAGTTCGTCATCAAGTGGCGCTCGCAACGTCTGGAGTTGTGAGAGCATGTCGCGTGCAACAAAATTAGTTGCGCGTGACATCTGTGCACAACTCTTCCAGTTATGCGCGACACCTGTGCTACGAATGTCTCGAATTTTTTTTTATAAAAAAATTCGTATTGTTACCCCCCCCAAGTGTGAAGATTTTTTCATGATGTTCAAACAAATTTGAACACTTAGAACGGTTTATTATTTCTAAATTACCCCCCAAGTGTTATGTATTTTACCGTGTTATTCGGTAAAATTCATAACACTTAGAATCTTTCAATTGAATGCTAATTAAAAATGGTTGTATGAGTGAACGAGTTTTATCCGGATGTCATATGTAATATTTCTTAAGGCGATCAATGTTTATTAATTTGCGAATTTCATCTCCTCCACTATCCATTAATCTGATGGCTCCTCCTGATAGGATTTCAATTACGCGATAAGGACCTATCCAATTAGGTTTGAATTTCCCTCTTGGATCGGTTGGTGGACCCCTAACCTCCTTTAGTAAAAAGTCACCTTCTTTTATATTTCTATGTTTTACTCTTTTATTGAAATGACGCGCTATGCGCCTTTGGTAGACTTGTACATGATGCAAAGCTCTTAATCGTCATTCATCGAGGAATAAAAGCTCTTCATACCTCGCTCATACCCATTCAGCTTCCGGTAGCTTACTTTCAAGTACGACGCGTAGGGGTGGTATTTCCAGTTTGACTGGTTGAACTGCGTCCATTCCGAAAACTAAGGAGTATGGAGTTACTCCTATTGATGTCCGTATAGACGTTCTATAACCCCATAATGTGAAGTGTAGTTTATTCGGCCAGTCTTTATAATTTTCTGCCATTTTTTTTGATGATGACTGTTATATTTTTATTTGCCGACTCTACAGCTCCATTCATTTGAGGTCTGTATGGGGATGAGTGATGATGTTTTACTTTATAACGAGTTAAGAGGGTCTCGACTTTAGCTTTGAATTGAGATCCCTAATCACTAATTAGTTCATGTGGAACTCCATATCTACAAAATATGTTTCATTCGAGAAATTTTGCGACATGTTTAGAAGTGATATTCACGTAAGAAGCAGCCTCAATCCACTTAGTAAAGTAATCAATGGCAACTAATACGTACTCGTGCCCTCCTAATCCTGTTGGAGAGACTTTTCCAATTATGTCAATTCCCCAAGTCGAAAAAGGCCAAGGGGAAGTGAGTTTGTATAGTTCGGGTGGTGGAAGGTGTTGTAAATTAGCGAACATTTGGCACTGTGGACATTTTTTAACATATTGTTTGCAATCATGTTCCATAGTGGACCAATAGTACCCTTGTCGTGAAATTATTTTTGAAAGCAGTTTACCATTCATGTGAGGTCCACAAACACTTTTGTGAGTATTTTCCATAAGGCGTGTGGCTTTCGGTTGGCCTATACATAATAATCTTTGACCATTAGGTACTTTTTTGCATAATTGACCATTTATTAGACCATATTGGGCCGCAAGTGTTCGTAATGTGCCATGAGTAATATATTGGAGGATATGATCATACCAAGGATTGTCTCCTTCAATGTCATTTATTTCCTCTATTGCGTTGCAATACGCTGGTTCTTCTCTTCTATCAACACATAATGGCATCATATTTAAGTGATCTGGAATGTTAATCATTGAGGCTAATTTTGCTAGCCCATCGACAAATTGATTGTCATCCCTTGGGAGATATTTAAAATCAATATGTTCAAAATGCTCGATGAGTTGCTCTAGGTGTGCTTGGCATAATATCATTGTGGAGTTCTTTATTTTCCATTTTTTTAATATATGATTTATAATCAAACTGGAGTCTCCATATACCTCTAATTTTTGCTCACCTATGCTAGCCGCTGCTTCTAATCCAATAATGCACGCTTCACATTCTATGACATTATTAGTAACCTCAAAGTCAAATTTAACAGAGATTGGAGTATGTGCTTCCTCTGGACTTATGAGTAACACTCCTACGCCACATCCTTTTTGATTGGACGCACCGTCAAAGTAAATTACCCATTTGTCATCTGGTGTCATGAGAATCTCTTCATCCGGAAGATGAGTAGTTTCTGCACGACTTATTTGAATTGGATGTTATGCCATAAAGTTGGAAATTACTTTTCCTTTCACTGATTTTTCAGGAATATATTTTAGCTCAAATTAGGCCAACATCACCAACCACTTAGATATCCTTCCTTGTATGGGTGGTTGTTCAAACAAATACTTTATCGGATTTTGTTGAGAAATCACATGAGTAGTGTGTGGTAACATATAATGTCGTAAATTTTTGGTTGCCCACACTAATGCTAGGCTTGTCTTTTCCAAGGTGCTATATTTTGTTTCGTATTGGATGGATTTTTTACTTATGTAATTGTAGGGAATATTTCAAGCATTAACCCAAACTTGAACCCCACTGTAATCATACACTAAAGTACGGTGGCATCAAAGGGAAAGAAGATAGAGCAAAAGAGTCGCTAACAAGTTTTAAGAACTTGTAAACTGTTCACGAGGTGAAGGTTACACCCCTTAACGATCCAGGAGATCATCAACTCCAATAGGTCTGGAATCATGACTGGTAGTTCGGGAATGAAGGTACAAATCCAACCTAAAAGAGATTGAACCTGCCCTAATAATAGGCCTCTACTTTATTCTGATCGTATTCATGTGAGCTTTCTGACTAACATGCAATCAATAGGTTTACCCTAAACCTGTTTAATCTATGTTGGTTGAATATTAATGCACAAAAAAATCTATCATTGGCGATCACTTGAATCATAATCATATTATCCCTAAACAAGATTATTAATTATCTTATTAAGCGTGATTACAAGTACAAATTCCCTTTAAACATGCATAAAAGGTGTGATCAAGCAATAACAATAAATATAAATATCAAGTAACATAATAATAATCACAACAACTATTATAACAATTATAATCATAATATTCATGTTAAAGCATAACAATAATAGCAAGATCCTAGGCATGATACTAACAGGATTAATAACATACCCTAGCATGTCACTAAACATATCAAGATTAAAGATTTAAACCTAACGTGATACTAACATGATATTAGGAAAGAAAATAGGAAGCATCATAACAATCATACTTGATTTAAGGAACTTATTCTTTACCCTAAACATGATACTAGGAAGCAATAAAACACCCTAAACATGATACTAGGATGCCTCGTATCTCTTTCTAATAACAAAATACACACGTCAGTAACTTCAAGGAAAGTAATAAAATCAAACAATTAAATTAAATAATTGAAATAGAGATTTGGGACCAAACCCTCATAAATTAAAACCTTTCACGTCTAGGGCGAAGGCAACTTCGAACTTGGCTAGGTGTTTCTAGATCTTGTGAATGCGAAATTTTTTATGCAAAAGCTAGTTTAGAAAAGAGAGAGAGAGAGCAAGAGATTCTTGAAGAGAGTTGGTGATTTTAATGAGATTTGATAGAAATTGATGATATTTGATGATTAAAAACGGAGGTTTTAGGAGGCTATTTATAGAGAAAATCATCCGGATGGATAAAAAAACGAATAAGAGTTTCGAAGTAAATAAAACAAATTGGCGCCAGGCGCTAGACATTAGCGCCAAACGCCAGGGCTAGCGCCAGACACCAGGGCTAGCGCCAGACGCCAGGGCTAGCGCTAGACGCCAGGCTTGGCGCCAGGCGCTGGTCCTGTCGTCAGACGTTAGAAACCAATTTAAACGCGTTTTCTTAATTTGATAAAATTTAGCCGTACAGAAGGGCAAAATCGTATTTTCCTTAAAAACACTTCTTTTATTCTAATTAAAACTCTAAAGAGTCAACTAAAGTCAATTTATCAATGTTAATTAAATTAGGAATGAAAAGAACCTTCTAGAAGAATCTAGAAGACTATAATCAATTCTAATTGCATTAGGAATGAGAAATCAATATTAGGCCCTCCTCTAGGTCATTAGGCCGCACATAAATATCAAACCGGGCCCAGTTTAGTAATTTTGCCATAACTTCCTCATTATTCATCAGAATTGGGCTTATAATATATCGTTGGAAAGCTCTATTCAAACCCGACCCAACTACACTATTATTAGACCCTTTAAATGGAAAAAATTAAACCAAACTGGATTGGCTGCTCTCTTAAAATAGGTTTTCAAAAACAGAGAGAAAGAAAAGAAATAAAAACTAACTGCAACACTAGACTTTCCACACTTTCACTTCATTCGATTATGATTCGACGTGAAAGGTACTCATCACTGGGCTTGGTTTTGGGGAGACACAAATAGGTGTCTACAGAAGCCCCCACTTTGACTAAGTTTGGAGAACCGCAAGTTTCGAAAACAAAATTCAAATTATCGATAGGGACGGAGAATGATTCAGAACGTTCTGTGATCCTGAATCACTCTTGTAACGCCGATACCTGCAAACTAGCGTTAGTTAAACAGATAAAAGAGTTAAGAAATGTATATCTTGCACCGTCGAGCACACGTCTCTGAAAGTAACCGTTTTGTTGCATTTACTGTTGTTGTGACAACCTTCTGCAAGCTAGGGAACGCCTTCCTGCTGTTTGTTTTGACGATCTTCTGCAAGCTAGAGAATACCGCATGAAAACTGTTACGCTTGTAACTGCCTCCAATATCGCCGTGATAGAATTCTGCAAGCTAGAGAACCCCATCGAAGATTGCTTCGCCTGAAACGACCTTCTGACGCTTTGTGACCATCTTCCGCAAGGCAGGGAACACGATCGAAGATAACTTTGCCTGAAATCACCTCCATTTGTTTATGACAACCCTCCGCAAGCTAGGGAACGCTGTCGAAGATATCCTCGCCTGAAGTCATCCTCATTTGTTGCGATAATATTCCGAGGAAAATTTCCGAAGATCAATGCTCGTCGATCTTGAAAATCTCGCTTGAACTTTGCTTCCGCTATGCCAGTACGTCGGCGCTTTTACTGCTTGTGAACCATTACGTTGGTGCTTCTTCTGTTTATGAACCATTATGTCATTGCCTCCGATGTTTCTAAACCATTTTATCGGTGCCTCCGATGAGCCAATGCTTAGGTGCTTTAAGCTAAGTGAGACGATCATTCATTAGGTCGATCACTTAATGCGATTGTAACCGATGCCGATTACTAAATCATGTCAAATTGCTTAGAGGGGCTAACTGGCGTACCAAGGAACCCAAAATTCCTGTAAGAGGTCGAAATAACTATTCTGAGTAGTTGAACATTTTGTCGTTGCTAAAAGGTTGCTGGCGTTACAATTTTTGTTCTAGAGTCAGACACTGGAACTAGCGCCAGGCGCTGAGCTCTAGCGCCCGACGCCAAAGCTGTCGTTTGGTGCCAGAGTCGGGATTTCCGTATATATCCCCTTTCTTCCTCATTTCCCCGCTGCTACTGCTCTTCTTCGAGAAATCGCCGCGAAACTTCAATTTGGTCGTTCTTGCTCGTTTCTCAACCAAATTTGCTCAAATTTGTTTCAAATCGAAGCTTTTTTCATCTACTTTCCCAATATATGTAATTTTTTTTCAAACTCACTTTGGTTTTTGATGAATTTGACATTCTTTGTTCATGAATTTTGGGAAAATTCGAACTTAAATTGCTTAATTTGCTTTTTTTGTCAAATTTTATGCCATGAAATTGCTTGATTATGTTTATATATTGCTTTGAGATTATTTTGAGACTTGTTTGACTCAATTTGGTGAAGAAACAAACAAATCACCATTGTTGGACCTCTTAAGGTCGGGAAGACAATGTGGCTTGTTCTTGATGTTTTTGCTAGCAATTCTTGTCCAATTTATCACAATAATTACCATAGTATTGCAAGAAATTTTTTTGATGCTTGAAAAATGTCGTATATGCTCACATTGAATTTGTGCTCTGTTTTAGTACTACGTACTCTGTTTTTCGCGAACATAGTATCATGCGGCTAGGCGAAACTTAGATACTATAGAACCTTAATTTATGTTGATTTTGCACAATGTAGTATGGCTAGACAGTGAGGTTCGGGTTCACAGTCCCGAGACACACGACGGGAGCATGAACCCGTAGAGGAGGACGCCGACCCGTCCACTTCTCTTGGTCCCCTCCCTGAGTGGGATGAGCGGACTTTGTACTTCTCCCTCGACCACCACATTTCAGAGAGAGTGCGTCGGGATTACTGCTGGTAGGACGCGTTGCCATGGCTCGGGCAACGATACTCTAGGCGACCTGTATAGGATGTACATCAGCGTCGACGGAGAGTTGAGACTTCTTTGGGAGTCTTGTGGGCTGGCTGCCCTATTCGAGGCTGCGGAGGCCATTATTGCTTCTGACGGGGGTCACCGCGTGGCTCGTGCCCTGGTGGAGTTCTTCTGGGACACCACCGACACTTTCCACTTTCCTTGGGGTGAGATGATGGTTACCCCAACCGACTTCAGTCTTATTACGGGACTGGAGTTTAGTTCTAATGCGCTATCGTTCGACAGCAATATCAGCGTCTTCTCTCCTGAGGTTGAGGAGTTGTTGGGTCCGATTGCTGTTCGGGCTCGTGTTAAGGTGGAGTCGACTCAGTTCAATGCTAAGGGTATACGCCGGTCGACTCTAGCGGCAGCTTTTGAGGATGATGCGACCACCCGAGAGCAGCGGGTGCACATCTTTGCGCTTATCTTGCTGTTAGGGACGTTTTTCCCTGACAAGGGTAGTAGAGTGCTATTTACTACCTTCCTGCAGTCCGTGATCTTCACATGATCGGGACTTAAGACTGGGCCAGCTTGGCCTATGCTGATTTTGTTCGAGCGTTGCGAGACTCGTGTTGACACCGGTCCTTGACGGGGAACGTCGCTCTGTCCAGCTTTTGGAGAGTCGTAGAGCTATACTTTATCTCCCATAAAGTTTAGCTCTAAGCTTTGGTTAGCACTTGCTGATACTTTTTGTCTTTTGAAGATTTGGTTCTACGAATACTTTCCTTCAGCCGCGCCGGCGAGACCGTCGCCATGCGGGTTTCCAGTGAGCGCCTGTTGGGGAGGCCACCACATTTGGATGTCTAACGCCTACGTTCGAGAGCAGATCCTCTCGGTATGGTTCTTTGCATAGTTGAACACTTTTGTATTATCTTTGGTAGATTCTCATCTCATAGGCATTCTTCGCAGGAGCCTGATGTGCAGTACCGGCCATGGAATGGCTTGGTTGTCCCTAGGTTAGCCGCGTAGTACAATGCTGAGTGTCGCTACTTTTTAGGGACGTATGAAGCGATTGCATACCTAGGAGAGAGGGTTGCTATTCAGCACTCCTCGGATGCTTTCGTCGTTCCTGCTCCTCCGCCGCCTCACATGTTCAATGAAACAAGGTTGCTTAGCACGTCGGAGAGGGTTGGTACCCCTTGGAGATCTCATGCGGTCCTTGGGCAGTGCTATGAGGAGGAGCTTCTGCCGCTGTTAGCTCCGGCCCCTGTTCTTTCTGAGGAGGCTGCGGTATGATTTTTATATTTTACCTTTTGCTAAGTAGCCCCCAAGTGTTATTTTATTGAATTTGATTTGCTTTTGTCAGGCTGGGCCTATTGAGTTCGTGCCACCTCATATGTCCATCCATTACCAGGGGACATACGGGTCCATCGAGGAGATGATTCCTCCGTCTCCCGAGGATTAGCGCTTCGTTGAGCGGTCGATTCCTCGCCACCAGTCTCGGGTAAGTTACTGAATTTATTTCTTTGACAGTTCTCGCGCGAGGTGGTCACGGCGATGGCACGGTGTATAGACGCCTTCCGAAGCCAGCTCGTCCTGATGAGGATGTGGCTACGTGTCGTCGCGACGACGCTGTTCAGGAGGTAGACTTTCCTCCTTGTTTCTGCATTATTATGCTTCTATTTTGATTGTTTCTAACTTGGTTTCTTCTTACAGGGTCAACCCATCCCTTCTCGTACCCGGACGAGACCTGAGGTCCGGATAGATCCGGCGAGGTCTAGCTCGAGACGTCGCCGTACTGGTTCTGGCAGTCGGGGTGGTCAATCTGAGGCTGCTCGGGCTCTTCATCTAAGGGCGCACGCTAAGCCGGTAGGCCAGGGAGAGGGTACCTCAGCTCATAGAGGTGGTGGAAGTTACGAGGTCGGCTCGTCATCGCAGCAGCCTCCGCAGCGTCAGCCTCAGGGCGACCTTGGGTGGACGGGTACTGTGCTGAGTTTTCCACCTCTCGGGGAGACTCGAGCTGGAGCTGGTGGAGAGCATACTCCTCGTACTGCGCAGTTCTGTGATATGATGGGCATCTCTCGTCATTTGCGTCCTCTGACGCCGTAGTTTATACCTGTGTTTTTTATTTTGACTTGTATTGAACTTTGCCTAATTGACTCATTTATGTAGACATATTTGTATATACATATTATTATGTATTTATTATGACTATGATACTCCCATAAAAAAAAAGAATGGAAAATCCTCTCTCGAAAAACCCTCCGAGTGCGACTAAGAATGCTTCTTCTCAAGAAGAAAGGGATCAACTGGATCGATCAAATAAGAAACCTAAACGTAGAATTAATCATGTGATGTCCAATCATCTTGTTAGGAATGATGAGGAGATGTTTGATGTTGATATTGAGAATTAAGCAAACAAGGGTTTTTTCCATGGGAGAGAAGCAACCTATGGTAGGGCAAAACGGTGGTGCAATTTCATTTAGTGATTTAATAAGGGGTGAGTCTTTTATCCCCAAAGATCCTCAAATGGAGATCCTAGAGATTGAAGATGAAGAGGAGATAGAATCCGATGATGAAAACATCCCGGAGGAAATTCTCAATGATGAAAGATTCCCGGTAATTAGGTTATCAAAGGAGGAGAAAGCAAGACTTCGACAGCCATGGAAAACCTCCTTGATAATAAAGTTGTTCAGTGGTAAGATTGGTTACATGGGCCTAATTAGAAGGTTGAAGAAGAAGTGGAACATCAAAGGTGAATTAGCCCTTACTGATATTGGCTGTAACTATTACATAGCAAGGTTCACCAACAAAGAAGATTATAGTTATGTTCTAACTCAAGGTCCTTGGCTTCTCGATGATAACTATCTCACAATTAGGAAATGGGTTCCTAATTTCATCCCTGAGGAAGCGCCAATCAAAGTATTAACTGCGTGGGTTCGCATCCCTAATCTACCAGTAGAATACTTTGATATCAATTTCCTCAACAAGATTGGGTCGAAAATTGGTAAGGTTCTGAGAGTTGATAAAATGACTACTAAAGATGAACGTGGTCAATTCACTAGTATTAGTGTGGAAATTGATCTTTCAAAACCATTATTGTCTAAATTTGGGTTAAAAGGAAGGATTTGGAGAGTCCAATATGAAGGCATTCGTATGATTTGCTTTAAATGTGGCAAACTTGGGCATGCAGAAGATGAGTGTCCTATGAGCCATGTTGAGAGTCAAAATGCTGCTATGACTGTTCATAATAATCCCTTGCACAACCATAACCCTAAAACAGAAGAGAATGAAGACTTCGGTTCATGGATGATGGTGAAAAAGCCAGGCCACAAGAAACAGACCAAACAGGACAAAAACCCAATTGGTGGAACAAAATCTGGTCCGGGTGGAGTTTAAATTTTGGGAAGAAATAATGTCAATCCTAATGCAGCTGGAAACAAGGGGTCGGGGTCAAGGTTTTCCATGTTGGAAAATCAAGAAGAGGAAATTTTGGAGCATGATAAGGATAAAAATAAGGAAGAAGGAATAATGGAAGAGGATAAAGATGGAAATTTTATCGAAACAGTTGAATTAGGGGAAAATTCGCAAGATGCTCTATCAAAAGAAGGATTTGTTCCTATATTTAAGGCAAATAATATTCCCTCAAGTCAATCCCATTCGAAATTAAAAAAAAAAAATCCTACCAAAATATTCCAGGATAAAAGAAAAGTTTCACTCCAAAAAATAATATCAAGCCTCTAAAGGAAATTAATGAAAATATTAATATTTTCATTAACAAAAATAAAAAAGTTGTGCATGAAGGAAAAGAAAACTCTGTTAGCTCCTTCGAAGCCCCCACATCAGTTAACAAAGAAGGAAAATTTCAAGCACATTCATACGCCTCAGAAGCCAATAAAGAGCACACTCAAGCAATAGAAGGGCAAGAAGAAGCAATCACTCATGTCTCGAACACCTTCCCTGATCTCCCTCGAAGTCCCAACAAACAAGATACTGTGTGTAGTCCATTCGATGGAGGAGCCTTACATGATAACTTTGAACCCCTTGATCCATGCATTGGAAGTGGAGTTTGAATCGATGCTACCCCCAACTTCAATCCCTCTGGAGTTGGTGGCAACTATGAAAATTCCCAATGAATTTAAGCGTTTTCTTCGATTCATTAGTGATGCCTATTTGACATCTTTACCTTCTATTCCTGTTTCTATGAAAGACTCAATCCCAAATTTAGCTCCGGACTCACTTCCAATCACTTGTATGGTGTTGAATGTAAAAGGTGCGGGAAGTAGAAATTTTATCTCCTCGCTAAAGGATTTAGTTGGAATTAATAAACCTAATGTCCTTGTTCTAGTTGTAACTCATATGAAAGGTGAGCATGCTCTCAAATTTGCTTCAATTCTTGGCTGTGATGGCCATGTGAGAACAGATGCAGTGGGATTTAGTGGAGGCATTTGGTTTCATTGGAGAAAATATGTGGTTACTGTCAGCCCGATTAACCAACATAATCAATACATAAATATGGAAATCGAGGGTAGGAGCTTTACCATGGTACTTTACGGCAGTTTATGCAAGTCCCGACCCTACAAAAAGAAGAGAATTATGGGAGGAACTTGAAAATTTTGCTACATCACATGACAAACCTTGGCTTATAGCAGGGGATTTCAACGAGACTTATTTCCCATCGGAACGGAACACTTCTTGCTCTGAGACTGATAGAAGGTCGGCAAAGTTTAATGATTGGATTGAGGGCATGGACTTACTAGAGGTTGAGTTTTCGGGTGCGGCTCACACATGGGCTCGAGGTAAAACTCGGGAAACTAGGAAGAGTGGTCGTCTGGACAGAGCACTTTGCAATGATCAGTGGGCATTAAGGTTCGAGAGAGCATCGATGCGCCACCTTACTGCTGATTTTTCAGACCACTGCCCCATATTTATTTCTCCTAATGGGTTTGTTCCGTTTGAGTCTATTCATAGGCCTTTTCGCTTTCAAGCAACTTGGCTGCAACATGAAATTTCTCGAACTTTGTTGAGCAAAATTGGAGCAAAAATAGCCCTCTTGTACCGGCTTTGTCAAAACTGTCCTCGGACTTGCAAATCTGGAATAGAGACACGTTTGGGAACATATTTAAACAAAAAAGGACCCTGCTTGCTCGGCTTGGAGGAATACAAAAGGCGTTATCCAAACGTGTTGATAGAGGACTGCTCAAATTGGAAGCAAGACTTCGAAAAGAATTGGATGAAATTCTTGATCGTGAAGAAACCCTTTGGTATTAAAAATCCCGTGTAACTTGGATTCAAGATGGTGATAGGAATACTACATTTTTTCATCTAAGTTCAATTGTAAGGAGATGGGAAAATAAAGTTACTTCTTTGAAAAACAATGAAGGTGCGTGGATTCAAGACAAGAATGAGATTCAAAATCTCATAGTAGATTTCTTTTCGAAGCTCTTCACAGAAGAGGGGGAATAGGGGAATTGGGATATACCTCAAGATATTTTCCCTAAGTTATCGAACTCCGATTGGGGAGTTCTCACGAAATATTTTTCGAAGTAGGAGATTGATGAAGTCATTAAAGAAATGGGATCTCTCAAAGCACCGGGCCCCGATGGATTTCAAGTGCTATTTTACCAAAAAAACTTGGTGTCAAAGAATGTCTATGATACAATTCTTCCAATACTTGAAGGCAAGGATTCCTCAGAGAGCTTAAATAACACATATATAGCCTTGATACCGAAGGTGGAAAAGCCAGAATTTGCTTCCCAATTTCGACCAATCGGCCTATGTAATGTTGCTTACAAAATCATTACAAATGTTATCATAAGTCGAATCAAACCAGTGCTCCCTCATCTCATATCCAATACTCAATCGAGTTTTGTTCCTGGCGTCAAATCACTGACAACATAGTTATTATGCAAGAAGTGCTGCACACTATGAAAAAGAAGCAAGGAGCAATTGGATATATGGCTATAAAAATTGACTTCGAAAAAGCCTATGATAGGCTTAGGTGATCCTTTATCCGTAATACTCTTGTCCAAATGAATTTGCCAATCACTATGGTGGAATTATTATGGACTGTATTACCACAGCTTCCCTTCAAGTACTTTTGAACGGTGAGCCTTCGAAGAGCTTTAAACCAAGTAGGGGAATTCGACAAGGTGACCCCTTATCCCCCTAATTGTTTGTGATGTGTATGGAACGCTTTTATCAAGTGATTGAAGAGGCGATTATTCAAGAGAAGTGGAGGCCAATTCGTGTAAGTAGAGATGGTCCAACCCTTTCGAACCTTTTCTTCGCGGATGACATTGTTCTCTTTGCTGAAGCTAGCGTTGATCAAGCTGTTTTAATTCGCTCTTGTTTAAATAGATTTTTCAATGCCTCGGGTCAAAAAGTAAGCTTGCCAAAATCGAGGGTTTTTTTCTCTAAAAATGTCAGTATGGAGAAACAAGTTGCAATAAGTACAGAATTGGGTAAGGAGGTGACAGACGACTTAGGTATGTATCTAGGTATGCCTACATTATCTAGCAGGGTGACTAAAGAAACTTTTAGCCACTTGTGTGAGAAAATTGATCGTCGCCTGGCTGGCTGGAAATCCAAATATCTCTAATTAGCAGGGAGGATCACATTGGCGAAATCTACTCTTGCTACCATGTCCTTTTACTCGATGCAAACTGCCAAGATTCTGAAGACAATATGTGAGAATATTGATAAAAAAAACAAGACGATTTGTTTGGGGTGGAAGTGAGGATAAGAAAAAGGTCCATTTGCTTTCCTGGGAGTGCTTACAAAGACCAAAAGAACTTGGTGGTCTGGGTATATATTCTGCCAAACAAGCCTACTCGGCTTTTCTTACAAAACTTGGATGGCGTATGCTTTTGGAACCTAATACTTTGTGGGCTAGAGTCTTGCGTGCTAAGTACTGCAAAGGGAGGTGTGACCTTGACATGTTCGAACCTAAAGCAGGTATGTCGAACGTTTGGAGTGGGATTATGGAGAATGCAAAAGTGCTCGGGGAAGGAACGAAGGTTGCAATTGGGAATGGCATTAGAACGTTGTTCTGGGACAATAAATGGGCATCTGAAAAACGACTGAGTGATTTAGTCACTCAACCTCTAACAATGGAACTAGTAGGCGCCACTATCAAAGAGATGTGGGAGGAAGTTCAAGGTTGGAGGTGGAATATTTTTGCCCCCTTCCTTCCTCAAGATGTGCTTAAGCTCATCCAAAATCACGAAGTTCGTGCTGATCCTTCGTTGGGAGATCTGGTTTACTGGAATGGAAATTCTCAAGGCAAATTCACAATCAAGTCTGTAATGAGTATAATGAGACATGAGACTGATGTACTAGATGAAAAGGTTTGGGATATGATCTGGAAGGCCCTAATACATCAACTGATAAGAGCTTTCTTATGGTTAGTCTGCCATGACAGAATTCTTGGTAACCTGAACTTGTATAAACGCAAGTTAACAGACTCTCCCACTTGCCATATATGTGGGAACGGAGATGAGAATGCGCTGCATATATTAAGGGACTGCCCAAATGCTAGAATAGCCTGGAACAAGATACTGCATCCCAGGTTCCATGCTCCATTCTTCAATTTATCTCTTAAGGATTGGCTTACTTATAATTTGGGTGATAATAGCTCTATTAATGTTGATGGATGGGATACAATGTTTGTATTGCAACTAAGTGGATATGGAGGTGGAGAAATTGTTGAGTATTTAATAGAAGAGATGAGATCCCAATGGATGTTGGTGCCTTTCTTAGAGTTCGATTCAAGGAAACGAAGGGAAGTTTGGAAAAAAATCACAATGGTGTAAATTCAAGCAGCAAACAGAAAGTTGAAGTGAATATCCCCTGGCACTCCCCTACTCCTGGATGGTTTGTGCTCAACTGTGATGGGGCGGCTAAAGGTTGCCAAGGTCCAGCTGGAGGTGGTGCGATCACCAGGGATAATAAGGGTAAATTCATTACTAGTTTCTCAGCTAGCTTTGGATACTGCTCAGCATTTAGAGTTGAGATTATGGCTCTCACAAGGGGATTTGAACTAGCTAAGAATCTGCAAATTTCAAAACTAGAGGTGCACCTTGATAATCAGGCATGTGTTAGAATAATGCAGAAGCAAGCTGAAGGACGAGGAGAAAATGTACATGACATCAATTATTGCCTAAAGTTGCTTTGTGATGATAGATGGGAAACTCGTGTGGTTCACATCTATAGAGAAGGAAACCGAGCGGCGGATTGGTTGGCCAACCACGACGTCTCTCAAGACTCTCAATTAGAAGTCATAAATGTTATTCCAGAAGAGCTTGGGAGGATTTTACAGGAGAATGCTAGAGGGGTAGCTATACCTCGCTTAGTTCCTTCTTAGGGGTTAGCAGTAGTTGTAGCGTAGTTGTTTTCTTTTGTTTTTGTTATTTGCTTTGTTTGCTTTGTTCTGTTTTATGTCCTTATTTTTGGAATCTTTTGCTCATTCGAATAAAAAAAAAATCTATTTATTATGACTTTATTTATCTTGTTTGCATTTATTTTTCATTTTTATGTGCATATTTGTGTGTTCGAAGAATTGTGACATTAATAATTTTGCACAAAAATTCCATCATTTTTATTATTGATGGAGGGTATCCGACTTTCTCCCCCAAAAAGGGCTTTTCTCTTTTACATGCTTAACCAATATCTTCTCACTAGTGGTAGAACTAATGAAGGCCAAGCAATCATATCAACTGTTTTGGAGCAAATCGAATCTGGAAGAAATCTAATGTCATTAATTGTTGGAGAGACTATGCTTAGTCTTGATGAATTGAAAAGAAATCCCAAAGCACCTTTTCGGGGCTCTCCAATTTTATTACAGGTAGAAAAATAATATTTTTAATCACAGAAATGAAAAACATATTTTTGTATAGTAATATTAATTTATTTGCATTGAATTTTTGCAGATGTGGCTAATAGAGAGACTAGAATTAATTAGTCCTCCTGACAATGTTGAAAAATATACTCCAAATTGCTTTGTGAGGAGAAAGAAACGCTTCTCTAAGATGGGGCGCCATGAATGGAAAAAAGTCTTTGCCTCTTGAAACTTTGCTATCAAGTGGGTCATCCCTTGGTGAAAAATAGAGAAGATGGTTGGTGTCAACAAGTAACCTTTCTGTCATCTTCCAAGTTTAACTAAGATGACTTTTTATTATCCATGCAGGGTAAAAAGACAGTACGACCTACTTCAAACAATTCCTTCTGGGGATCTTCGTCGTCCTTATGAATTTCCTGTCTCACAAGAAGTAGAAAAATTTGATGCATATTGGAGCGCTAGACCTTTATGGGAAGTGATTACCCAAAAGGTTCCTCCTTCCTTGCCCAATGATGTAAAGAGGTGGCTTCTAAAGAAACCTTCAAAGGACATGAAGAAAAATCAGAGTAAAACTGATGTGAAGAGTCGTCTAGGTGACAAGGTAATTCCTGTTAAGGAACGCTTGGGTGAAAAGGTTGAATTCAAAACACTTACGATGCCTAAGAAGTAGACCTGGAAAATGGGTCATTCGGGTCGGGTATGGGTCGGGTCATTTCGGGTCAAAAGATTATCGGGTCAAGTTCGGGTCGGGTCGGGTTATTTTGGGTTTCGGGTTGATTTCGGGTCGGCCGATAATTGGATCGGGTCAGGTATCGGGTCAACACTTCGGGTCGAGTTCGGGTCGGGTCAAGTTTGGGTCGGGTCAGTTTGGGTCGTGTCAATATTCGGGTCGGGTCAGTTCGGGTCAGGTCAATTTTCGGGTCAACTTCGGGTCGGGTCAACTTCTAGTCGAGTCATATTCGGGTGATTCATTGGGTTAAATTCAACTCTGTATATATATATATATATATATATATATATATATATTTTTTTTTTGATGAAAAACTCACTATATTTATTAAGGCTATTTTTTCATGGATTATAGTAATTGTTTGAGTTTTATTGACCTTTTTTTTGTGTGTGTGTTTAGAATTTTAGACTGAGAATCACTTTCAAGATCTCCTGAAACTAAGAGGGATGCTCTAACTAATTGAGTTATACCTCACTCTCTTATTGATCTTAGTTTTAATACGTACTCTTATTATCATTGTCATTGTTGTAATAATTTCTTTGAATTATTCTTATACCCCCTCCGTCCCACATTACTCTTAGAGGTTTGACATTTTGTACTATTCACACATCTCACTTTGACCATCTTTTTTAGCTATTATATGAAAGTCAATGTAGCCATGTAAGATGTTGTTGGGTCTATTTTAATGTATAATTTCCTAATATAAACTTTTTATAACTTATATAATTATTTACTAAAAGAAGTTAAAGGTCGGGTCATTTTCGGGTCGGGTCAACTTCGGGTCTCGGGTCAACTTTGGGTCGGGTCATTTCGGGTCTCGGGTCAACTTTGGTAGCATTGAATTCACCTACTAACTCGTTGCGTACTTGTTCCTTAATTGATGCCACCTTGGCATCCAACTCCCCCGGTGAGTTAACACTGGCTCGAGATCTACCCGATTTCATGTATTCTGGACCCATCACCTTTTGCCATCCAAGCAATGACCTTCCCAAACCTACTACTCGTCCTGGATGGTATGGCCTTCCCAAAGCCATGGTGAAAGGGTCATTCTCCACACTTGGTTCGAATTTGCCCTCACCAGCTCTTGAGTGTGCTCAAGCTATAGCAAAAGGAAAAATGAGGTCAGTAAGACAGTTAATGGTTTGTATAGTGATTTAGATGCAAAAGTGACTTAAAATTCAACAGTTCATATATAGGTAGCTTACAAGCTTATCTGCCATTTTTTTGGTTTCTGGACCCTTGATGACCCATTTTTTGGTTTCCTTATCAAACGTATGGAGAGAACAAAAGAAATCACCAGCACGACTCACCAAAGTAGTGATCGTGGAACTAGAGGGTTCCTTCGATGCCACTAGAAGCGATTTAGGGTATAAACCCTTATCGACCCACTCAGGTCTCTTTTCACCAAATGTCTTAGGCCCCATACGATAGACGTATTCCTTCATCTCTGCATTCTTTTTATTTTTCTCTCGAAGTTCCTACAAAACTAAAAATGTTAGTATCATTGCTACAAAAAGAGTCAAGCTATTATTCAATTGAGATCAGATTTACACAAACTTACAATGGCTTTCTTTTGAGTCTTCATTCTAACGAACTCTTCCCAGTCATCTTTTGACACGGTCGGCCATATTTGCTACGGGAGAAGGTCATCCTCCTTAGCTTTATTCTTACTTGATTTCTTCTTCTTCTTGTAGATCCACCCATTAGTTAAGTTGGTCTTAAAGCCTCTGAATCTTTCCGCTAATAAAGATTCAAACACCCTTCTCTTCTCGGGATCATTAAGAATAGAAAACAGCCTCTAGAACCACAAATTAAAACCGATTATTAGTTTGTATTTAGTAACAACCATAAGGTTAAGGTTTCTTAAATTGTCTAAATGTGCCAAAAACACACTAACCCTTGTATCATCCCAAAATGTTTGAATCAAACCCAGAGGTACTTGCCGCATTACAAGTGTAATGAGGATTTTCCGCGCATACATGCCAACCTGATTAGCATATTGTCGACGCCATTTGGGCCGGGTTGGCCGTTGTTGTCATACTCCAAGACCATGGGACCGTCCGTTTTCTTAAAACTTCTCGTCGGACCTCTTCTTTTTCTTTGAGCCGGTGCCTTTACCCCCCCTCCACCATCTTTGTTGTTTTGATCTTGTCCTTGGCCATGTGTTTCAGGAGTCGGGTTCTCACCAATAATCTCACGTGTTGTATTTTCAATAGCCTGTGCACGTTCATCTGAAATTTCAAATTCTTCAAGCCTACGCTCGAACTCATCTTGAGCCTGATTCTCTGGCTCACCCAAGTCATCCTCCTTATTCACATCATAAGGCTAATCATCGTCCACGTCCTCATCCTCGTACTCGTCCTCATACTCATCATCGTCAATGTCCTCTACACAATGAGGGTCATGATCGTCCGCTATGAGATATAAGCACCTGTCAAAGCAATCATAAAACAATATTAGTGTATAGTAAAGTATATGCATGATAGTTCATACACAAAACAAAGGGGTTGGTTTAAGTAGAAGCCATTTAAGCCATTTTCACCTACTTATGGTCCTATAACCTTGTATATGTATGATAATGAGTACACTTAGGCAATTTCAAACTAAAAACAAGTTAAATATAATGAATATAGGCTATTAGAATGAATAAATGTTAGTTCATACACAAAACAAAAGAATTGGGTTAAGTAGAAGCTATTTAAGCCATTTTCACCTACTTATTGTCCTATAACCTTGTATATGCATGATAATGAGTAAACTTAGGCAATTTCAAACTACAAAAATGTTAAATATAATGAATATAGGTTGTTAGAATGAATAAATGTTATTTCATACACAAAACAAAAGAATTGGGTTAAGTAGAAGCTATTTCAGCCATTTTCACCTACTTATGGTCCTATAACCTTGTATATGCATGATAATAAGTGCACTTAGGCAATTTCAAACTACAAACATGTTAAATATAATGAATATAGGTTGTTAGAATGAATAAATGTTAGTTCATACTCAAAACAAAGGAGTTGGGTTAAGTAGAAGCTATTTAAGCCATTTTCACCTACTTATGATCCTATAACCTTGTATATGCATGATAATGAGTACATTTAGGCAATTTCAAAATACAAACATGTTAGTTTATGGTCATTCTCGCCTACTTATGCTCCTATATACATGATACCTAAACTATATTTGCAATGAAACCATTACTAACTTTTAATCAAACTACCTCAATCTGAAATTCCTTCGTTGTGGTCTGATCGCATATAACCTGCTTCGTTGTCTATGTCATTTAGTACAACAGGTCTAGGAATAGTGAAAGGTGCTAAATCATCAAACGCATCATATTCTTCCTCATCCTCAACATCTCCAATGCCTAGGATTCTTCTTTTGCCAACTAGCACTATAGACCATTTTGAATCCATTGGGTCAGTTACGTAGAACACTTGCTTAGCTTGAGATGCAAGGATAAATGGTTCCGCACTATCATTCAAGTGGCCAAGATCTACAAGAGTAAATTCCTCATATTTGACATTACACCTGATATTATCAACCCACTTACACTTGAAAAGAGCAACCGTGAAGTCACAATAATCAAGCTCCCATATTTCTTGAATTCGACCATAGTATGACAACTCCGCATCGACAGGTGATTTATCCTTAGAACTTGCAAACTCCCTTGACGATGCCACAAGCATTACACCATTGTTTTGGGTGGAGGAAGATTTCAAATCACGACCCTCGGTCCAAAAAGTGTACCCATTGATGTCATATTCCTCAAATGAACGAACATCATCCCTAGGACCGTACGCAAGCCACCGTATTGTATCGGTCACACTAGTATCATCCAATCCACTCATTACTCGATCACGAAACCAATTAACAAACCTCTTATTATGCAACTGCATAAGTTCCCTTTCACCTTTCGATGGAAATTCATCACGCAAACTAGCCATGTGCTCGTCTAAATATGGGTGCACATCTGAAACATGGTGCAACACATAAAGGTGTGCTTGTAAGAACTGATCTCGGTCTGGTGACATTCGTTTCGACCCAATTGTTCCATGACCATCAAGTCTACCTTCATGTCAAGAAGTAGGAAGACTAATAGGTTGAGCAAGGGCTATGTAGTCCGCCATAAAGTTACCTTTCTCCTCACCCACGGTCCCTTGCATCATACTTCCTTCAGGGTGAGCCAGGTTCCGTACTTTATCTTGTAATGTACCCATGTGTCTTTCAAAAGGGTAGCACCACCTCATGAACACTGGACCGCACAACTTAATCTCACACACCAAATGAAGAACCAGATGAACCATTATGTTAAAAAATGAGGGTGGGAAATACATCTCAAATTTGCACAAAGTCACAACCACATCTGCTTGCAAAGCATCTAGTGTACAAGGATCAAGAACTTTACTACAAATTGTATTGAAAAACTAACAAAGGCTTGTAATCACTTCCCTCACGTGTTTCGGTAGAATAACACGGATTGCAATCGGTAGGAATACTTGCATCATTATGTGACAGTCATGGGATTTCATACTTGTCAGCTTCAATTCTCCATTTAAGGTAACAAATCTTTTCATGTTAGATGAGTACCCTGATGGAACCTTAATGTCGTACAGACATACACAAAACATACGCTTCTTTACCCTTGACAATGTTAGCAAGCCGAGGGTAAATAATTCTTTTCATCCTTCCCTTTACCCTCAACTTTCTTCTTTGACGCATCTTTGGCCTTTCCCTTTCCCTTGCTCTTCTCCTTCCCTTTTTTCGAAACATTTTCATCTTCTTTTCTCGGTTCCTTCCCCTTTCTAACCTTTTCTTGAGGCCACAATTCTGGACGAATCCCCATCTCTTTCAAATCTAACCGTGCACCCTTTCCGTCCTTTGTTTTGCCTTGGATATTCATAAGCGTTCCCAAAAGAGCATCACACACATTCTTCTCTATATGCATCACATCAAGACAATGCCTAACGTCATGTTCTCTCCAGTACGGAAGCTTTGAAAAGATTGATTCTTTCTTAAACAGAGCAGCTGAGACCACAGTTTTTTCTGATTTTCCAAACACCGTTCGCATCCCGTTCACCCGAGCACAAATCTCAGCACCAGTCAATGGTCTAGGCGCAGTATCCTCTTCCACGTTTCCATCGAAAGCCTATTTCTGCCTACGGTACGGGTAATCAAGCCTAAGGAACCTTCGAGTCCGTAGGTAGACATCTTTGTGAGAATGAGTAAGGTATACGCTTGATGTGTCATCAATACATATGGGGCATGCTTTTTTCCCTTTGACCTTGTACCCACACAAGTTGCCATATGCAGGGAAGTCATTTATGGTCCACATAAGGGCTTCACGCAATGTGAACATCTCATTCTGATGAGCATCGAAAACGGAAACCCCTTCGTCCCACATCTTTCTCAAGTCGTCAATAAGCGGCACAAGGTAAACATCTATGTCGTTTCCAGGTTGCTTAGGACTAGTTATTAGCAATGAAAGCATTACATACTTACGTTTCATGCAAAGCCAAAGAGGTAAATTATAAATCACTAAAAGTACCGGCCATGTGCTGTATTGGGTACTAAGAGTGCCAAATGGATTCATCTCGTCCGTGAACAGCCCAAGCCTTAAATTTCTGTCTTCATCACCAAATTCCTCAAACTTCAAATCAATGTTCTTCCACCGTGGAGAGTCAGCTGGATGCTTCAGCATTCTGTTTTTCTTTCTTCCCTCTGCATGCCACCTCAAGTTTTTAGCGTCTTTCGGTATTGAGAACAGACGCTTAAACCTTGGAATAATGGGAAGATACCACAACACCTTAGTAGGAGGTCCCTCCGTGCCAGGATTGAACCTCATGCGCTTGTAGCGCGACCGCTTACATCGTGGACACTCTTGCAGTTGTTCATACTCATTTCGATACAGAATACAGTCATTAAGACAAGCATGTATCTTCTTATACTCCAAACCAAAGGGACACATGATCTTCTTTGCGTAATAGTAAGACTTAGGAATTTTATTCCCATCAGGAAACATATAACTTAATGCGGTCAACAAAGAAGTAAAACTAATGTCCGTCGACCCATGCTTCGGCTTAATGTTGAAAAGTGTTAGCACGACCGATAGTTTGGAGTATTTTTTGCACCTGAGATACAAAGGCTTTTTGGAAGCCTCCGATAATAACTCAAAAACTCCACCTTCAACATCATGCAACATCTTATCCACTTGTTCATCCTCAAACTCATCCGCCTGATCATCATCGGCTCCATCCTCAGCATTATCAACAATATAGTCATCATTCTCGTATTCCTCGTGCACATGAATCTCATTGCTTCTAACACGCACATCATTCCGATCAAGATCCCCACTGTACTCTCCACTTTCTCCGTGCCAAATCCACACATGGTATAAATGCCTAAAACCACGACATAATACATTATCTCTAATGATTTCAACACTATCGACCACATTCACATTATTACAATCAACACAAGGACAATAAAGGCCTTTACCACCAAGTTTGCGTTGATAAGCTAAAGCCCACTCGCAAAACTCTTGAACCCCTTTCCAAAATTCCAATGTATCGCGTCTACCATACATCCAACCACGATCCTTCTCCATTTAGTAAATTGTCTCTAAACATATATAACAACATATAATGAATAATGTGTAATTGCTACATATTTTATGTAAATCAAATTCAAGTACAAAACGTGAATATACCATTCATATAGTGAAAAAATGCATGTTTTCAAAGGGTCCTTATCACTCCAACCTAACCTATCCTTGAATGTCTACTCTTACTAGTGAATGTATGTCAACTTTCCAATTTTAAGGAAATTCCGGCAGCATTTCCCCCTATTTCTCCAAGTACACGATGTAGATAATTAATTACCCACATATGTACCTTGAGAACATAGTGAGGAAATGGTAAGCCAAGATGTTCCTTAAAATCGAAAAGAAAACATACATTCACCACCTAAGTGAGAGTACACATTCAAGAATAGTCCCAACCGGGGACTATTCAAGACTTTCTCCTAATGAGAAAGCCTTGAACGACATCTAGGCATATGATGATGTAAGTATTCTATATATTGTTGTATTTATTTGCAATTAAACAATACACAAGTTGCAATTTCATGAATAAACTTTTATTAAATGGATAAATAGAAAGAAATATAGCTAAGTAAAGTTTATAAGTCATACCAATATAGCAACTACCCACTTGAGCTCAATATGTAGTCCTCAAGCTAAACTCGTGCTTCAATTAACATATGAATCTATATATTAAAAATACAAAAACCAAAAAACAAAAATTAGGTTAAATATTATGTATGTACTTCTCATAACATGTCAATTCACTAATTTATTTCTAAGCTAAAACACATCATTCATCGAACTAACAATTGCTAAACTATGTATTCACTACTTTGTTTAAAATTCAATTTTTTTATTCAAAATTGCTAAACTAAAAAGGTTACTAATCTCTAATTTTTTTCATTTTATTTATTTAAAATTGCTAAACTAAAAAGGTTACTAATATCTAACCATTATAACAAACCAAATTTCAACTAATTAATTAACAAGGCTAATATTCTCTACTTTATTCAAAATTACACATCAAAACAAATTAAATTAACCATTAAAACATACTAATATCCAACTTAATGAGTAACAAGGTTACTAATTTCTAATATTTTTACAATTTCCCAATAAAAAAAACCAATAATTGAAACAAATTGAAGTAAAATTATATTCTAACCTAAATTTTAATTTGCCTAACAATTCTTCAACATGCAAAACAAATTAATATAAGTAAATAAATGGAAAATTATTGTGAATAAAGAAAAAAAAGTATACCTAAAACACTCAAATTATTGTAGTTTAATGTAGCTTGAAGGGAGGAGAGATGGAGTAGCTTCTGTGGTCAGTCGTGCGGTGGTGCGGCGGCAACCTTCAGGGCGGTGGTGCGGCGGCGACCTTCAGGGTTGTGGCGCAGGAAATGAATAGATGAGGTCGGTGGAGGAGGTTGAGCTGAGGGGAAAAACAGCACGGCAGGGGAGAAAGAGAAGGGCAGGGGTGGCGGCGGTGATGGTAGCCGGCGACGGTTGCGGCAAGAGTGCAGGTGAGGTGAGGGGTTTCGCAGGTGAGGGCTTGCGGGAATCGAACAGTGAAGAGAGAAGAGAACAGTGAAGCAGCCAAAATGAATGAAAGAGAAAGAGAAGGAAGAAGGAAAGCGGCGGGTTTTTTTTTTTTAAAAAAATGGCACCGGTTCATTTTTGGCATTTTCTATTAGTAGAAAATTGCGCCCAATTTTTGCCTAGTTTTTGACACTGGTTTGGCCTGAACAGGTGCCTTTATGGGGATGCCTTTTTGTATTTTTATACTAGTGCATATTATTAAATTGTTACTTAATAAATTATATTGCTTTAATTAATTAGGAATAGAAAGACTTGTTTCCCTGTGGATTCGACCTTACTTCCCTATCTGCATTAGCTAGAGGATTTAGGAATTACTTTTGATTGGGTGATACGACTTTAGCCTGTCAATTGTCTCCTTGGTAACTGTTAGGTACAACCTAAGAGGTATTATTGGAAGTGCTGGTGCTAGTACGGGAGGATTTGCGAGTTAGGCTTTGATCTTTTCAAAGGATTTTTGACACTCATCGTCCCATATTACTGGTACATTCTTTTTGAGCTTTTTGAATATTGGTTTACATATTGTCGATAATTTGGATATGAACCTACTTATATATTGCAACCGACCAATAAAACCCTGAATCTCGGTTTTGGGCAGTGGCATTGACATGATTGCCTTGATCTTGGTTAGGTCTATCTCTATTCCTCTAGAGCTTATGACATAACCTAAAAGCTTGCCTGAGGTGACTCCAAAACCACACTTGGATGGATTCAACCTCATAATGTATTTCCTTAGCCTTTCAAAGAATTTTCTCAAGGCTACTTGATGCACTTCAACTTCTTTGTGCATCATGTCATGGAGTAGGGCAGTCGCTGCCCGTTGGTAATTAGCACCTGCGTTTTTCAACCCGAATGGCATTACCGTGTAACGGTAAGTACCCCATGGTGTTATGAAGGTTGTTTTCTCCATGTCTTCTTCTGCCATGAGACCCTGATTGTATCTCGCGTGTCCATCCATGAACGAAAAAAGTGCATGATTCGCTGTATTATCTACCAAAATATCGATGTGTGGTAAAGGGAAGTTGTTCTTTGAACTTGCCTTATTTAAATCTCGATAGTCAACACACATTCTTACCCTTCCATCCTACTTCGGAACTAGGACGACGTTGGCCACCCATTCAGGGTATTTGGATACCCTGATAAAACCTTCTGTTATTTGTTTTTGAACTTCTTCTTTTATTTTAAGAGCTACATCGGGTTTCATTCGACGCAACTTTTGTTTTGCAGGTTTCATTCCTGGAATTAGTGGTATAGTATGTTGAGCTATTTCTCTATTAATACCTAGCATATGTTCATATGACCAAGCAAATACATCGATAAATTCTTTATGTAGATTAATTAAATCGGTTCTTTCTTGTTCATTAAGTGTTAATCCGATTTTAACATCTCTTTTAATGGTTGAATCATTTGAGATATCAACCGTCTCAGTTTCCTCAATTATCGGTGTTTTCTTTTCAAGTGTTTCCATTAATTTAATAATTTCTTTGTCATTTTCATTTTTAGTCAAGAAATGCTCGTCATCTTGGGTTAAAGAGAAACACGAGGAGTAAGCTGAAGAAGACATATTATTGAATTCGGAATCATTACATCAAAAAGGGATATGTCCTCAGGGACTTGATTACTAACTATCCTAGGAGGAAAAATAGAAGAAGGAGGGGGTGCTAAAACTAAGGACTTGGATGACTCTATAGAAAAACACTCTGACTCTGACTCTGACTTAGACGATTCTTCAAACATCGGTCCTTGCCCTGTCGTTATGACATTTTCCTTTCACTTGGAGTAGTCACCTTGACTGTCTTGCGCCACCCTTGTACTGATCCTTCAGCTGGAGTGATGAGCTTTGAGGGGTCATAGTTCTCACTTTGTAGGACCGTTTGGATGAGCGAGGAGTTATCCTCTATGTATCTCGGCTCATCTTTATCTTGCCCAAATAATAATCTCATGACATTAAAGTCAAAGCATGGGGGTGCTTTCTCCTTGTGGATAGGAGTTGGGATTTCATCTAGAAAGTAGCAATCTAAGAAAATTTCGAATCCCGGTGGCCTTATGCCATTTACAACAAAAGGTTCAGGAAATTCTTATCATGGATAGTCCTCTCCTTCTTTTATGAAGTGTCCATTGACAGTAAGAGGATACTGATCCATTGGGATTGCTTTCTTTTGGATGCAAGCATTCCTACGCGCCTTAGACCTTTCCTGGGCTCGCTTAAGATCTTCCCGAGTCGGTTCAAAACTAAGTCCGAAAGTATCTAACTTAGGGAGGCCGGGTAATTCAAGCTGTTTTGCTATTCTCTTCTTCTTTCCTAAAGTCATTCCAGGAAAATGCCCTTGTTTCTTGAGAATAGCATTTATTGTCATATTGGAGTGGGGGTCGTGGCAGAGAGGGGTCCTTTCATCTTCTTCGATTAAGGAGATCTCTTCATTAAAGCCCCACAAATCTTCATCGTCTTCATCGTGCTCCACATTAATGATTGGATTTTCTATAGCTTTAATCCTCATGGGTGAAGCATCGATCGTGATAGGAATTCCTCCAACTATGGATTTTACCTGTTGGTGGAGAGATAAAGGGACGAACTTTAGGTCATGAAGCCAAGGGCATCCTAACAATAAGTTGAATGATGCTTTGATATCTACCACTTGAAATGTAGTGGCATGTTCTATTGCTCCGCCGTTATATTCATGGTAATCTTACCAAGATCTTGGCGACGAGTGTTGTCATAAGCTCTTATTCCTTGTGTCGACGGGGTTAAGTCTTCATCCCTTATGCCTAACATCCTCATAGTGCTGAGTGGACATACATTAATTGCCAATCTATTGTCTACAAGAGTCATTGGGACTTTCATTCTCTTGCAAACCACTGTGAGGTTTAGTGCCTTATAATGTTTGTCACCTTCTGGAGGTCACTCGTAAGGAAGTTAGCCAACCCCTCAGAAGTGATGTCAGAATCTATCCCTATCTTATCCAAGGCATTCATCACTTCCAACCTATGTTCTCGTGATGTAGCTGGAAGCTTCCATACATTCATTTCGACCTTGGTCTTCTTGAATTTCTTGACGATATCATTGTCTTCTATGATAGGTAAGGGAACTTGCTGCGTAGTCGGCATAGGTTGTGTTGAGATGGGAGGTTGCGTTCTCCCAGACCTTGTGAGGACGTCTATAGGTGAATCCTCTTCAACCTAGAAATCATCTATTGAATATGACACTGAAGGTGGAGGTCCTTCCATGTCTTTTAGGTAGACATCTTCTTCATCGCTGTCCCAAACTCCATTGATGCTTATGTCTTCTTCTTGTGGGATTTGGACTAGCTTCTTATCATCAATCATTTTCTGTATTAAATCTTTAAATTTAAAACAGTTTTCAATAGTGTGTCCCCCTGATTGATGGTATTGACAGTAGAATATATATGTCCTTTTTAGCAATTCAAATGGTCTCGATTTGAGAGGTTTGACCTTACCACTCTCGGAGAGCATTTTGAACATTTTAGCATATAAAGTCCCAATTGGAGTATAGAGTCTATTACTCTTCTTGGGCCCGTCAGTTACTTGTAGAGAGAATGCTTTCTTCTTTGTGGGTGGAATTTTATCAATCTTTTTCTGAAGCTCCTTTGCTTGTTTCTTTGCAAATTTGAGAGCCTCACGTAGCAAATCTTTTCCCTCCCACATGGACCATATAAAAATTCGTACATCTTCCTTGCTTGATGGTTTAGGAAAGTCATCCATGGCATCGAAAAAGATCTCCTCCTCTTCTTTGATAGCATGAGTTTCTTTAATAGGCTTGATGAGAGATGAGGGATCAACTTCGTTTTCCTCATCAGAGATGGCCAGGGAATGAGCGAGAGGTGCATTGCCGATACTTGGCTTCTTACTGGAAGGGGGCAAAGACAATTTATTATTATCAATAAAATCTTGGATAGGTTCCTTAAGCTTCCAACAATTTTTCAGTGAGGTGGCCCCTACCTTGGTGATATTTGCAGTGTGCATTGGGGTTCCAATTAGTTGTCCTCTTCTCAACTGGTGGGTCCTCAAATAATCCAATAGGAGTTATAAGACCTTTTGCAATTAGTCGGTCAAATGCGGCGTCATAACTCATACCTATAGGAGTAAAGTTCCTCCTAAATGGTTTCTTTTGTCCTTGGTTGTTCATAGCAAGGACTTCACTCAAATTGAAGGTGATAACATTGTTTGAGTGGGTGGTTTTGGAAGAAGAAGGATTGTCGTTCTTCTTGCCTTTCCAGCCACTGTTGGAGTTACTATTAGCAGCTTTCAGCTTAGCCATGTCGTCTTTAATACTAATTCCAATGTCATAGACGACCTTGAAGGTATGTAGATTATTCTGATACTTCAGATGCTTGGAATACTTCTCTTAAAGGATCTTGATAAACAACCTCACATATTCTTTCTCATTTGGTACTTCAATCATCCTAGCAAAGGTTTATCTCCATTTGTTAAAGAAAGAAGTGAAACCTTCATTCTCTTTCTGCTTGAGTATTTCAAGTTCCCTATAATCAGTTTCAACTTGAATGTTGCACTTGTACCTATCAATGAAAGCGTTCACTATTGACTACCAAGTAGAGGTTCTCTCTTTGTCAAGGGAGAAGAACCATTGTTGGCAAACGGTTTCAAGAGATAGAGAAAATAAAGAGGGAAACACTTTCTTATCAATACCCTTAATACTCATTATTGTTTCAAAAGCTCTTAGATAAAAACAAGGGTTATCAGTTGCCATGAATTTCGGGATGTCGTTGGCATTGAATTTCTGTGGAAGAAGCTCCTTGTCCACCGAGACCCCTTGTGAACTAATGCCTTGAAACTTGTAGTCACTAGATAACTTGCTCAAGCTTTCTTGCATGAGGTCCATCTGTTGTTTCTTCATAGGGTCATTAATTTTGAGGGTTAAAGCCTTCAACGCCTCAGTCGCATTAGTCAATTGGTTCCTAAGTTTATTAATTCCTCCTGAGTTACCATTATCTTCTTAGATTTCCTTTTTTGAGCGATTGGTTTGTCGAAAAGTTGAACTTGAATTAAAAGGTTGTCTTTGATCAAACGCCCTTCCTTTCTTGACCACGCGCTGTAAATTAAACCATTTTTGTTTTAATGACTTGACTTGAATTGACTTTGACTTTACGGGTTTATAAAGAAAAAGAAAAAATAGGATGTATATTTTTGGGAATCAAGTATGTATATTTTTGGGAATCAAGTATAGGGTTCAAACAAGTGGTTTAATTGGAGGATTAATATCCGACTTACCCCCCTAAAAAAATGACGGAAAACACGCGCATACAAGACTCTCTTAGACATGATCAAAGTGTACATACATATTAGTGTGTGCTTTATATGGTGAGTGTAAGTGACATTCTTTAACTCTTGTGTAAGACTATGGGACTTAGTGCCTAGACTCGATTAAGGACTTAACAAGGTATTATTATTAATAAAAGTAATCGAATTGATTATCAAACTGTTCAATTAGACGCAAAGTGATGACTCGAGCAATATACCGAACTGTCTCCATAACGACAGGTTTAGCGCCACACTTTGCAGTGTAGCGCCAGATGACAGAACTATTGCCAGGTGCTGCACTCCACAGAGTGGCGCTGCAGTCAAAATCGTGGAGCCATTGCTGGAACGTTGATCTGGGACTGCTTTCGGTATTATTACTCAACAGGGTATGTTTAAAGTCATACTAAGTAAATTCTGATTAAATTATTAGACTTTAATTACTCAAATTAATTAATTAATTAGGAAAAGTTCTTTGAGTCATTATTAGTTTATTTAGTCTTAACACAAGTCAAACAAACGGTTAGGAAAAACACATAGATTATGCACAACAAATAATGCGCAATTAGTCAAGTAGGCACAATATGATGTAATGAGTTCGCAACCTAACCATGGCTCTAGTTCTCTAAAGTTCGGGATATGGGTTAGTCAGAGAGGGTCCATGGTTAATTGTCCGGATTCACCGCGCGGAAGCCTTGCCTTTGAAGGGTTGGCGTGAGTGGATGGGACACCGCGAGTTAAAAACTCGCTTCCATGGTTTGGTGAATTCAACATTCTCCGAGGTACCCTTTGTTGCACAGAGCATTCAATTAGGTAGATGGAGCATGAATTCCTAGAGGGTTATGTCCATATGTAGAACACATACGGGTTTCATAAAAGTGAGAAACAACTTAATCAGGAAGTAGGATCGAGCAAACAGTGCTAAAAACTGGTCAAAATTAGAACGCATATTTCTGGCTCGGTATTGGAAGAATTTGGCGCCAGCAAACAGAGGCCGGCACCACGATTTGGCTCTAGCGCCTGGCGCCAGAGTTAAATCCTTGGCGCTAGACTCTGTTTTCTGACACTAGTTTCTACATGCCTCAGCAGCTTTTTGTGCTCGATAAAATTTTTCAGTTTCGCGCAACATTACTTGTATCCTAGTTGTGAAAGATATTTCTCAAATTTCCTGCGTGTAAAAATCCTATGTTTTTAACTCATTACGGATGGTCTTTCCAATGAGATCTTTTTTATGCATATGACAATAATGTTAATCAAAATTACGCATATGAAATACTTAGAACTTTTCGAGTCTCATCCACTCATTCTAAATCATTGCCGAAATAAATTTCAGGAATTAAAATAGAAATTCTCCCCAGCATAGTCGCCAAAAAACTGTAGGGAATATTTCAAGCGTTACCCCAAACTTGAACCCCACTGTGATCATACACTAAAGTACGGTGGCGTCAAAGGGAAAGAAGATAGAGCAAAAGAGTCGCCAACAAGTTTTAGGAACTTGTAAACCGTTCACGAGGTGAAGGTTACACCCCTTAACGATCCAGGAGATCGTCAACTCCAATAGGTCTGGAACCATGACTGGTAGTTCGGGGATGAAGGTACAAATCCAACCTACAAGAGATTGAACCTGCCCTAATAATAGGCCTCAACTTTATTCTGATCGTATTCATGTGCGCTTTCTGACTAACATGCAATAAATAGGTTTACCCTAAACCTGTTTAATCTATGTTGGTTGAATATTAATGCACAAACAAATATATTATTAACGATCACTTGAATCATAATCATATTATCCCTAAACAAGATTATTAATTATCTTATTAAGCGTGATTACAAGTACAAATTCCCTTTAAACATGCATAAAAGGTGTGATCAAGCAATAACAATAAATATAAATATCAAGCAACATTATTATAATCACAACAATTATTATAACAATTATAATCATAATATTCATGTTAAAGCATAACAATAATAGCAAGATCCAAGGCATGATACAAACAGGATTAATAACATACCCTAGCATGTCACTAAACATATAAAGATTAAAGCTTTTAACCTAACATGATACTAACATGATATTAGGAAAGAAAATAGGAAGCATCATAACAATCATACTTGATTTAAGGAACTTATTCTTTACCCTAAACATGATACTAGGAATCAATAAAACATCCTAAAATGATACTAGGAATTAAAATAACAATCTAAGCATGATTTCTATATCAAAATACCAATTAAACAATTGAAGTACTTACTTGGATGCCTCATACTCTTTCTAATAACACAATACACACGTTAGTAACTTCTAGGAAAATAATAAAATTAAACAATTAAATTAAATAATTGAAATAGAGATTTGGGACCAAACCCTCAGAAATAAGACCTTTCATGTCTAGGGCAAAGGCAACTTTGAACTTGGCTAGGTGTTTCTAGATCTTGTGAATGCGGAATTTTGTATGCAAAAGCTAGTTTAGAAAAGAGAGAGAGAGAAAGAGATTCTTGAAGAGAGTTGGTGATTTTTGATGAGATTTGATAGAAATTAATGATATTTGATGATTAAAAACGGAGGTTTTAGGAGGCTATTTATAGAGAAAATCAGCAGGATGGATAAAATAATGAATCAGAGTTTCGAAGAGAATAAAATAAATTGGCGCCAGACGCTAGACATTAGCGCCAAACACCAGGGCTAGCGCTAGATGCCAGGCTTGGCGCTAGGCGATGGTCCTATCGTCAAACGCAAGAAACCAGTTTCCACGCGTTTTCTTAATTTGATAAAATTTAGCCGTACAGAAGGGAAAAATTGTATTTTCCTTAAAAACACTTCTTTTTATTCTAATTAAAACTCTAAAAAGTTAACTAAAGTCAATTTATAAATGCTAATTAAATTAGGAATGAAAAGAAACTTCTAGAAGAATCTAGAAGACTATAATCAATTCTAATTGCATTAGGAATGATAAATCAATATTAGGCCCTCCTCTAGATCATTGGGCCGCACATAAATATCAAACTAGGCCTAGTTTAGTAATTTGGCCATAACTTCCTCATTATTCATCGGAATTGGGCTTATAATATATCATTAGAAAGCTCTTTTTGAACCCGACCCAACTACACTATTATTGGACCCTTTCCATGGATCAAACCAAACTGGATTGGCTGCTCTCTTAAAATAGGTTTTCAAAAACAGAGAAAAAGAAAAGAAATAAAAAACTAACCGCAACACTAGACTTTCCACACTTTCACTTCATTCGATTATGATTCGACGTGAAAGGTACTCATCACTGGGCTTGGTTTTGGGAGACACAAATAGGTTTCTACAGTAATATATCGCACATTCGACTTTTTCTACCTCTTGTGCTAACATGGCGCCTGTGGCTGTGTCTGTAACTATAATGTATAGCCTAAGAGGTAGTTTGGGTACTGGTGGTGCTAAAATTGGTGGAATTTTGAGATAATCTTTGATTTTCTCAAAGGCCTTTTGGCATTGATCGTCCCATTCATGTTTCTCCTCTTTTTTTCAATTTTTTAAATATTGGCTCACAAGTCATAATCAATTTGTTGATAAATCGACTAATGTATTGTAATTTGCCAAGGAATCCCCTAATTTCCTTTTCTGTTTGAGGGAGAGGCATGTCAATAATTGCCTTTATTTTAGAGGGATCGATCTCAATGCCACGTGTGCTTACTACGTATCCGAGTAACTTACCAGAAGTTACTCAGAAGGCGCATTTTTGTGGATTCAATCGCATTTTATATTCTTTTATGTGAGTGAAAAATTTGCGTAAAGCTTTTGTATGTCCCATTCTATCTTTGGATTTTACGATCATATCATCTACATACACTTCTATTTCTTTATGCATCATATCATGCAAGAGAGTCGTAGCCGTTCTTTGGTACGTAGCTCCTGCATTTTTTAAATCAAATGACATGACTATGTAGCAATACGTACCCCAAGGGGTAATAAAGCATGTCTTTTCTTCATCTTCTTTTGCCATTAAAATTTGATTGTAACCTACGTATCCATCCATTAAGGATAACATCGCATGTTCAGCCGTGTTATCTACCAATATATCAATATGTGGTAGAGGAAAATCATCTTTAGGGCTAGCTTTATTAAGATCCCTAAAGTCGACACACATGCGAACTCGTCCATCCTTTTTAGGGACTGGAACAATGTTCGCTACCCATTCTGGGTAATTACATACGCAAATAAAACCGACACCTAACTGTTTTGTATCTCTTCTTTTATTTTTAATGCGACATCAGGTTTCATTCGTCGAAGTTTTTGTTTTACTGGTTTAGAAGTAGGGTTCAAGGGAATGGTATGTTCCGCGATTTCCCTATCTATTCCAGGCATGTCCTTGTATGACCAAGCAAACACGTCTTCGAATTCTTTGAGCGTCGATATGAGGGTCGATCGCTCTTTTGGATTTAGAGTTAAGCCAATTTTGACTTCTCTCTTATTTTCGTTAGTTCCTATACTAACTATTTCAGTTTCTGCAACGATAGGGTTCTTTTGTTCTCGTTCATTCATTAGTTCAACCAATTTATTAATGTTATCATCTTCATTGGATTGATTGTTATAGCATTCGAAAGATTCAAGAGAAGGCATATACTCGAAAATGGAGCTCATATTATTAAAATCAAAAGAGAGTACATCAAGAGAAGAATCCTTTTTTGGATCTTCGTCCTTAGAACTAGAAAATAAAGACTCAGTAATGGCCACAAGGCCTAAATTTTCAGCTTTCAAAGAGTCTATAATAGATTCATCGTCCGATTCTTCAAATATCTTCCCTTCTCCTGTGACGATTTCCAGTTTATCGCCTTTGTGATTGGTCCATTTGAAAGATTTCTTCCATCCATGCTCAAAAGTTTTGTTTGAAAGGGTGATCAACGAGGTTGGGTCAAAAGCTTCATCTTGAATGGCGTTTTAATTGGTCATTGTTGTGACATGATTTTGCTCTAGTCCAAACAGCAAGTTAAATGCTTGCCCATCATAGCACCCTAGAATTGGGTGTTTTGATTTAACGATACTAAGATCGTCATCCAAGGAGTAGCAATCATGAAATATTTCAAATCCAGGCTTCTTGATTCCTTCCAAAACTAAGGGTTCCGGAAAGTCGTAGCATGGGTAATCTTCTCCCTCCCTAATGAATTGTCCATTAAGGGTTTGTTGATAGGATGGGAGTAAAGTGATTATCCCTTTCTTATTATTGTCTCTACGTGCTTTGTTTTTTGCATCGTGAGACTCCAATTCTTCTTTGGTTGGTTTATATCCCAATCCAAAGAGAAGCTTTTCTTTGGGATAGGAAGTAAGAGATATTTCTTCATTCCTGTTCCCAAAGGCATCCCAGGAAAGTAACTAGTCTTGAGCAAGATATTGTTTATTATCCGAGTGGAATATGGATCAAGCTTGAATGGTTCTTCAAAGTATTCTTCCATTTCAATTGTGAAGATTGGCTCCACGACAAAGCCCCACATGTCCTCTTCATTATTATCATGGTTTATTCCTTTGAGTGATTGATCATTTATTGCTATTTTGAGTGGAGAAGCATGTATAGTCATAGGAAGCCCTTGATAGTTCAACCTAATCATTTGATGAAGTGAGGATGGTATTGCACCAAGCTCGTGTATCCAAGGACGTCCAAGTAAAAGGTTGAATGTAGGTTTTATGTCCATAACATGGAATTCAACCATCTTTTGAATTGGGCCTGTGGTAATTGGTAGCTTAACAGTTTCCACACACCGATCTTCTCGAATTGTCATAGGCCCTCATGCTTTGTTTTGTTGATTGGAAATATTTTTCTGGATTTAGGCCTAAGTATTTTACCGTTTGTAATAGGCATACATTTACAGCCGACCCATTGTCTACCAAAGTTAGAGGGATATTGTATCCCTTGCATCCCACAGTTAAGTATAACGCATTGTTGTGGGTAGTGTCTTTTGAAGGCAAATCATCATTAGTGAAAGTGATTGACTTGTCGGATTTCTCGCTAGTAAGCAAGCTAACGAGGTCCTGAAGGGTTGTGTCTGTACTTACAGACAAAGCCGTTACAGCGTTCATGAGAGAATTCCTATGTTCATTAGAAGTACTTAGGAGTTCCCAAATGCTAACATTCACCTTGGATTGACAAAGTTGTTTGACCAATGGATCTTCCACCTCAAGTGGATGTGGTATTGTATTTTGTGTTTGACCTTGAGTTTGATTTTGTGTGGTCGAAGATCCATGTGGTGGTGGTGCTTGGTAGACTCGCCCATAACGAGTTAAATGATCTATCTCATTTGGATTAGTCGTAGGACTCATAAACAAACTTTCTTCTAGAGGCTTTGGATGTGCCTCCATTTCAAGATGTTCCATGAGTTGTGCTTGATGCCACTGTTCTTCCAAGGAGAGATTCGATAAATCTTGTGATTTCCCCCAAGAAATGATCCCAATCAAGCGCTCCATTTGTTTCATTTTGTAAACAAGATGGAGGTGAGACGGCGGCATACTAAGAGACATATAAGTCTTGAAATTCGTCGTCCCATAGTTCACATACTACATTAGTTGCCCCTATGAGTATTGTGGATAGAGGTTCTCCTATAGGTGTGATATAGTCCAAAGGATTGAACGTATCACTTCCCATATGGTCTTCATCGATGTGAAACACCCCTAAGGGGGATGCATTATTGTTAGTTTTAGGCGTGGGAATTCTCCCATCGTCTACTAAATCTTGTATTTTGTGCTTTTAAACATAGCAAGGTTCAGTATCGTGTCCAACGCCTCTATGATAAGCACAATAAGCATTGTCGTTCCATTGAGGAAACCTCCTTTCTGGTGGAGTGGGTGGTGTTGGCCCTGTTGGTGCAAGTAAGCCTTTTTCATTTAATTTTTCTAGTAATTCTTTATAGCTTACAGGAAATGGAGTAAATTTTCTCTCTTTTGTCCATCTTTTTCTAGGATCATCATATCGATTTGTGTTATTGTATTGCGTGGAAGTCGCAAATACGTTAATAAAGGATGATGCATTATCATTCCCCTTCTTGTAGTTATTCTTAGGTTGATGATAATAATGAGGTATGTTTGCTTTTTCTTTAGCAATATCATCTTCAATCCTAGTAGCCACAGAATAGACCTTTTGAAAAGTGTCCAGACCAAGGTAACGTAGATGTTTGTTGTACTTTTCATGACAGTTTTCAATGAATTTTTGTACTAACTCGAGTTCAGGAGGCTTTGGGCAAGGTGGGCCGCCTTTTCTCGCCAACTACCATAGAAAGCAAGCAAACCTTCATCGTCGCCTTGCTTAAGCATCTCGAGTTCACGTAAAGTTAACTTGAACTCTACATTACTCTCATATTGGGTGATGAAAGCCGAAACTACATCTTCCCATGTCGCTTTAAATTTTGGATCTAGCCCATGGTAACACTCTCTCGCGGTTGGGTCTAGTGATAAAGGGAAAGTCAAAGCATAAAGCTTAGGATCAACTCCCTTTAGTGCCATAGTGCCAGTAAAATACATAAAATGATTTTGTGGATTATTAGTCACCTTAAATATTGGCAAGTCCGTAGCTACGAACTTTTCTGATAAAGCAAGTCCTGCGGGGGAAGAGCAAACTTTTCTGCGTCAAAGTACTTGTTCCCCATTGTAGAACGAAGAACTAGCCTCTCTAACGACTTTTCTTTGATGGATAATTGTTCCATCTTTTAAGGCTAAAGTTTCAGCTTTTTTCTTTTCAGCATTTTTCATTTTCTTAATTCTTCTGTCCTTGGCCTCTTGAGCCTTTTCCTCTCTCAAACAAAGAATCTCTTGTTGAAGTTCTTCGACAGTTGGCATTGTTGTTGGACTAGGATTAGTTGTAGAAGGAAAGTGGTTTGAAAGGAAATAATCTTTGGGTGGTAAACGTAGAATGCGAGTGCTCGGGGTCCTCTTTCCTAAGCTTGAAAATCGGCCCTAAAGGAGTACGAAAGGATAAGTAAATCGATACGCTTGTTTAAAAAGGGAAAAAGAAAAAGACGCAAAATATATTCAAACGAATAACATCGCCCTTAACAATTCTTCAATCAAGATATTGTTCGGACGAGTCAATTTGTTTTTTGAGAAATCAAAACTGACTCGTCCAGTGGGCGCGCGCAAGTGACTCAGTTGCACGCGGCTGTCGAGCGCAAAGAAATCACTTGCGTTGGGAGGGGTCGCGCAACTTTTTGAGTTGCGCGCGCCACCTACTCGTAAATGTTTTTTTTAATTCAAGCGTTTTTTTTATCATCGAGGTTTTTTAATTCGATTTTTTTTTACTTGACTTTTTTTTTATGTTATCCTTTAAATATGACGCTAAATCACGAAGAGACAACTTCGTAATTGGGAACCTAGACCAAACTAAAAAAAAAGAAGACTATCCTAACACGTTGCACATAGTCACATAAGCATGTCATTAATCAAGATTCACGCAATGTCGTTCTAAGGTCAAAAAAGGCTTGGGTGTCCAAAGGTACCATACCTTAAGAAACGACACACAAATCAATCACTCAACGTGTTGACTCATGACATCGCCCTCCCAACATTTTGTTGGTGATATGGGTGGGATGATTGTTATTGATTTCGGGATATACGCCTAGTGTTGGCGACCCCTAGTCAATGAGCCAATCCCCAACGATTTAAGTGTGTTATGCTTATGCATGATGCAATGTTGCTTGTTTGGTTTTTACTTTTGTGCAAAAGGAAGATATTATGCGTTCAAGTCTCGCTCTTTAACTAGAGATTATCAAAGTTAATTCTTGTTACAACCCATAGGCAACCTAGTGTTGGATACCTTGGGCCATAACTACAAATTAATCATGTAACCTCTAAGTCCCCAGTGGAGTCGCCACTGTAAGGAGGGTGATCCCATTGTAAGGGGTACTCTCCTTAAATGCCCTTGGCCACTTAAAAGCCTAGAACTTTACACTTGTTAGGGTGTAGTAGGATTTGAATTCCTGGCTGTTTGGGGGACCTTGAATTAGAATTGATTCTATCATTATGCTTTTTTTTGTAAGAAACAAGTAGGAGTCGCCAATGAGTTTTAGGAAAAACTCATAAACCTCGTTCATGCCTTTCTTCCATGTGGAACTCATGGAATAATTAGCACAAATCATAATTTTACCCATGCCCAAATTGGTCTATAAACAATAACGTTCCTTTTAGAGGGGAATCGTTATCCTAGCCCTAGTACGGCCTCTACTAGCTCTTCCTTTTTTACAATTTCATCACCAAACAATATATGCAACACGATACCTAAAAATATGTTATTTGACTTTATTTAGAAACATTAATTCACGTAGGAATTACATCGTAATGTTGTTATTCTTATTTAATTAAATTCGTGAAAAGGACAAGAAAATAAACAAGATTCGCCTTGGCTTAAGTGATTAACCAACAATGATTTAATTCAATTCTAATCTTTATTTAACGCAAGATACTACGTGGAATTGATTAATTAATTAATTTAAATGTGATCAAACAACACTAATTAATTAATTAAATTCCTTTTAAACAAGAAAATAAAGGTGATTTAACTAAGTGCTCGGGAATTTACCACTTCTCTTTGCTAGATCTCCGTTTAGAACACTTATGGACTCCTTCTTGTTGGGGAACCTCCACCGTAGTAACAAGATATCAAAAGGGCGAGTGTTTAGGACAAGAGGGCTAGGTTGCACAAGTTCATTAGTAATTTCGCCTGAGTTTTAGGTTAATTTATGTCTGTTTAAGCCTCGGTTTAAGCTTGTATTTATAGGGAATGATTAGGTTTAGGGTTTCAAACATTCTACCGCAGCAGGTGTCGCGCGCAACAGATTGAGTTGCGCGCGGCATCCCACCGCAAGTGATAGAGTTGCGCTGCTATGTGCAGCGCCGCAACTACTAGTCTTGCGCGCGACTTTATGGTAAGAATCGATTTTATATTTTCCATATAATTCCGAATAAATATGAATCTTCCGCAGTGAAACTATGAAAGTTGCGCTAGGTGTCGCGCGCAACTGAATTTGTTGCGCGCGGCAGCTTAGCGCGACTCTTTGAGATGCGCGCGGCTTTTCCAGCGGCACCACTAAGATTTAACCTAGGCGTTCCCAAATCCGTCATTATTAGGGTTTAAGCACGAGCTTAAGCCTAATTATGATCGGGTTGAGTTAATTGGACCTTGTTGGGCTTTTTCTTTAATTTGGGCTAGTCTTTTGTGTTTTGTGGCTTAACTAGTTATCCATAAGTATTCTTCACTTTGATCCAACACGAAGATGGTTTTATTTATCGTCATTGCACTTCCTGTCGGGACAGGATGCCAAAATTAGATGCCTACAAGTACCCACTCAGATCTGCTCTATCTATCCCAATCATGGGCCTACACCTACCTAGGAAACCTTTGGCAGATGCAGCAATAGAAAAAAAAACATGCTTTGAATTGAGGTTGTTGAAATGATTGCCACTGTTTCTTTTCCATGTCATTAGTGCATAAGACCCTAGGTTGGTAGACTTAATCATCTCAGCAAATCTAGGGAGTAAAGCATATGACTCAGGAAAGCCTCCATGAATTTGTACCCTTGCAACTGTTTTGGCCTTGTAGAACAGTCGCTGCTTCACATTGAGCCTAAACCTTTCCATGCATAGCTTCTGTAGTGAGTCTACTGGGATATCAGGATTTTCCTCTAGATCTTGCAATAGATGTCTACACAACCACGTTGTTGAAACCATTGGATTTTCTTTCAGTCTGCCACATGTGCTATGCTCTCCAGTTAGGATTTTTATGGCCCAACTAACATTATCACTTAATACAGCATCATGAATTCTCTAATTGCAAGCCTTAACCACACATTTTCCAGTGTATCTCCAGTTATCTTCTCTGTCCACAGTTACTTCAAACCCAGCTTGTATGCAATAATCTCTAAAAACTTCTAAAAACTGAGCCTTGTTCTAAATCATCTAGCACATTATCTTCATCTTTAATGAAAATCAAGATAACTCACATTCTCATCATCTCCTTCAATATTAAAGATTTCATAATCTTCACCATCACTATCATCACTATCTGACTCATTACCTTCTACATCTCTCCTTTTGATCTTCGTTCTCACTCTTTTAACTCCTTTACCTCTCCCCAAGACAGAGTTCTTAATTCAAACCCCCTCTTCATAGTAATGCTATTTGGAACTCTCCATGAGGAAGGCCTAACTCTAGACTTTTTAGGTTGAGAAGATAAGTTGGCAGATGTGTCTCTTGGTGGAGGTGGTGGTGTTGGTTATGTTGGTGGAGGAGGAGGTAGTGGTGTAACAGGTTGTCTTCATAGAGGTGGTGGTGTAACAGGTTGTGTTGGTGTAACAAGTTGATGTGAGGGTGAAGGTGGTGAGCTTGGTTAAATTGAGTGTTGTTCTGTTGTTGGTACCGCTACTGGTTGTTTAGTCTTCTTCTAAGGTGTTTTTTTGTTCTCTTTGGTGTCATTTTCTTTCTCATTGGTGGCTCTTGGGTAGTAGGAGATGCAGTTTGGGTGTTTGTATATGTTGGTTCAAGTTTAGGTTGTGATGGTTTAGGTTGAGAGTTTCCTGGGAAACACATATAAGCTTCTACAGTATTAAACACTCTCACATACTCCACCTCCAAGTCCTCTGCACTAACAACTAGCACCTCAGCAGCAATAGTGAATTGATGTTGCTCCCACAACTCCCTCTTAACTTGCTCCCTTTCAATCTCCCTCTCATTATTCTCAATGTCCCTCCTAACTTTCTCATCATATTCCTTCAATCTTCTCTTCCACCCCTTTTCAGCAGCCTAGAATACAATCTCTGGCTCCTTAGTTTTCTTAACCCGAATCTCTATAGTCTCCATACCCTTGTTCAATTCCCACATTTTTAACAATTTGATAGGCCGTCGTCGAGCCTACCAAAGATAAAAACCTAACTTGGTCTCTCTAATGGGTAGAAAGGGCAAGTAAGGGTCAATCCCACAAGGACTAAGGGAAGCACTAACAAGTATCGATTTGTGATAAGCTAAGTCAAGTCTTTTTGGGTTTTGAGTTATAAAGAAAAACTACAAACAATAATAAAAAGGATCTTGGGAAGGTATCCACCAATTAAGTCGTTCACAAACTATAATTTAACATACAAAGCATAGCAATTTGGGGATTAATTAGGGGAAGTTATCAAAGGCATCCAACTACTCTCTCAACCTAGAGGGATTACTTGAGTCATGAATACAACCTACTCTCGTGGTTCCAAAGCATAAAACAAGTGTTAAAGCATAATCACGATGACATAATGTAGGGAATATTTCAAGCATTATCCCTAGCTTGAACCCCACTGTCATCATACAGTAAAGTACGGTGGCGTCCAAAGGGAAAGAAGCTAGAGCAAAAGAGTCGCCAACAAGTTTTAGGAACTTGTAAACCGTTCACGAGGTGAAGGTTACACCCCTTAACGATTCAGGAGATCGTTAACTCCAATAGGTCTGGAACCATGACTGGTAGTTCGGGGATGAAGGTACAAATCCAACCTACAAGAGATTGAACTTGCCCTAATAATAGACCTCTACTTTATTCTGATCGTATTCATGTACCCTTTCTGACAAACATGCAATCAATAGGTTAACCCTAAACATGTTTAATCTATGTTGGTTGAATATTAATGCACAAATAAAACTATTATTGGCGATCACTTGAATTATAATCAAATTAACCCCAAACAAGAATATCACTATCTTATTAAGCGTGATTTCAAGTACAAATTCCCTTTAAACATGCATAAAAAGCATGATCAAGTAATAACAATATAATATCAAGCAACATAATAAATCATCATAATCATAAAAATAATCATAATCATAATCAAAATAAAAATAATCATAAAAATCACAATAAAGCATAATAATAGCAAGATCCTAGGAATGATACTAATAAGATCAATAACAAACCCTAGCATATCACTAAACAATAAAAATCAAAGCTTTAACCCTAACATGATACTAACATAAATATTAGAAAGAAAATAGGAAGCATCACAGGAATCATAATAAGCATATTTGATATTATAACCTTTTTCCCTAAACATGATACTAGGAAGCAATAAAACATCCTAACATGACGCTAAGAATCAAAATAACAATCTAAGCATGATTTCTATATCATAATATCAATTAAACAACTAAAGAACTTACTTGGATGCCTCGTACCTCTTTCTAATAACAAAATATACACGTTACTAACTTCAAGGAAAATAATAAAATGAACAACTAAATTAAATAATTGAAATAGAGATTTGGGACCAAACCCTCAGAAATTAAAACCTTTCACGTCTAGGGCGAAGGCAACTTCGAACTTGGCTAGGTGTTTCTAGATCTTGTGAATGTGGAATTTTGTATGCAAAAGGCTAGTTTAGAAGAGAGAGAGAGTAATCAAGAGATTCTTGATGAGAATTGGCGATTTTTTGATGATTGAAAACGGAGGTTTTAGGAGGCTATTTATAGAGAAAATCAACCAGATATGATAAAAAAACGAATTAGAGTTTTGAAAAAAATAAAACAACGTGGCGCCAAATGATGGACACTAGCGCCAGACGCCAGGTCTAGCGCCAGACCCCAGGCATGGCGCTAGGCGCTGGTCTTGTCGTCAGACGCTAGAAACAAATTTCCACGCGTTTTCTCAATTTGATAAAATTTAGCCGTACGAGAGGATAAAATCGTATTTTCCTTAAAAACACTTCTTTTATTCTGATTAAAACTCTAAAAAGTCAACTACAGTCAATTTATCAATGCTAATTAAATTAGGAATGAAAAGAACCTTCTAGAAGAATGTAAAAGACTATAATAAATTCTAATTGAATTAGGAATGATAAATCAATATTAGGCCCTCCTCTAAATCATTGGGCCGCATATAAATATCAAACCGGGCCCAGTTTAGTAATTTGTCCATAACTTCCTGATTATTCATCGGAATTGGGCTTATAATATATCGTTGGAAATCTCTCTTCAAACCTGACCCAACTACACTATTATTGGACCCTTTCCATGGACCCAACCAAACTGGATTGGTTGTTTTCTTAATATAGGTTTTAAAAAACAGAGAGAAATAAAAGATAAATCTAACCGCAACACTAGACTTTGCACACTTTTACTTCATTCGATTATGATTCGACGTGAAAGGTACTCATCACTGGGTTTGGTTTTGGGGAGACACAAATGGGTGTCTACAGAAGCACCCACTTTGACTGAGTTTGGAGAAACGTAAGTTTCGAAAACAAAAGTCAAAGTAGCGATAGGGACGGAGAATGATTCAGAACATTCTGCGATCCTAAATCATTCTTGTAACGCTGATACCTGCAAACTAGCATTAGTTAAACAGATAAGAGAGTTAAGAAACGCGTATCTTGCACCGTTGAGCACACGTCTCTGAAGGTAACCGATTTGTTGCTGCTGTTGTGACAACCTTCCATAAGCTAGGGAATGCCATCCTAATGTTTGTTTTGACGATCTTCTGCAAGCTAGAGAATACCGCCTGAAGACTTCTACGCTTGTAACTTCCTCCATTCCGCCGTGATAGACTTCTATAAGCTAGAGAATCCCGTCGAAAATTGCTTCGCTTTAAACGACCTTCTAGCGCTTTGTGATCATCTTCCGCAAGCCAGGGAAAACGATCGAAGATTGCTTCGCCTGAAACCATCTTCATTTGTTGCGACAATACCCTTCGCAAGCTAGGGAATGTTGTCGAAGATATCTGCGCTTGAAGTCATCTCCAGTGGTTGTGATAATATTCCGAAGAGAATTACCGAAGATCATGTCAATCCTTAAAAGCTCGCTTGAACTTTGCTTCCGCTATCCCAGTACGTCGGCGCTTTTGCTTCTTGTGAACCATTATGTCGGTGCCTTTGCTGTTTATGAACCATTACGTTGGTGCCTCTACTATTTATGAACCATTACGTCGGTGTCTCCACTGAGCCAATGCTTAGGCACTTTAAGCTAAGTGAGACGATCATTCATCAGGTCGATCACTTAATGTGATTGTAATCGAGCCGATTACTAAATCATGTCAAATTGCTTATAGGGGCTAACTGGCATACCAAGGAACCCAAAATTGTTGTAAGAGGTAGAATTAACCAATCTGAGTAGCTGAGCGTTCTGTCGCGGCCGAAAAGTTACTGGCGCCACGATTTAGCTATTGTGCCAGACGCTGGATCTAGCGTCAGACGCCAAAGCTGTCGTTTGTAGCTAGATTCGGGAATTCTGTATACATTCCCTTTCTTCCTCATTTCGCCGCCGCAGTTACTTCTTTGAAATTCGCCGCAAAACTTCAACTTGCTCGTTCTTGCTCGTTTCTCAACCAAATTTTCTCAAATTTGTTGCAAATCAAAGCTTATTTCATTTACTCTCCCGATCTATGTAATTTTTCTTCAAATTCACTACTGTTTTTGATGAATTTGACATTCTTGTTCACGAATTTTTAAAAAATCCAAACCTTAAATTGCTTAATTTGTTTTATTTGTCAAATTTTATGCCATGAAATTGGTTGATTATGTTTGTATATTGCCTTGGGAGTATTTTGATACTTGTTTGACTCAATTTGGTGAAGATAAGAACAAATCACCATTGTTGGACCTCTTAAGGTCGGGAAGACAATGTGGCTTGTCCTTGATGTTTTTTCTAGTAATTCTTGTCCAATTTGTCACAATAATTACCATAGTATTGCAAGAAATTGTTTGGATGCTTGAAAAATGTTGCATATGCTCACATTGAAATTGTGCTCTGTTTTAGTACTACGTACTCTGTTTTTGCGAACATAGTCTCATGCGGCTAGGCGAACCTTAACCTTAATTTATGTTGATTTTTCACAAGTATCATGGCTCGACATCGAGGTTCGGGTTCATGGTCCTGAGACATACAACGGGAGCATGAGCCCGTAGAGGAGGACGCCGACCCGTCCACTTCTCTCGGTCCCCTCCCTGAGTGGGATGAGCGGACTTTGTTCTTTTCTCCCGACCACCACATTTCAGAGAGAGTGCGTCGTGGGATTACTACTGGTATGATACGTTGTCATGGCTCGGGCAACGATATTGTGGGCAACCTGTATATGATGTTCATCAGCGTCGACGGAGAGTTGAGACTTCTCTGGGAGTCTTGTGGGCTGACTGCCCCATTCGAGGCCACGGAGGCCATGATTTCTTGTGACAGGGGTACCGCGTGGCTCGCGCCCTGGTGGAGTTCTTTTGGGAAACCACCTTTTAGGGTTTGGTAAGTCCAACTTACCGCGGAAATGACCCCGACCTAAAGAACCACTTGCAATTAATAAAAACATAAAGCATAAATTAATTAATCACAGGATTAAGACATGATAATTACCTTTGGAGCGTGCTTCGCCCAAATGAAACGAGCTCTTAATTGAAAGTTTTAGCCCCGCTAACACGAGAGCATACAACAAAAGTCCACCTGCAACCCGACCAATGGTCAAATGCCTTGGAGTTAGCAAGGCCCGACCAAAAACCCGAGTAATTAATGAGTTCAAAGGTTTTCACAATGGTGATGCCTTTTTCAACTCTCACTCAAGTAATTTTCCCAATACCCCAACTTAGGTATTTATAAGGAAAATAAGAGAGTGAAAAACCTCTCCCATCAATGTGGGAGAATTTGATTTTTCCATTTTATTTTTAAGCTAAAATAAAATTAATAATCAAACTAGTAATAAATCAACAAGTAGCAAGCTCATGAGAGAGGTTAGGTGAGGACCATTTGGAGGAAGGGGGACAAAACTTGCTCCCCACTCCCTCTCCAAAAACCGGCCAACACACCCCCTTAAGCTCCACTAAAATCGCGCCACATGGAACCAAACTTGGGCACCAAGGCACCTAAGGTGGGCTGCCATGCGCGGCTACCAGCAGGCCCAGCACAAGCGTGTGGGCTGCTAGCGCTGCTAGCCAGCAAGCCCAGCAGCTTGTGCGGGCTGCTCGTTCTCTCATTCTCTCAGCCAGCGAGCCACGCATCAAAGATGCGGGCTGCTGCTGAGAGCTGCTACTCCTTGCGCGCCTTGGCCCAGCATTGGCGCGGCTAGCCTTGCGATGCTAGCATTGGTGCGCTAGCACGCACCAGCCAGCCTAGCCTCGGCTTGGTGCGCATGCTAGCCACCATGCTATATCAAATTCCCCTAGCACTCGGTTTGCTCGGGGCATTCCGATGCTAGGGGTATTTTGGTCTTGTTGATTTATTATTATTTTCATGTCTCGTCTTTTAATATTTTTCGACTCGACTTCCGACGTTCGGTTTCGACGCTCTAAGCTCGAATTCGCGACGTCTAAATATTAATTACTCGGTTGACTTATTAATTAATTCATAATTAATTAGTCGCTTCGGTTCGTTAGTTGCTTGGGTGTGACCCGAAGGGTTCAGTCAAGATTAAGCTGTAATATTAATTATGCATTAATATTACTGATCGGAAGCGGCCTCCACCCAGGCATTCCGATCACTTGATCTTACAGAATATATTCGCTTTCTAATAATTCTGAACACACTAACGGAATAGTACACTTGTTCGAAGGACACCATTCCTTTCACCACCAACACTTTCCACTTTCCTTGGGGTGAGATGATAGTCACCCCAACCGACTTCAGTCTCATTACAAGACTGGAGTTCAATTCTACCGCATTGGCGTTCGACAACAACATCAGCGTATACTCTCCTGAGGTTGATGAGCTGCTGGGTCCGATTATTGTTCGGGCCCGTGATTAGGTGGAGTCGGCATAGTTCAGTGCCAAGGGTATTCGCCAGTCGACTCTGGTGGCAACTTTCGAGGATGATGCGACCACTCGAGAGCAGCGGGTGCGCATCTTTGCGCTTATCTTGCTTTCAGGGACGTTTTCCCATGACAAGGGTGGTAGAGTACTGCTTTACTACCTACATGCAGTCCGTGATTTTCACATGATCGGGACTTACGACTAGGCCATCTTGGCCTATGCTGATTTTGTTCGAGCGTTGCAGGACTTGTGTCGACACCAGTCCTTCACGAGGAACGCCGCTCTGTCCAGCTTTTGGAGAGTCGTAGAGGTATACTTTATCTCCTATAAAGTTAGCTCTAGGCTTTTGTTAGCACTTGCTGATATTTTTTTGCCTTTTGTAGATCTGGTTCTACGAGTACTTTCCTTCACTCGCGTCGGCGTGACCGTCGCCATGCGGGTTTCCTGTGAGCGCCTGCTGGGGCGGTTGCCACGTTCGGGTGTCTACCGCCCATGTTCGGGAGCAGATCCTATCGGTATGGTTTTTACATAGTTGAAAACTTTTGTATTACTTTTGGTAGATTCTCATCTCATAGGCATTTTTCGCAGGAGGCTGATGTGCAGTACAGGCCATGGAACGGCTTGGTTGTCCCTGGGTTAGCCGCGCAGTACACTGCTGAGCGTCGCTACTTCTTAGGGATGTATGGGGCGGTGGAATACCTAGGAGAGAGGGTTGCTATTCATCACTCTTCAGATGTTTTCGTTGTTCCTACTTCTCCGCCGCGTCACATGTTCAACGACACGAGGCTGCTTAGCATGTCGGAGAGGGCTGGTACCTCTTGGCGATCTCATGCGATCCCCGGGTAGTGCTATGAGGAGGAGTTGTTGCCGCTGTTAGCTCCGCCCTCTATTTTGTCTGAGGAGGCGGCAGTATGACTTTCATCTTTTGCCTTTTGCTAAGTAGCCCCCAAGAGATATTTTACTGACTTTGGTTTACTTTTGTCAGGCTGGGCCTACTGAGTTTGTGCCCCCTTGTATGTCCATCCATTACAAGGGGACATATGGGCCTATTGAGGAGATGATTCCTCCGGCTCCCGAGGATTGGCGCTTCGTGGAGCGGTCGATTCCTCGCCACCAGTCTCATGTGAGTTTATTTACTTGCAATTTATTCATATTTGTTATGAATTTTTACTGAATTTATTTCTTTGACTGTTCTCACGCGAGATGGTCACGGCGATGGCACGGTGTATAGACGCCTTCTGGAGCCAGCTCGTTCGGATGAGGAACGTAGCTACGTGTCATCGTGACGACGCTATTTAGGGGTGGCTTTTCTTCTTATTTCTACATTGTTATGTTTCTATTTTGATTGTTTCTGAATAGGTTTCTTCTTGCAGGGTCATCCCATTCCTTCTCGTACCCGGACAAGACCCGAGGTTTGGTGAGAGCCGGCGAGGTCTAGCTCGAGGCGTCGCCGTACTGGTTTTGGCGGTCGGGGTGGTCGATCTGAGGCTGCCCGGACCGAGGCGGTGGAGGGCTCGGGCTCTTTATCTGAGGGCGCACGTGCTGAGCCGGTAGGCCAGGGAGAGGCTACCTCGGCTCCTAGAGGTGGTGGTATGTACGAGGTCGACTCGTCATTGCAGCAGCCTCAACCACTGTTGGTTCATCAGGGCGACCTTAGGTGGACGGGTTTTGCGTTGGCGCCAGGCGCTGCTGCTGGCGATTGGTGCCAGACGACTCTGAAGAGCGCTGACTCCGAATCCTTTCCGGATTAAAACTGTATCGATATTGTGTATAAATAGCCCCCTGATCTGCTGAATTTCTTCATAATTTCAGCAGATTAATCATAGTCTTAGCTTTAGCAAAAATAATCATGTCTTTAATTACTAAGAGTTTTACCAACTTCACACGTGAATGTTGTCGGTCTTTAATTGCCAAAGAGAGAAAAGAACTAGACTTTTTCCATATGGGAGGTATCTATGGTGTTAAGGGGCTAAATCTTGATATAGACTTTATTCATACCGCCTTAGAATATTGGGATACGGATACTCATTGTTTTAGACTAGGGTGTGATAAAATTAGCCCTTTACCGGAAGAATTCGGTGCTATCTTGGGTTTCCCTTCATTAGATCTTGTGGTAATCCCTAGAATAAATAAATATTATTATAAAGATTTTGAGCACTTTTTTAATTTAAGAGACAAAGATCTAACAAATATTGTAGATGGTAGCAAAGTTAATTTGAAAGAATTTACATGCCATTACTTTGATAGACCTTATTCTGAATCTTTTCATGTTTATAGAAGAAAGGATTTTCTCTTTTGCATGCTTAACCAATATCTTCTCACTAGTGGTAGAACTAATGAGGGGAAAGCAATTATATCAACTGTTTTGGAGCAAATCGAATCTGGGAGAAATCCAATGCCATTAATTGTTGGAGAGACTATGCTTAGTCTTGATAAGTTGAAGAGAAATCAAAAAGCACCTTTACGGGGCTCTCCAATTTTATTACAGGTAGAAAAATAATAATTTTAATTACAGAAATCAAAAACATATTTTTGTATAATAATATTAATTTATTTGCATTGAATTTTGCAGATGTGGCTAATGGAGAGGCTAGAATTAATTAAACCTCCCGACAATGTTGAAAAATACACTCCAAATTGCTTTGTGAGGCGCCACGAGTGGAAAAAGGTCTTTGCCTCTTGCAACTTTGTTATCAAGTGGGCCATCCCTTGGTGGAAAATAGAGAAGATGGTTGGTATCAACAAGCAACCTTTATGTCGTTTTCCAAGCTTAACCAAGATGACTTTTTATTATCCCTGCAGGGGAAAAAGACAGTACGACCTACTTCAAACAATTCCTTCTGGGGATCTTCGTCGTCCCTATGAATTCCCTGTTTCACATGAAATAGAAAAATTTGATGCATATTAGAGCGCTAGACCTTTATGGGAAGTGATTACCCAAAAAGTTCCTCCTTCCTTGCCCAATGATGTAAAGAGGTGGCTTCTCAAGAAACATTCAAATGATATGAAGAAAAATTAGAGTAAAACCGATGTGAAGAATCGTCTAGGTGACAAGGTGATTCCTGTTAAGGAACGCTTGGGTGAAAAGATTGAATTCAAAACACCTATGATGCCTAAGAAGAAGAGCTCTACAAAGGATAAAGGAAAAAGAAAAGCTGACACTTCAGAGAAGAAGGTTTGGGTAGAGAAGAAACATGGATTCCTAGCTAAGGGAGAAACTATTTACTCCAAAATTGATTGTAGGTCCTCTAAAGGATGCCTACTAGCTAAAGCCATGGACGATGAAGAGAATGCAGATAAAAATTGGAAGATAGCAAAGAAAGAGAAGAAAGATTGAAGCATTGCTTAACTTTAAATTTATTAAACTTAGTTTTAAATTTAAAGTTAATTTATTTTATTAAGCTTTATTTAAATTCCATCCATAATATAATTTCTTAGTTTATTTTATTAATAAAATTTCAGCTTTTTAATTAAATCAACTCCTTTAAATTTAATTTATTAAAGCAATGAAAACAGAAAATTTTATTTTCCAGAAAATTTTTCGAGTACGAAAGTCGAAAATGTTTACGAAAAACACCGAAATTTTCCCAGGTACTGTATGGCGCCGGCTGCTGCCGTCTGGTGTCTAGCGACAGGCGCTGTCGCCTGGCGCTGCAGTACATCGGCCAGCGACAGGATTTTTTCTGCAATGACGATGTTTTGTCGAATTTATTTTTACATATGGGATGCGAAGTTTGCGAAAATTAAAGTGGCCGCACCCGTAAAGGGTTGCCTATGTATCCTTTCTTAAGGAATCAGGCCAAACGTAGCTCTCTTGAGTACCCTACTCAAGTAATTATGGGTAGTAATTTTTAAGTTGGTCAAGATTTGTCATGTTCGAGAACTCATTGCCATCCATATCAGTTAATTTTGCTGCACCTCCTGATAGGATTGTTTTGACAATATAGGATCCAGAGCAGTTAGGCCTAAATTTGCCTCTTGGATCCAAAACATTTTTCCTTAATGCTTTTAACACCAAGTCTCCGATTTTGATGTTTCTTGTCTTGACCTTCTTAATAAAATGCCTAGCCATACGAGTTTGATAGCATTAAGTATGATGTAGAGCTTCTAGTCGTTTTTCATCAAGTAGAATTAGCTCTTCATATCTCGATCTAGTCCATTCGACTTCATCAAGTTTACTTTCTAGTGTAATGCGTAGAGACGGTATCTCTAGCTCTACAGGTTGTACGAAATCCATTTCATAAACCAAGGAGAATGGCGTATTTCCTGTTGATGTGCGAATTAACGTGCGATAACCCCAAAGTGCGAAATGGAGCTTGTCAAGCCAATCCTTGTAATTTTCTATCATTTTCTCGATGATAGTCTTTAGATTTTTATTAGCTGCTTCAACTGCTCCATTTGCTTGAGGTATGTAAGGAGAAGAATGATGGTGTTGAATGCCATATGTTTGTAGCAATTCTTCACACTCATCTTGAAAGTGAGTTCCATTGTCACTTATCATTTCATGTGGGACTCCATATCGACAAATGATATTCCTTTCGATAAAGAGTGCTACATGTTTTGCAGTGAGTTTAGCATATGATTGTGCTTCAACCCACTTCGTGAAGTAATCAATTGCTACTAGGATATATTCATGACCTCCTGTTCCCGGAGGAGTAATTTTACGAATAATATCAATTCCCCATGAAGAGAATGACCATGGTGAAGTGTAGGTGTAAAGTAGAGATGGAGGAACATGTTGTAAATTGGCGTAGATTTGGCATTTAGGGCATCTTTTTACATATTGATGGCAATCCCTATTCATGGTAGTCCAATAGTATCCTTCTCGCATTGTCTTTTGAACTAGAATTTTGCCAATAACGTGGGTTCCACAAATGCCTTCGTGGACTATCCTCATAGTTCTTTGAGCATCCTTTTTCCCTATACATAAGAGAGCTCGACCCTTAGGTACCCTTTTATGCAACTCGTTGTCTATGAGTATGTATTGGGAAGCCAAGAGTCTTAATGCTCGTTTTGCTCTTTTGTCAGCATGAGGAGGGTATTCTCCTTTGGTGACATAGTTAAGTATATTTGTGTACCACGGTTCTTCTTCTTCTTCATCTTTGATCACTTCATCATCTTCTATAGCTTGAATATAAGCCGGTTTGTGCCTTTTCTCTATAGTTAGAGGCATAAGCTCGATTTCCGTAGGAATCCTAACCATTGAGGCTAGTCTTGCCAAGGCATCAGCAAATTGATTTTCCTCTCTAGGTTGATAAGTGTATTCTACCTTTTCTAACTGATTGGTGAGAGTTTCCAGATAAGTTTGGTAAGAGGCTAGACTTTCGCTCCTTACTTTCCATCTTTTGGAAATCTGGTTGATGATCAATGAAGAGTCCCCGAATATTCGTAATTTCTTCACTCTTAATGCCAAAGCCGTTTCATGGCCTACCACGCATGCTTCGTATTCAACAGCGTTGTTGGTAACGTCGAAATCTAGCTTTATGGAGATTGGAACATGCTATTCTTTAGGTGATACTAACAATACTCCAACACCACATCCCTTTTGGTTTGAGGCTCCATCAAAGTATAAAGTCCAAGTATCATCTTCTGTGACCATCAAGTCTTCGTCTGGAAATTCATTGTCCTGTATTGGCGTTAGATCTTCTATTGGAAAATTTACTAGGAAATCTGAGACCACAAATCCTTTAATAGCTTTTTGAGGCATGAATCTTACGTCGAACTGGGCTAAGTTACCTATCCATCTTGGTATGCGCCCATTGAGTGTAGACTTCTCGAATAGGTACTTAAGTGGATCCATTCGAGAAACTACAAAGACTGTATGCACGAGCATGTAATGTCTTAGCTTGGTTGTGGCCGACACCAATGCGAGGCAAAATTTCTCAAGTGGTGTATACTGTACTTCATACTCGAGCATCTTTTTGCTTAGATAGTAGATTGCATTTTCTTTACCTTCTACTTCTTGTGCAAGCATTGCTCCCATAGTCTCCTTGGTGACTGTTAGGTACAACCTAAGAGGTAATCCTAGAAGTGCTGGTGCTAATACGGGAGGATTTGTGAGATAGGCTTTGATATTTTCAAAGGCTCTTTGACACTCATCATCCCATATTAATGGTACATTCTTTTAGAGCTTTTTGAATATTGGTTCACATATTGTTGTTAATTTCGATATAACCTACTTATATATTGCAATCGGCCAATAAATCCTCGAATTTGTTTCTCGATTTTGGGCAGTGGCATTGACATGATTGTCTTGATCTTGGTTGGGTCTATCTCTATTCCTCTAAAGCTTATGACATATCCCAAAAGTTTGCCTGAGGTGACTCCAAAAGCACACTTAATTGGATGGATTCAACCTCATGTTGTATTTCCTTAACCTTTCATAGAATTTTCTCAAGGCTACTTGATGGCCTGGGCGATCTTTTGACTTCACAATCATATCGTCCACATATACTTCAACTTCTTTGTGCATCATGTCATGGAGTAAGGCAGTCGCTGCTCGTTGGTAAGTAGCACCCGCGTTTTTCAACCCGAATGACATTACTGTGTAAAAGTAAGTACCCCATGGTGTTATGAAAGTCGTTTTTTCCATGTCTTCTTTTGCCATGAGAATCTGATTGTATCCTGCGTATCCGTCCAAGAACGAGAAAAGTGCATGATTTGCTGTATTATCTACCAGCCTTATTTAAATCTCGATAGTCGACCCACATTATTACCCTTCCATCCTTCTTCGGAACTGGGACGACGTTGGCCACCCATTCGCGGTATTTAGATACCCTGATAACACCTGCAGTTATTTGTTTTTGAACTTCTTCTTTTATTTTAAGAGCTACATCGGGTTTCATTCGACGCAACTTTTGTTTTACAAGTTTCATTCCAAGAATTAAGTGTATAGTGTGTTGAGCTATTTCTCTATTAATACTTGGCATATCTTCATATGACCAAGAAAATACATCGATAAATTCTATAAGTAGATTAATTAAATCGGTTCTTTCTTGTTCATTAAGTGTTATTCCGATTTTAACCTCTCTTTTAATGGTTTCAACATTTGAGATATCAACCGTCTCAGTTTCCTCAATTATCGGTGTTTTCTTTTCAAGTGTTTCTATTGCTTTAATAATTTCTTTGTCATTTTCATTGTTAGTTAAGCAATGCTTGTCATCTTGGGTTAAAGAGAAACACGAGGAGTAAGTAGAAGAAGACATATTATTGAATTCGGAAATCATTACATCAAAAAGGGAGATTTCCTCAGGAACTTGATTACTACTATCCTAGGAGAAGAAATAGAAGAAGGAGGGGGTTCTACAACTAAGGACTTGGATGACTCTACAGGAAAGGACTCTGACTCTGACTCCGAATCAGACGACTCTTCAAACATCGGTCCTTGCCCTTTCGTTATGGAGATTTTCCTTCCACTTGGAGTAGTCACCTTGACTGTTTTGCGCCACCCTTATACTGATCCTTCTGCTGGGGTGATGAGCTTTAAGGGGTCAAAGTTCTCGCTTTGTATGACCGTTTGGATGAGCGAGGAGTTATCCTTTATGTATCTCGGCTCATCTTTTTCTCGCCCAAATAATAATCCCATGACATTAAAGTCAAAGCATGGGGGTGCTTTCTCCTTGTGCATAGGAGTTGGGATTTCATCTAGAAAGTAGCAATCTAAGAAAATTTCAAATCCCGGCTGCCTTATTCCATTTACAACAAAAGGTTCGGGAAATTCATAGCATGGATAGTCCTCTCCTTCTTTTATGAATTGTCCATTGAGAGTAAGAGGATACTAATCCATTGGGATTGCTTTATTTTGGATGCGAGCGTTCCTACGTGCCTTAGACCTTTCCTGGGCTCGCTTAAGATCTTCTCGAGTAGGTTTGAAACCAAGTCCTAAAGTATCTAACTTAGGGAGGCCAGGTAATTCCAGTTGTTTTTCTATTCCCTTCTTCTTTCCTAGAGTTATTCCAGAAAAATGCCCTTGTTTCTTAAGAATAGCATTTACTGTCATATTGGAGTGGGGGTCGTAGCAAAGAGGGGTCCTTTCATCCTCCTAGATTAAGGAGACCTCTTCATTAAATCCCCACAAGTCTTCATCGTGCTCCACGTTAATGATTTGATTTTCCACAACTTTAATCCTCATGGGTGAAGCATCGATTGTGATAGGGATCCCTCCAACTATGGATTTTACTTGTTGGTGGAGAGATGAAGGGACGACCTTTAGGTCATGAAGCCAAGGGCGTCCCAACGATAAGTTAAATGAAGCTTTAATATCTACCACTTGAAAGGTAGTAGCATGTTCTATTGCTCCCGCCGTTATATTCATGGTAATCTTACCAAGAGCTTGACGACGAGTGTTGTCATAAGCTCTTATTCCTTGTGTTGACGGGGTTAAGTCTTCATCCTTTATGCCTAACATCCTCGCAGTTCTGAGTGGACAGACATTAATTGCTGATCCATTGTCTACAAGAATCATTGGGACGTTCATTCTCTTGCAAATCATTGTGAGTTTTAGTGCCTCATAATGCTTGTCACCTTCTGGGGGTAAATCTTTGTCAGAAAAGGTGATCAAGTTGATAGGAATAGGGAGATCACTCGTCAGGAAGTTAGCCAACCCCTCATGAGTGGTGTCATAATTTATTCCTATCTTATCCAAGGCATTCATCACTGCCAACCTATGTTCTTGAGATGTTGTTAGAAGCTTCCATACATTCATCTCGACCTTGGTCTTTTTGAATTGCTTGACAACATCATTGTCTTCTATGATAGGTATGGGAACTTGCTGCGTAGTCGACATAGGTTGTGTAGAGACGGGAGGTTGCGTTCTCCCAGATCTTGTGAGAACGTTTATAGGTGAATCCACTTCATCCCAAAACTCATCTACTGATGACACTGAAAGTGGAGGTCTTTCCATGTCTTTTAGGTAGACGTCTTCTTCATCGCTGTCCCAAACCCCATTAACGCTTATGTCTACTCCTTGTGGGATTTGAACTAGCTTCTTATCATCAATCATTTTCTGAATTAAATCTTTAAATTTAAATAGTTTTCAATAGGGTGCCCCCCTGATTGATGGTATTGACAGTAGAATCTATTTGTCCTCTTTAGCGATGTGCCGTACCGGACATGGAACGGCTTAGTTGTCCCTGAGTTAGCCGCGTAGTAAACTTCTAAATGTCGCTACTTCTTAGGGACGTATGCATGGGGCGGTGGCATACTTGAGAGAGAGGGTTACTATTCAGCACTCTTCAGATGTTTTTGCTGTTCCTGCTTCTCCGTCGCGTCACATGTTCAACGACGCGAGGATGCTTAGCATGTCGGAGAGGGCTGGTACCCCTTGGTGATCTCATGCGATCTCCGGGCAGTGCTATGAGGAGGAGTTGCTGCCGCTGTTAGCTTCAGCCCCTGTTTTGTGTAAGGAGGCTGCGGTATTTTTTCATCTTTTGCCTTTTCCAAGTGATAGTTTACTGACTTTGGTTTGCTTTTGAAAGGCTGGGCCTACTGAGTGCGTGCCCCCCCTCGTATGTCCATCATACGGGCCTATCAGCGCTTCGTGGAGAGGTCGATTCCTCGCCACCAGACTCGGGTGAGTTTATTTACTTGCAATTTGTTCATATTTGTTATGTATTATTACAGACTTTATTTCTTTGACTGTTCTCGCGCGAGGTGGTCACAGCGATGGCACAGTGTATAGACGCCTTCTACAGCCAGCTTGTTCGGATGAGGAAACGACGACAAGTTTTAGGAACTTGTAAACCGTTCACAGGGTGAAGGTTACACCCCTTAACAATCTAGGAGATTGTTAACTCCAATAGGTCTGGAACCATGACTAGTAGTTCGGGGATGAAGGTACAAATCCAACCTAAAAGAGATTTAACCTGCCCTAATAATAGGCCTCTACTTTATTTTGATCGTATTCATGTGCGCTTTCTGACTAACATGTAATCAATAGGTTAACCTTAAACCTGTTTAATCTATGTTGGTTGAATATTAATGTACAAATAAAACTATTATTGGCGATCACTTGAATTATAATCAAATTAACCCTAAACAAGATTATTAATTATCTTATTAAGCGTGATTACAAGTTTAAATTCCCTTTAAACATGCATAAAAAGAGTGATCAAGCAATAACAATATAATATCAAGCAACATAATAAATCATCATAATCATAAAAATAATCATAATCATAATCAAAATAATAATAATCATAATCATAAAAATCACGTTAAAGCATAATAATAGCAAGATCCTAGGCATGATATTAATAAGATTAATAACAAACCCTAGCATGTCACTAAACAATAAAAATCAAAGCTTTAACCCTAACATGATACTAACATAAATGTTAGAAAGAAAATAGGCAGCATCGCAGGAATCATAATAAGCATATTTGATATTATAACCTTTTTCCCTAAACATGATACTAGGAAGTAATAAAACATCCTAACATGACACCAAGAATCAAAATAACAATCTAAGCATGATTTCTATATCATAATATCAATTAAACAATTAAAGCACTTACTTGGATGCCTCGCACCTCTTTCTAATAACAAAATAACACGTTAGTAACTTCAAGGAAAATAATAAAATCAACAACTAAATTAAATAATTGAAATAGAGATTTGGGACCAAACCCTAAGAAATTAAAACCTTTCAGGTCTAGGGCGAAGGCAACTTCGAACTTGGCTAGGTGTTTCTAGATCTTGTGAATGCGGAATTTTGTATTCAAAAGGCTAGTTTAGAAGATAGAGAGAGTAATCAAGAGATTCTTGATGAGAATTGGTGATTTTTTTATGATTGAAACGGAGGTTTTAGGAGGCTATTATAGAGAAAATCAGCCAGATATGATAAAAAACGAATTAGAGTTTCGAAAAGAATAAAACAACGTGGCGCCAAACGCTGGACACTAGCGCCAGACGCCAGGTCTAGCGCTAGATGCCAGGCGCTGGTTCTGTCGTCAAACGCTAGAAACAAATTTCCACGCGTTTTCTCAATTTGATAATATTTAGCCGTACGAGAGGAAAAAATCGTATTTTCCTTAAAAACACTTCTTTTATTCTTATTAAAACTCTAAAAAGTCAACTACAGTCAATTTATCAATGCTAATTAAATTAGGAATGAAAAGAACCTTCTAGAAGAATCTAGAGGACTATAATCAATTCTAATTGCATTAGGAATGATAAATCAATATTAGGCCCTCCTCTAGATCATTGGGACGCATATAAATATCAAACTGGGCCCAGTTCAGTAATGTGGCCATAACTTCCTCATTATTCATCGAAATTGGGCTTATAATACATCGTTGGAAATCTCTCTTCAAACCTGACCCAACTGCACTATTATTGGACCCTTGCCATGGACCAAACCAAACTGGATTGGCTGTTTTCTTAATATAGGTTTTCAAAAACAGAGAGAAAGAAAAGAAATAAATCTAACCGCAACACTAGACTTTGCACACTTTTACTTCATTCGATTATGATTCGACGTGAAAGGTACTCATCACTGGGTTTGGTTTTGGGGAGACACAAATGGGTGTCTACACATAAACATTCCCTTGACTGGAAATTCCTATTCTCATGGCATTTCAAGTCAATTAAGCATAAGGGAGCTAATTCAAGTTCATCTCTCGATCATTCGTTGAGAAAGCTTAGATAAATAGTTCTAGCAATGGCCACTTACAAGAACTAACAATGAAACCACTTAAGCTCAACAAATTAACATCCCACATTAGCTAAATCAACACATGAAAACAAGTATTTGTGAATTTATCAATGGTTTCAACCATCCCAAGTAAAAGAGCTACTCACAAATCATTATAAATTGCAAAACTAAAGTAGTTAACTACTAAGAACATGAATCCAAACACTAATTTAACATAAACAAGTAATTAAACTAGAAAAGATACAAAAATAAGTAATTAAATAAATAAAATAAGAGAGAGAGTAAGAAATTCTCATTAATATTGCAAGAAATAATCAAATCTTCAAGTCTCCTTCCTTCAATTCTTCATATTCCAAGCTTTCAACAAGTGTTTCACACTTTCTCTCTCTAGAAAATGAGAGTTTCTCTCTCTAAAAATCCTAACCTAAGCTAAAACTACACTAAGAAGATCTTCCCCTCTTTAAAAATAAAGCCAAAGGGGTATTATATAACCCCCAAGTAAAAGGACGGAGAACACGAGGAAACGACCTGTCTACAGGTCGGCACGGACGTCCAGACCTGTTAAAATACGAGCAGTAGCTACTGCCTGACCTTGAATGGACGTGCTTCAGTTGGCAAGGACGTACAGGTACTTGCACGGACGTGCCACTTATTGGCATGGACGTGCAGCCCTTTTCTAGCGAAACAGCTTATTTTCGGAAGGTCATAATTTCTTCATTACTCATTGGAATAAGGCATGTGACCAGTCGTTGGAAATATCTTGAGATGAACTTTAATATACAATATGAATAACTTCAAAATGTTGAGTGGAAAAAAGTTATGGTCAGTTGAAGTTGACCCTTGTGCAAACAACCCTTCAAGGCTTTCCAAAAGCTTTTCATTTTTCTTTAAGGCACTCATCCTTCTTCCTCCATTGCTCTATCAACCAAGCTTGCCCTTCTCCTTGTTCACTCATGATTGATAACGTCCATATATAGTGCTAAAAATAGCTACATTACATCAAAAACACAAACAACTCGTGAAGCATGGATGGTACAAAATTTGTATAAAAATAGGATAAATAATGAACTTTGATGTCGAATAATCACGAAAACAAGGTTCAAAAGTATCCTAAAATCATACCAAATAACAATTTATCACAAATCCCCATCATTGTTAAGCTCCAATTTCCTATTTGTCCTAGGCTTATTCACAAACAAAGTGAAGAACTTAGGTAGAAACACATTTTGTTTCACTGTGAATTCAAACATATCTTCATACAACCCCATTAGGTGGCACTATCAGTATCTTTAACCAAAATGTCAAAATCATGAGACTTATCATCCTTCTTACCACGAACTAACAACCACACTTCACTAATCATATATACAAAGTCATATCAAGAGACTAATTACATTCCACACACTTGAAAATGAAGAAAACAAAGCTAAACTAAACTAGAACACACAATCAACAAAACAGTTCAAATATCCTAACCCTAAATTGTCAAAATCACTTCACACTACCAAAATAAATTCAAATACTTTACTAAAAAATCAACAAAGTAATCATTTCAATAAATGCAACAAAAGTTCGTATAAACACAAGTAATTCACACATTCCTTAAAACCCTAGATTGCATGCACAATTTTGACAAAAGACTACAACTTTGAACCTCGAAATTCAAAACGAAACAATATAAATAACCTTCCTTGTTGTTTGAAAACCCCAACCTTTGAATTTGAATAAATTTCCTTTTAGGAAAATAAAGCATTTAGCAGACTTTCAAGAATCCACCTTTTTCCCGATTCAGATGAGACTTCACTCCTGGACTCCCACTTGCTTCAAAACTTTACCATGCAACTCTTTCTCTGAGAGAATTTAGGGCATAATTTCAATGGTGAAGTGACAAAGGACAGGGGAGAGACAGTGAGAGAAAGATGACAACGAAAGGGGAAGTATGAAGACTTTTGATCTTCATTAAAAAGTCAAGTAGAAATATATATGGCGTACACATTAATTAAGGGCAATATGGTAAAAAGACACTAATGGGGAGTTAATGTCACTTAGGTAAAAGGCATTTAATGTTAATGTACTGTAATTGATGAGTATTTGTTGAATTTGAAAGTTTTGATGGGTATTTGGTGAATAAAAAAAATAACTCAGGCAATTTGGTGAAATTTCTGAAAAAATAATAAAACATAGGTGTACTTGTAGGGAATATTTCAAGCCATCCCACACTTGAACCCCACTGTGATCATACACTAAAGTACGGTGGCGTCCAAAGGGAAAAAAGATAGAGCAAAAGAGTCACCAACAAGTTTTTTGTAGGAACTTGTAAACCGTTCACGAGGTGAAGGTCCCCTTAATGATCCAAGAGATTGTCAACTCCATAAGGTCTTGAACCAAATAGGGTTCGGGGATGAAGGTACAAATCCAACCTAAAAGAGATTTAACCTGCCCTAATAATAGGCCTCTACTTTATTCTGATCGTATTCATGTGCGCTTTCTGACTAACATGCAATCAATAGGTTTAACCCTAAACCTGTTTATCTATGTTGGTGAATATTAATGCACAAATAAATCTATTATTGGCGATCACTTGAATTATAATCAAATTAACCCTAAACAAGATTATTAATTATCTTATTCAGCGTGATTACAAGTACAAATTCCCTTTAAACATGCATAAAAGGTGTGATCAAGCAATAACAATAATAATAAACATCAAGCAACATAATAATCACAATTATAATCATGTAAATAATAATCATATTAAAGTATATTATTATTAGCAAGATCATAGGCATGATACTAACAAGATTGATAATAAACCCTAACATGTCACTAAAGAATAAAGATCAAATATTTATCCCTAATATGATACTAATATAATATTAGGAAAGAAATAGGAAGTATCATAATAATCATACTTGATATTAGAAATTTTAGTTATTACCCTAAACATGAAACTAGGAAGTAATAAAAGCATCCTTACATGATACTAGGAATTAATTTAATCTAAGCATGATTTCTATATCAAAAGATCAATAAAGCAATTAAAGTACTTAGTTCGATGCCTCGTACCTCTTTCTAATAACAAAATACAAACGTTAGTAACTTCAAGGAAAAGAATGAAACAAACAATTAAGGGCTTTTTTGGCATCATTTTTGGTTTTCAGTTTCCTGTTTTTTTTAAAACCAAAAACCAAAAACAGGAAACAAGAAAAAGGTGTTTCCACTTTTCTGTTGTCAGTTTTTAAAATTATTATAATTGTAATATGTTTAAATGATTTTTGATTCATTATGGGACATATATCCTATACTTTTAAAAAACAAAAAAACCAAAAAACAGAAAACCACAGCAATGCAAAACAAACCCTAAATTAAATAATTGAAATATAGGTGTAGGGAATATTTCATGCGTTACCCCTAGCTTGAACCCCATTGTGATCATACACTAAAGTACGGTGGCATCCAAAGGGAAAAAAGATAGAGCAAAAGAGTCGCCAACAAGTATTTTTTAGGAACTTTTAAACCGTTCACGAGGTGAAGGTTACACCCCTTAATGATCCAAGAGATTGTCAACTCCATAAGGTCTTGAACCAAATAGGGTTCAGGGATGAAGGTACAAATCCAACCTAAAAGAGATTGAACCTGCCCTAATAATAGGCCTCTACTTTATTCTGATCGTATTCATGTGCGCTTTCTGACTAACATGCAATCAATAGGTTTAACCCTAAACCTGTTTATCTATGTTGGTTGAATATTAATGCACAAATAAATCTATTATTGGCGATCACTTGAATTATAATCAAATTAACCCTAAACAAGATTATTAATTATCTTATTCAGCGTGATTACAAGTACAAATTCCCTTTAAACATGCATAAAAGGTGTGATCAAGCAATAACAATAATAATAAACATCAAGCAACATAATAATCACAATTATAATCATGTAAATAATAATCATATTAAAGTATATTATTATTAGCAAGATCCTAGGCATGATACTAACAAGATTGATAACAAACCCTAGCATGTCACTAAACAATAAAGATCAAATATTTATCCCTAATATGATACTAACATGATGTTAGGAAAGAAATAGGAAGTATCATAATAATCATACTTGATATTAGAAATTTTAGTTATTACCCTAAACATGATACTAGGAAGTAATAAAAGCATCCTAACATGATACTAGGAATTAATTTAATAATCTAAGCATGATTTCTATATCAAAAGATCAATAAAGCAATTAAAGTACTTACTTCGATGCCTCGTACCTCTTTCTAATAACAAAATACAAACGTTAGTTACTTCAAGGAAAAGAATGAAACAAACAATTAAGGGCTTGTTTGGCATCATTTTTGGTTTTCAGTTTCCTGTTTTTTTTAAAACCAAAAAAAGGAAACAAGAAAAAGGTGTTTCCACTTTTCTGTTGTCAGTTTTCAAAATTATTATAATTGTAATATGTTTAAATAATTTTTGATTCATTATGGGACATATATCCTATACTTTTAAAAAACAAAAAACCAAAAAACAGAAAACCACAACAATGCGAAACGAACCCTAAATTAAATAATTTAAATATAGGTGTAAGGAATATTTCATGCGTTACCCCTAGCTTGAACCCCACTGTGATCATACACTAAAGTACGGTGGCGTCCAAAGGGAAAAAAGATAGAGCAAAAGAGTGGCCAACAAGTTTTTTGTAGGAACTTGTAAACCGTTCACGAGGTGAAGGTTACACCCCTTAATGATCCAAGAGATTGTAAACTCCATAAGGTCTTGAACCAAATAGGGTTCGGGGATGAAGGTATAAATCCAACCTAAAAGAGATTGAACCTGCCCTAATAATAGGCCTCTACTTTATTCTGATCGTATTCATGTGCGCTTTCTGACTAACATGCAATCAATAGGTTTAACCCTAAACCTGTTTATCTATGTTTGTTGAATATTAATGCACAAATAAATCTATTATTGGCGATCACTTGAATTATAATCAAATTAACCTTAAACAAGATTATTAATTATCTTATTAAGCGTGATTACAAGTACAAATTCCCTTTAAACATGCATAAAAGGATTGATCAAGCAATAACAATAAATATCAAGCAACATAATAATCATAATAATAATTATAATCCTAATAAACAATAATAATTAAAATAATCATGTTAAAGCATAATATTAATAGCAAGATCCTAGGCATGATACTAACAATATTAATAACAAACCCTAGCATGCCACTAAATAATAAAGATCAAATATTTAACCCTAACATGATACTAACAATCATAAATATTAGGAAGAACATAAAAGGCATCATAACAATCATATTTAATATTAAAATTACCCTAGACATGATACTAGGAATCAAAATAACAATCTAAGCATGATTTCTACATAATAACATCAATAAAAATCATTAAAGTACTTACTTGGATGCCTCGTACCTCTTTCTAATAACAAAATACACACGTTAGTAACTTCAAGGAAAATAATAAATAAAACAATTAAATTAAATAATTGAAAGAGAGATTTGGGACCAAACCCTCAGAAATTAAACCTTTCACGTCTAGGGCGAAGGCAACTTTGAATATGGCTAGGTGTGTCTAGATCTAATGAATGCGGAATTTTGTATTTGAGAGAAGCTAGTTTAGAAAAAAGAGAGAGAAAGTAATAAAGAAAAACTTGATGAGAGTTGGTGAAAATAGAGAAAATCGGTGATTGTAGGTGATTGTGGATGATGAAAACGGAGTTTTTACGACGTTATTTATAAAGAAAATCAGCCAAAAAGATAAAATATCAAGAAAAGAGTTCTGACGCAAAAAACTGAGTTGGCGCCAGACGCTGACCTTATCGCCGGACGCTAAGATTGGCGCCAAGCGCCAAGTCTAGCGCTAGACACCAATCGTAGCGTTAGGCGCTACAGCTGGCGTTTGGTGCTGACTCTGAAATCCACGCGTTTTCTTAAAATCAGACAAAATTTGCCGTACAGAAGGATAAAATCGTATTTTCCTCAAAATATGTTCTTTGATTCTAATTAAAACTCTAAAAATTCAACAAAAGTCAATTTATCAATGCTAATTAAATTAGGAATAAAATAACCTTCTAGAAGAATCTAGATGACTAAAACCATTCCTAATTGCATTAGGAATGATAAATCTATATTAGACCCTCCCCTAAATGATTGGGCCGCATATAAGGCTCAAACCAGGCCCAGTTCAGTAAATTAGCCATAACTTCCTCAATATTCATCGAAATTGGGTTTATAATATATCGTTGGACCCATATCATGGACCAACCATACTGGATTGACTGTTTTTCTTAAAAAAAGTTTTAAAAAACAGAGAGAAGAGAAAAGAAATTAAAACTATCCGCAACACTAAACTTTCCACACTTTCACTTCATTCGATTATGATTCGACGTGAAAGGTACTCATCACCGGGTTTGGTTTTGGGGAGATACAAATGGGTCACTACAATAGGTTTGGGACCAAACCCTCAGAAATTATCAACCTTTCACGTCTAAGGCGAAGGCAACTTCGAACTTAGCTAGGTGTGTCTAGAACTAATGTATTAGGAATTTTGTAAAAGGGAAGGTTTAGAAAAAGAATAGAGAGAGAAGGAAAGCTTCAAGCTTTTAAAGAGAGAATAGAGAGAGATTATTGTTGTTGTGAATGATTAAAAACGGGGAGATACGACCCCTATTTATAAAAAAAATAGCACGGGATAGAAGAAAATCATATTCGGAATAAAATATCTCCTGTTGCAAACTATAGGAGGCAGCGCCAGACGACGAAGGCCAACGCCAGGCGACGAAGGCCAGCGCCTGGCGATGACTCTTTCGTCTTGCGCTGATTCAAAAGTCAACGCGCTTTTACACGCGTATTTACCTTTAAAACCGGTTGCAGGTAATTATTCGTCCAAGTGGTTTCAAAATCAGATTTAATATATTTTATTCAAAATAAAACATCTTTTAAAAAATATAATTATCAATCCTAATCTTATTAGAATTAAAGAGAACCTTCTAGATTTTCCTAGAAGACTAAAATCAATCCTAATTACTTTAGGAATAATAATTAATAGGCCCTCCTCTAGATCATTGGGCCACCTTTAAAAATCATAGGATCCAATTTAATTTAATCCATAACTTCCTCATAATTCATCGGAATTGGGCTTATAATATATCATTGGAAAGCTCTTTTTGAGCCCAATCCAACTACACTATTATTGGACCCTTATCATGGACCAAGCTAAATTGGACTGGCTATTTTTTATAAATAATGTAAGAAAAGAAATATTTTTGAAAACAAAAAGAGAAATATTTTAATAAAAACATCCTCGTCATTTGACTTTTCACACTTTCACTTTGTTTGATAATCAAATGATGTGAAAGTTATTCATCACTGGGTTTGGTTATGGGGAGACACATTTGGGTGTCTACAGTACTAATGGGAAGGCAAAAATTTAAGAGTGTATCAATGGGAAAAGTTAATATAATAGGAGGTTTACCAATGATAATTTCCAAAATGAATTTATGACACGTTTATCTATTTTATTTTAGTATTTTATATTAGTGAAAAGCCTACTCACCAATCGTGGTTTTAATGAAAGAAATCTATATTTGATGCAATATGTTATGTATTTATTTAAAACTATTGGTAGGGTCAAGTATTTAAACCCGGAGTGCTTAAAATCCATGTTCAATCAAACTCAACTCACAAAATAGTCAACGAATCGGTCCTATTGCTTAGTCAATGCATAGTCCAATTTGTATTTTAGCCCAAACCCTTTTTAATTCATTTTGTATTATTTATTAATAGAGCCGAATTAATGAATAATAAACCTAAATAGCCCGAAATTATGAAACGACATTAAAAATACGGAGCTTAATTAGGTTAAGGTTGAATTTGGACGTATTTCTAGAAAAACTATACATCGTGACACGGCGCCACATGTCATTCCACAATTGACATTGCCGCAATGTGGTGTTTTTTGACGTGTCACGGTACACATCATACCATGACACGGGAAATTTCTGCGTGCTCTCCGCGTACCATACTTCACGCACTTTTAGCAGTTTAGTCATATTTAGGGCAAAACTTTGTATCGCGTCACGAAGTATAATATCGTGACACGGTGCTGAGTGATCGTGTCACGGTATACACATCGTGCCACGGTGCCCAAATTAGGGGTTTTATCTTTTCCAGGGTTCCGTGAGATCCCCATATTCATTTCTCTATAATTATGAGCCTCATTTCTGCAGTTCATGGCATCAAATAATTCTCTCTTTTCTCTTCTATGCTCTAGTCTAAACACTAGCTTACCTCATTCTCTCACAATGCTTCCCCCAAACACTGCAAGGAGTCCATACTTTACCCTAGGTTCCATCCTTAAACCAAGGCACGAAAGGTAGAACTATTTGAGGGTTTGGTCCCAAATAAACCTTAATTTAATTTAATTTCAATTATTGTTTTATTAATTTCCTTGAAGTTACTAACGCGTTTATTATTTTGTAGTTTTAAGCAAATAAAATAAAAGTAAGGAATCATGTTCCTTCTATTTCTCTTATTATTCTAACAATTTTTTATTATGTTTGTCCTATATTAATTGTTGGATTATTGTTGAATTACTTCCAATATTAATGTTCATTTTATTATATTTGTTGATCACTATGTTGCATGTTTAAAGGGAAAATGTAACTGAAAATCACACCTAATAATATAATTTCGACGATCGGTTTAGGTTCATTTTTAATCTTGATGTTTAATTAAGTGATCACAAATATTTTAGAATTATGTATTGCAATAATATTCAACCAATTTAGTGTAATAATAGTTTGGAGCGAATTGAATCTTTGTTTGCATTCAACCTTTGAGATCGCAAGAAGTACTTTTCACAATAAGAATCGAGTAGAGGCCAATACGGGCGAATGTGACTCCATGATTCACTTTGTACCATCATCCCCGATCCACCTTTCGTGGTTCCGAACCATATGGAGTTAGTAAACTCATGGAATATGAATGGGGTGTAACCTTCACGGATCAATCGTTGTTGTTTATCGTTGTCGCCTTTAATGATTTGTGAACGGTTTACAAGTTCCTTAAAAAACTTGTTGGCGACTTCCTACTTTCCTTGTCCCTAATCGTATTATGTCAATTCCCACTTTCTAAGAGTGCCAAGCATATTCACACATGTTTAACGTAGGCACACTTCGAACGACGCCTACAATATGTGGTGTGAATTTTTACTAATTAATTGACTAAACTATATAAAAAAACTATATATGTAGCCCTTAAGGATATATATAAGCATTAAACATACTTTATAAAATGGAATTTAGTTAAGAATTCATGACAAGATCACGGGTAGATGATCGGTGTAATATTAATGTTATTTTACCCTCAATACTTCCTCTTTTACCTTCTTATATATAGCCCTAAGGGCTATGTTTATCATTTTCCAACTATATAAAAAGTACAAACTTTTTAAAAACAAATGGGTGTACAATAACTTTTTTGAAACCAAGCTGCGAATATCATTAAAGGAGGTCAATTTCCACCAAAGTGACCAAGCTTTGGGGTAAATACCCGAGGGAAACAAATTCATTACAACCTCTAGTATCCCATGCATCTAGCAATATGATGAGCTAGAGTATTACCCGCACACTTAATATGAGAAAACGAGAAATAATAAGTGTACATTAATTTAAAAGCCCTAAAATTATCAAAAGTTACACATGAAATTAATAAAAGTAGTCTCCTATCACAAGAAGGACTAATAGATTAAGTACAAAAACTACTAAAAAAGAAAGAAAAAATAAATAAATAAAATTACAAACAACACAAAGCTTCTTAAGGAAGCTACACCAAAAGCTTTCCTAGAATGCTAAAATAAAGGGAAAAAATTGTAAAATAGGAGCAAAAAAGGATGACCGACAATAGAGACGGAAGCCGAGCGGTGAAGGCGGTGAAGCCTAACATACTGAGGCAGTGAAGTCAGTGGCACAATCAAACAGAGGTGGTGAAGGCAACGACGCAATCTCGACCAAATAGATCACGAGGTGGTGGCTAGCTGATCATCATAAGTGGTGGAGGAGGTGGGAAGGCTGAGAATCAAATCGGAGGCGGCAAAGGCCCGACATGCAAGATCTAAAAAAATCTTGTTGTAGGCGGCGTGGTGGTGGCAATGGAAGAGCAAGGAGTACTTGCTTTAATTCCAATATAAAATAAATAAAAAGAAGATATTATAAGAGAGAGGAAAAGAAAAAAAGATTCTAGTAGAAAAGAAAACTAAAAAAAAAAGGAACAGAAAAGAGAACCAGAGGAGAAGATTTTGAAGAGACTTCTCTCTAAAACTTACAGTGCACATTTTTTAAAAAGTTACCCAATACAAATAAAAGCTATATAGGGCTTTGTTAGCAAAACTAGGTTATCCTTGTGCAATGTATGGTTAGAATAAATCTTTATTGTAATTTTTGTTCAGTTGCATTATATTGTATATAAAGATTAGTGTAACACCCCCAAATCTCCCTCTACATAAATACTAGTATAATACATATAATTATACTGTAGAGATAGACTTAGGCGTATTACCGCCGCGTGAATACGCAAGGCTACTCAAACTTACTAAAATAACCAATACTTTGCAGCGAAAACTTGTCGGCATCCTTTGAAGTGCACCTACGTTAAGCATGTGTGAATATGCTTGGCACTCATAGGAAGTGGGAATTGACATATACGATAAGGGATAAGGAAAGTAGGGAGCCGCCAATAACTTTTTAAGGAAATAGTAAAATGTTCATGAATCATTTAAGGCAACCACGATAAAGGGACAACGATAGGCCATAATGATTGACCCGTGAAGGTTACACCCCATTCATAATCCATGATATTACTAACTCCATATGGTTCGAAACCATGAAAGGAGGATCGGGGATGATGGTACGAAGTGAGTCATGGAGTCACATTCGCCCGTATTGTCCTCTACTCGATTCTTATGATGAAAAGTAATTCCTGCGATCTCAAAGGCATGCAAACAAAATATTCAATTTGCTCCAAACTATTATTATGCTAAATTGGTTTAATATTAATGCAACACATAATTTTAAAATATTAGTGATCACTTGATTAAACAATAAGATTAAAAAAGGATCTTAAACCGGTCGTCCAAATTATCTTATTAGGCGTGATTTTCAATTACATATTCCCTTTAAACATGCAATATGGTGATCATAAATAATAATAGAATAAACATTAACATTGTAAGCAATTTAACAATAATAACGTTAGTCAATTCAAATATAAATTAACCAAATCATGATACTAGCAATATTAAAATAAAATAAGTAATTAAATTAATTAATTACTCACATTCCGCGCGTTCCTTCAAATTACTGCATCATGAATAAACTGTTAGTAACTTCAATAAAAAAAATATAAATCAAATGGAAATTAAATTAAATAAATGTAGAGTTGATTTGGTCCAAACCCTCAGTTATTTGTACCTTTCACACCTTGGTTTAAGGACGGAACCTCAGGTGTCGTATGGACTCCTTGGAGTGCTTAAGGGAAGAATGGTGTAATTAGCTAGAAATATAGGTTTAAGGATTAGAATATAAAAGAGAGAGAAGAGAATGATTTTTGGTGTAAAAGAGAGGAAGAGAGAATGATTTGATGCCACAAACTGTAGAAAGGAGGGGGTATTTATAGAGGAAATGAGTAGGGGATCAACAGAACCCTAGAAAAGATAAAACCCTAGTTTTGGGGCACCACAAAACGATAGATTTATGACACGACAAGAAATCCCATGACACGGGGGAAAATAGTGTGACGCGGGAAGATTTGGTGTGACTCGGGACAGAAAACAGGCTATAGAAGATAAAAACACGTTTAGGGATTACGCGGAGAAAACATGGAGTAATCCCGTGTCACAAGATGGGCATCGTGACACGGTACTGTCCACCGTTGCACGGTATGCAATGTCGTGTCGCGGTGTACATTATGCCCAAATCGCGTTCAGATTCATAAGTGCGCGAGAAAACGCAGAAAATACACGATAAAAGCACCGTGACACCGTTGTAGACACCAAAATGTGTCACCCCAAAACCAAACCCATTGATGAAAACCTTTCATGTCAGTTGATTATTGAACAAATCAAAAGTGTGAAAAGTCTAGTGATGAGGATTTTTTATTAAAATATCTCTTCTTTCTGTATTTTGAAAATATTTCTTTTCTTACCTTATTTATGAAAAACGTGCATTCCAGTTTATTTTGGTCCATGATAAGGGTCTAATAATGGTGTAGTTGGATGGGGGTTGAAAAGACCTTTCCAACAATATATTATAAGCCCAATTCCGATGAATAATGAGGAAGTTATGGCCAAAATACTAAACTGGGCCCGATTTGGTTTTTATATGCGGCCAAATGGCCTAGGGAAGGGTCTATTATTAATTATCATTCCTAAAGATATTAGGATTGATCATAGTCTTCTAGAATACTCTAGAAGGTTATTTTAAATCCTAATGGAATTAGGATTGATAATTATGTTTCAAAGAGTTTGAAATTGAATAAAACTACACCTTTTTAGAATCCTTGTTTTGTACGAAGTGGAATATATTCAAATTTTATTTTCGTCCTTCATAATCTTTATACAAATTTTATATGGTTGGATAGACCTTGAAAGTATCTTTCCAATGATATATTATAATATTAATTCTGAGCTATAATGAAAAAGATATGAATGAGATATGAAACTCTATCCAAAACTGACACCCTACTGTTGGGTTGGAAAGTAGACTTCAAGAGCTTTCCAACGACATATTATATGCCTTATTTTGACTTTTAGATCAAAAGATATGATAAAAACAAAGCCCACAACAACTTTAGTCCATCGAGTTCTATTTCGATTCGAATTCGGATTCTCTTCTTATTCTTAGACCCTCTTATTTCCTATAAATAGAGGTCATATCTCCCCTTTTTCAATCATCAACTCTCATCAAGAATCTCTTGATTAGTCCCTCTCTCTCTCTTCCTAAATCAACCATTGAAACACAATTCCTCATACATTAACACTAGACACACCTAGCCAAGTTCGAAGTTGCCTTCACCCTAGACGTGAAAGGTTTTAATTTCTGAGGGTTTGGTCCCAAATCTAGTCTAAACTTTCTTAATTCTCTATTTCAATTATTTAATTTAATTGATTGTCTTATTATTTTCCTTGAAGTTACTAACGCGTGTATTTTGTTATTAGAAAGAGATACGAGGCATCCAAGTAAGTGCTTTAATTGATTTATTGATATTTTGATATAGAAATCATGTTTAGGTTGTTATTATGATTCCTAGTATCATGTTAGGATCCTTGATGTTTAGAATGACAACAATGATTCCTAGTATTATGTTTAGGGAAAAGGTTATAATATCAAATATGCTTATTATGATTCCTGCGATGCTTCCTACTTTCTTTCCTAACATTCATGTTGGTATCATGTTAGGGCTATATATTTGATCTTTATTATTTATTGACATGCTAGGGTTTGTTATTAATCTTGTTAGTATCATGCCTAGGATCTTGCTATTGTTATGCTTTAACATGATTATTATTATTATGATTTATTTTTATAATTATTATTTATGATAAATTTTATGTTGCTTGCTTATTTATTGTTATTGCTTGATCACACCTTTTATGCATGTTTAAAGGGAATTGGTTGTTGTAATCATGCTTAATAAGATAATTAATAATCTTGTTTAAGGTTAATTTGATTATAACTCAAGTGATCGCCAATAATAGATTTATTGGTGCATTAATATTCAACAAACATAGATAAACAAGTTTAGGGTTAATCTTATTGACTGCATGTTAGTCAGAAAGCGCACATGAATACGATCAGAATAAAGTAGAGGCCTATTATTAGGGCAGGTTCAATCTCTTTTAGGTTGGATTTGTATCTTCATCCCCGAACTACCAGTCATGGTTCCAGACCTATTGGAGTTGACGATCTCCTGGATCGTTAAGGGGTGTAACCTTCACCTCGTGAACGGTTTACAAGTTCCTAAAACTTGTTGGCGACTCTTTCGCTCTATCTTCTTTCCCTTTGGACGCCACCGTACTTTAATGTATGATCACAGTGGGGTTCAAGTTTGGGGTAACGCTTGAAATATTTCCTACAGTTTTTTGGCGACTCCGCTGGGGAGGATTTCTATTTTAATTCCTGAAATTTATTTCAGCAATGATTTAGAATGAGTGGATGAGACTCAAAAAGTTCTAAGTATTTCATGTGCGTAATTTTGATTAACATTATTGTCATATGCATAAAAAAGATCTCATTGGAAAGACCATCCGTAATGAGATAATAACATAGGATTTTTACACGTAGAAAATTTGAGGAATATCTTTCACAACTAGGATCGAAATAATGCTGCGCGAAACTGGAAAATATTATCGAGCACAGAAAGCTGCCAAGGCATGTAGGAACTAGCGTCAGGAAACAGAGTCTAGCGCCAAATTTTTTGACTCTAGCGCCAGGCGACGGCTTCTGTCGCCAAGCGCCAAAGCCAAATCGTTGGCACCGGCCTCTGTTTGCCGGCGCCAAGTTCTTCCAATACCGAGCCAGAAATATGCGTTCTAATTTTGACTAGTTTTTAGCACTGCTTGCTCGATCCTTCTTCCTGATTGAGTTTTTCTCACTTTTCTGAAACCCATATGTGTTCTACATATGGACATAACCCTCTAGGAATTTATGCTCCATCTACCTGATTGAACGCTCTGTGCAACAAAGGGTACATCCGAGAATGTTGAATTCACCAAACCATGGAAGCGAGTTTTTTCTTAACTCGCGGTGTCCCATCCACTCGCGCCAACCCTTCACGGTTAGGCTTTCGCACGGTGCATATCCCGAACTTTAGAGAAATAGAGCCATGATTAGGTTGCAAACTCATTGCATCATATTGTGTCTACTTGATTAATTGTGCATTCTTTGCTTGTGCATACTCTATGTGTTTTCCTAACCGTTTGTTTGACTTGTGATTAAGCCTAAATAAACTAATTAATGGCTAAAGGACTTTGTTTAATTAATTAATTAATTAATTAATTTGAGCTAAAAAATATACCTAAAATCGAGTCATAGTCCCTTTAAGTCAACCCGAATTTTTATTCCCGTATACTGCACAAGCGTCAACTTGTTTTAGTCATATCCGGAGTTCTAGAAAGAAATACAATTTGTACAACCTATGGATCTGTAGTCCTGAGTTTTTATCTTTAATTTGGCGTTGGTTTCATCCAAATCAGAGTCACAGATCAAAAGTTATGACTAAAATACCACAGCCTGTCCAGTTGAATGCATATACGTGAGGTCTTAATTTAGTTTTTGCTTGAGTCTAGTCACATAGTCTAGTCACATGGTCATGACACAAGTATGAACATGTCACCTACACTCACTAGTCTTAGCACACACTCTGTGTATATGTCACCATGACCATGTCTTAGGTTCATGCATGAGTCGGTTTTTTCGGTTATTTGAGTTGGGGGTACATTCTATTCCTAATCTTTTCATATTTCTCCCTCTACATCATCTTTCTTCACATCACAACCTTCATTCTTCCTACCTTCTTCTATCCATTGCATGTTGAATAGAGTTTGAGTCAAATAATTAACAGTCGATATCCCTAATTTCCCTTTCCACATTACTTGGTCAAGGAGATAAGGGCGATTAATCAAGGACAACACCTTTGTTCAAGTCTTACTTTTTGATAAACTGATTCGTCAAAAGAGGAAAGCTAAGAAGATAGTGGCAACTCAAGAAGAAGTCAACAAACTTAGGAATCAATTGACTACCGTGACTGAGGCATTGAAGGCTTTAACCCTCAAAATCGATGACCCTGTGAAGCAACAACAAATGGACCTTATGCAAGAAAGTTTGAGCAAACTATCTATTGATTACAAGTTTCAGGGCATCAGTTCACAAGGGGTCTTGCTGGACAAGGAGCTTCTTCCGCAGAAGTTCAATGCCAACGACATCCCAAAATTCAAGGCAACAGATAATCCTTATCTTCACTTAAGAGCCTTTGAAACTATAATGAACATTAAGGGGATTGATAAGAAAGTCTTTCATTTCTTGTTTCCTTGTCTCTTGAAACCGTTTTCCAACTATGGTTATTCTCTCCTGACAAAGAGAAAACCTCTACATGGGAATCGATAGTAAACGCTTTCATTGATAGATAAAAGTGTAACATTCAAGTCGAAACCGATTATAGACAACTCGAGATACTAAGACAAAAGGAGAATGAAGGCTTTACTTCTTTCTTCAATAAGTGGAGGGAAACTTCCGCTAAGATAATTGAGGTGCCCACCGAAAAAGAATCCGTAAGGATGTTTTTCAAAAATCTCCAAGAAAAGTATTCGAATCATTTAAAATATCAACATAATTTGAATACTTTCAAGGTCGTTTATGACATCGGAATCGATATCAAAGTCAACCTCGCAAAGAAAAAAGCTACTAACAAGTAACAATAGTAACCACGGTAGCTAGAAAGGAAAGAAAAACGACAATCCTTCTTCTTTCGAAAACGCCCACTCTAGTAACAATGTTAGTACCTATGATCTCAGTGAAGTTTTAGCCGTGGATAACCAAGGACTAAGAAGCAACTAAGGAAAGACTTCACCCCCATTTAGATGAGCTACGATACTGCCTTCGATCGACTCCATGCCAGGGACTCATTACTCCCATTGGACCTATTCAAGATCCCGCACCTGAAAAGAGATTGCCGAGTTGGAATCTAGACGCACATTGCAAATATCACCAAGGTAGGGGTAAGGTTACTAAGAGCTGTTGGAAGCTAAAGGAGGCTATCCAACATTTGATCGATAATAATAAGCTTCCCATGCCTCCAGCTAGCAAGAAGAGCGAGTAATGATGAAGCAAAAGACACAAAACAGAGGCGAGCTTCAACGACAAGATTTCGTGACCTCCTCTTTTATATTTCTTTTATTTACCCTTTCCCCAATAAATCTAGCATAGGCACCTTTTTATTCTCCTTAGATTTATTTTGTAGGATCATTATTTCTTCTCCTTTAATAAAAATGAGCATTTATTTCCTTGCATATGATCATTTCATTACAATGCATTAAAAAATAAAAAAAAAATTAAAAAAAAAAATCATTGTCAAGCTAAGCACAAGGTATACCAATGATTTGAGGCACCCCTTATAGCCACATCATATTGCCTTTCACCCTTCTAATTTACAATCCTTCCTTCATAAACCACTTTGAGCCTCGTCTAACGATAGACCTTTCATTTTTCAACCTACATCTACCTAACCTTGGGATGGGATGGTGTGTAACTTATGCATTTATTATAAAAATAAAAAAATAAAAAAAAAATCTTGAGTAATTTCAAAAGATTAAAATAGCAAAAAATAAGCAATAAAAAATAAATAAATTGTACAAAAGGGCAAGTGTTCCAATGTCTTTGATATGAACACGTCTCAGATTGCGTCTCTTATCGAGTGCTCGGTACCGTACCTAAGAAACATGAATGTCAAGTGAGTGATAGACCGCATGATCGAGATTGCCCACACTTATAAAAATAGGATAAATGCTAAAGCAAAAGAGAAAAGAAAAAGTTAAAAAAAAAAGAGTAGAAAGCCTCAAGCATAAGATTCAAAATTAAGGTTTCACACCTTGGGGGCTTATCGAGGGTCTTGAGCCTTTTATCCCCTTCTTCTTCAACCTTTAGCCTAACCACGTTACAAGCCTCAAAAAGACCTTTTTGAGGTATACACACTTGTGCGAGGTTCGGCTAGAGCTACGTTCGGCCTGATTCCTAACGGATACGTAGGCAACCTCACATCGAGGTGCGACCGTAATAAAAATGCATTCATATTTACACTCATAATTGATCATATCTAGGAATTTCCAATGCTCATCCCTTTCACTTAGAGCTAGACTTGGGGACTTGATCCCTACATCATTAGCCTACCCAGCCTAAGAGTCACCATTATTTGACTCTTTTCAAAATATATTTTCACACACTTAGCCCTTGCGGCCTAACTTTAGTATCACTTTCACACACCGCACAGATACATGTCCAAAAATACTTTCCCTTAGGAACCCTTTGTCATGAAATCTTAACATAACGCTGAAGCATGCCTTATCATGTCAAAATCACTCATCAATCATAATCATCATTGCATCGAAGTATGAAGTGCTTAGCCTCCGTGCCTAAGTTACCTAAAAACTTTCATTATCGAGTCAACTAGGATAGTCTAAGATGTTACAATCCTTGTACTGTGAGAGACAACGTTAACAGATTAAGCTCATTCAACATGTATCTTTAAAAAACTTCACTTCGATTCTTTTTCGTGTCTTTCTTTTTCGGGAGAAAGTCGGTACCCTCCACAAAAATGATAGAAATTTTTTGCTTTTTTGCACTTTTGAGTCGCACCATCACATTACGATGCACACACGAGTCATGTACACGTTGAGTAATGTCGTGTCATATCACCTTGATTTGAGTCTAACACATGTGTCAAGCACTTCGAGTCGAGTCAACCTCGAGTCAGTCACAGTGAGTCAAGTTCATACCTTGAGTCACGACAAGTCAATGAGTCAAGCAACACTAAGTCTTAGGTCAACCCTAAAGAAAGATAAGAAAAGTCCTATGGTCAAAGATATAAATGCAGATGCATCCCATCAAGTGAGGACATTCCCGAATTTTTTTCAAAAAAAACGCAAATATGCCACATGAGATTCCTCCAAGATAAGAGGAGTTACATAGATCAGTAAATTAGAGATAAAGAGCTTTAATTTACAAAAGATTTGAGCGGATTTGGTTTAAAGGAAACGACCAAGCTCAAAGTTCGGAGCAAAACCAAGCAACAACGGCAACAAGAGCAGAATAGGGAAGACCCGACTCCAGCGCCAGATGACAAGGCTGTCGCCTAGCGACAACATCTGTCGTCTGGCGACAAAGTTCAGCACCTGGCGCTAGATCCCAGCGTCTGGCGACAGAGCCAATTCTTGGCGCTAGCGATATTTCAGCAGGGACAGAGCTCGAAGCCTCTCATAATGGTTATTTCGACCTCATACAGCAATTTCGGGTTCCTTGGTACGCAAGTTAGCCCGTATAAGCAAATTGACATGGTTAGTAGTCGGCTCGAATACAATCGTAGTAAGTGATTGACCTGACAAAAAAGCGTCTCACTTAGCTTAAGCGCCTAAAACACTGGCTCATTACAAGCACAACCGTATCGGTTTAAAAGCAAGCACTTAAACGACAATATTTCCAAATATATATTGTCGCACATTCTTCTTATACGACAATTTTTCCAAGATTGGATTGTCATCTCCATCTGACATTATCTCCAAAATATGGATTGTCGCGCATCTTCTTCAACGACAATTTTTTCCAAGATTAGATTGTCATCTCTGGCAAAGTTTCCAAGCGTGGATTGTCGTGTTCCTTCTTTGTTTGGCAATTTTTTCTAAATTCAGATAGTCAAAATGTCTGGCAAGTTTTCCGAGATTGGATTGTCATACACATAGTTCCCTATGACAAAATTTCCCAAAGGATTGTCGTAGGTCTCTACTCATCATAAATTTCGGCAAAGATTCCTCAACGTGGATTGTCATTCATTTCCGTAAGTGGCAAATTTTCCCGAAGTGGATTGTCGGTCGACTTTTTTTTTGCAAATGTTCCAAGACACGGATTGTCAATTGTGGCAATATTTTCCTAAAAGGATTGTCTCATAGCATTGGCAAATTTCCAAGGTGGATTGCTTTCAAGAGTTATATTCCAAGATGTGGATTGTCGATCGTAGCAAAATTCTTATGACATATTGTTACGAAGCATTGGCAACTTTTCCCAAAATTGGATTTTGGAAAATTTTCCGAGATACGGATTGTCGCTTCATCATGGAAACATTTCCAAGGATGGATTGTTACGAAGCATTGACAACTTTCCCTAAATCGGATTGTCATACATCATACAAGAGTTGTGTTGGCAACTATTCCCAAAGAAAAGAGGATTAACATCACAGAAAAAGCACCGACATACTGGTTCACAAGCAGTAAAGCGCCGACGTACTGGCACAGCAGCATTAAGGATCAACAAGCAGTGATATTTTCGAAGACTATCACAGCGGAAATTGGAGGCAGTTACAAGCGTAGCAGTCTTCAGGCGGTATTCTCTAGCTTGTGGAAGATCGTCAAAACAGCAAGATGGTATTACCTAGCTTGCAGAAGGTTGTCACAAACAACAACAAATGCAACACAAATCGGTTACCTTCAAAGACGTGTACTCGACTGTGTAAGATACGTGTTTCTTAAATCTTTTATCTGTTTAACTAACGCTAGTTTTGCAGGTCTCGGCATTACACGAATGATTTAGGATCGCAGAGCGTTCTGAATCATTCTCCATCCCTATCGCTACTTTGACTTTTGTTTTCAAAACTTGCGTTTCTCCAAACACAGTCAAAGTGGGGGCTTCTGTAGACACCCAAATGTGTCTCCCCAAAATCAAACCCAGTGATGAATACATTTCATGTCAATTTATTATCGAACAAAGCGAAATGTGAAAAGTCTCTTGATGAGGATGTTTTTATTAAATATCTCTTCTTTCTGTTTTTTGAAAATATTTCTTTTCTTACCTTATTTATGAAAAACTTGAATTCCAGTTTAGTTTGGTCCATGATAAGGGTTCAATAATGGTGTAGTTGTATGGATCTTGAAAAGACCTTTCCAACGATATATTATAAGCCCATTTCCGATGAATAATGAGGAAGTTATGGCCAAAATACTAAACTGGGCCCGATTTGGTTTTTATATGCGGCCCAATAATCTAGGGGGGGCCTATTATTTATTATCATTCCTAACGATATTAGGATTGATCATAGTCTTCTAGAGTACTCTATAAGGTTCAAAGAGTTTGAAATTGAATAAAACTACACCTTTTTAGAATCCTTGTTTTGTATGAAGTGGAATATATTTAGATTTTATTTTTGTGCCTCATAATATCTATTTAAATTTTATATGGTTGTATAGATATTGAAATTATATTTCCAATGATATAATATAATATTAATTTCGAGCTATAATGAAAAAGATATGAATGAGATATGAAACTCTATCCAAAACTGACACCCTTCCACTATTTCGGCCATATCTTTTTATCTACAAAAGATTTTAATCTGATTCTAATTGGGTTGGAAATTAGACTTCAATAAATTTCCAAATATTATATTCCCTATTTTGAGTTTTAGATCAAAAGATATGATAAAAACAAAATCCACAAAAACTGTTGTCCATCGAGTTCTATTTCGATTCGAATTCAGATTCTCTTCTTATTCTTCGACCCTCTTTTTTCCTATAAATAAAGATCATATCTCCCCTTTTTCAATCATCAACTCTCATCAAGAATCTCTTTATTACTCCCTCTCTCTCTTTCTAAACCAACCCTTTTACAAACACAATTCCTCATACATTAACACTAGACACACCTAGCCAAGTTCGAAGTTGCATTCGCCCTAGACGTGAAAGGTTTTAATTTATGAGGGTTTGGTCCCAAATCTAGTCTAAAATTTCTTAATTCTCTATTTCAATTATTTAATTTAATCGATTGTCTTATTATTTTCCTTGAAGTTACTAACGCGTGTATTTTGTTATTAGAAAGAGATACGAGGCATCCAAGTAAGTGTTTTAATTGATTTATTGATATTTTGATATAGAAATCATGTTTAGGTTGTTATTATGATTCCTAGTATCATGTTAGGATGCTTGATCTTTTGAATGACAACATTTATTCCTAGTATTATGTTTAGGGAAAAGGTTATAATATCACATATGCTTATTAGGATTCCTGCGATGCTTCCTACTTTCTTTTCTAACATTCATGTTAGTATCATGTTAGGGCTATATATTTTATCTTTATTTTTTAGTGACATGCTAGGGTTTGTTATTAATCTTGTTACTATCATGCCTAGGATCTTGCTATTGTTATGCTTTAACATGATTATTATTATCATGATTTATTTTTATAATTATTATTTATGATTATTAGTATGTTGCTTGCTTATTTATTGTTATTTCTTAATCACACCTTTTATGCATGTTTAAAGGGAATTGGTAGTTGTAATCATGCTTAATAAGATAATTAATAATCTTGTTTAGGGTTAATTTGATTATAACTCAAGTGATCGCCAATAATAGATTTATTTGTGCCATAATATTCAACCAACATAGATAACAAGTTTAGGGTTAATCTTATTGATTGCATGTTAGTCAGAAAGCGCACATGAATACGATCAGAATAAAGTAGAGGCCTATTATTAGGGCAGGTTCAATCTCTTTTAGGTTGGATTTGTACCTTCATCCCCGAAATACCAGTCATGGTTCCAGACCTATTGGAGTGGACAATCTCCTGGATCGTTAAGGGGTATAACCTTCACCTCGTGAACGGTTTACAAGTTCCTAAAATTTGTTGGCGACTCTTTTGCTCTATCTTCTTTCCCTTTGGACGCCACCGTACTTTAGTGTATGATCACAATGGGGTTCAAGTTTGGGGTAACGCTTGAAATATTCCCTACAACCGTGTTATGGCATTAGGTACCGTGTCACGGAAACATACCGTGCCACGTCATTTTTTGCCTGACACGACCTTTTTACACTGTGCGCGGTAATTCCAATTTTTTACGCAGTTTTAAAACCATGATAACTTTTAATCCGTAACTCGGAATAAGGCACATAATATATCATTGGAAATTTTATCAAGTCTATTTTCCAACCAAATTAAATGAGGTCAAAATCATTCGTAGATTTTAAGATATCGCTGTTTTAGTAGAAGGGTGTCGGTTTTGGGCCGAGTTTAGTATATTGCTCATATGTTCTTCGTTTTAAATCGGAATTGGGCTTATGATATATGGTTGAAAAGGTTATTTCAAGGCTTATCCAACAAAATATTAATTGGATCAAAATTATTAGGCCACAAATTCAGTTTCTCACGATTTTGTGATGTGGACACGAAAAGAGGAAATCAAGTTATGGTTTAGGGAAATGAGCTAGGAAATGGATTGGTTTATAAAATGTATTTAATGGAAACATGGATTTAAGCACTCCAAAGATTAAATACTCAACCTCTTCACAATCCATGATATTGTTAACTCCATAGTGGTCCTGAACCATGACTGGATATTCGGGGATAAAGGTCCAAATCCAACCTAAAAGAGATTGAACCTCCCCTAAATAGGCCTCTACTTTGTTCTTCTCATATTCATGTGTGCTTTATGACAAACATACAATCATTATATTAATCCTAAACCTGTTTAATCTATGTTGGTTGATTATTAATGCACAAATAAAATTATTATTGGTGATCACTTGAATTAAAATCATATTAGCCTAAATTAAATTACTAATTATCTTATTAAGCGTGATTTTAAGTGCAAATTCCCTATAAATCTGCAAGAGAGGGCGTGATCAAGTAATAACAGTGATAATGTATCAAACAACATAATAATATTGATACATCAAATCATCATCATCATCATAATATCAATCTCATCAAAGCATACTAATATTAGCAAGATCCTAGGCATGGTGCTAACAAGATTAATAACAAATCCTAACATATCACTAAACAATAAAGATCAAAGCTTTATTCTCAACATACATGATACTAGAAACATACATGATATTAGAAAATAGGAAGCAACCTAATCATGATACTAGAAAGCAATAAATAAATAGCATCCTAACATAGTATTAGGAATTAAAATAATCAAAGCATGCTTTCTAAAGAAATAGAGCAATGAAATCACTCACTTTTTTGCCTCTTATCTCTTTCTATCAAAACAACACACACAATAGTAACTTCACTAAAAATATTAAATCAAAAATTTAATTTAAATAAATAAAATAGGGATTTGGGACCAAACCCTCAGAAATTATCAACCTTTCACATCTAGAGCGAAGACAACTTCGAACTTTGCTAGGTGTGTCTTAGTCTCGTGAAGGACGTATGGTGTTTTGAAAAGGCTAGGCTTTGAAATCAAGAGAAAGAGAATAAGCTTTAGCTTAGAGAAAGAAGAGAGAATAAATAATTGTTGATGATTGTTGGTTTTTGATGATTGAAAAAGGGGTGATATGACCTCTATTTATAATGAAAAGAGAGGGTCGAAGGAATAGAAAAGAATCGAAATTCGCATAGGAATAAAACTCCTTCAATGGACAACAGTTTTTACGTTTTTTGTTTTTATCATAGCTTTTGATCTAGAAATCATAATAAGATAAATAATATGTCTTGGAAAGATATTGAAGTCTACTTTTCAACCCAATTAAAATCATATTAAAATATTTTGCAAAATAAAATATATGGACAAAAAAGGGAGACGGTGGCAGTTTTGGATAGAGTTTCGTATTTCTTTTATATCTTTTTCGTTATAGCTCGGAATTAATATTATAATATATCATTAGAAAGATAATTTCAAGATCTATCCAACCATTTAATATTTGGATAAAAATTATGAGGCACGAATATAACATCTGATCATCTTTGAACGTCTTTCAATTTGAATAGAATTAGGACTTTCAAAAAAAGAAGTTTTATTCAATTTCAAATTCTTCAATCTTATCTTTTCAAAAAAGATAATTAAGATCTTTTAGAAACATATAGAAGCTTCCAAATAAATCCTATTTTTTTAGGAATATAATTAAGATTTATGGACCCTCCACATGATCATTGGGTCGTACATAATACTAGGAATTGAGCTTATAATATATTGTTGAAAAGCTCTTTTCAAACCCCATCCAACTATACAATCATTGAACCCATATTATGAACCAAAATAAACTGGTTTGGAAGTTTTTTATAAAAAGGACATGAAATGAATGATTTTAAGGGACTCGAAATGAATTATTTTGGGCTTAAAGGCACGAAAAGAATGATTTTGGCTTAAAACATTTGAAGAAAGGTTAGAAAAATGAAAATTCACGAGACTCTTCAACATTTCACCTTGCTCGATATTCAATGACGTGAAAGATTCTCATCGCTGGGTTTGGTTTTTGGGGAGATACAATTTGGTGTCTACGAAAAGTAAAAAAAAAAAAAAAAAAAAAAAAAAAAAAAAAAAAAAAAAAAAAAAACCAAAAAATTAATACCACGATCAAACATGAAACAAATTATGTTTATATGTGAAACTATAATTTAGGAGAGAAACTTATTTAGTTGAATCTTGTATAGACACTTATACATTGAAATTAAAAGTGTAGATTAAAAAAATTATTAATAAATGATGACATCACACATATAATTGGAGGGAAAATTGTTAATGTGAGAATGACATGTAGGATTGTTTAAAGGTTGATGATATCATTGTCAACAATGTTTTTTAATAGTTAATAAATAACATTTTGAAAAAATAAAAATTGATTTTTAGCCATTAAAAAATATATTACTTTTATAAAACTTATCTCTTTGACTTATGTATTAATATTCTATTAAGTTAAAAGTTACCCATAAAAGGCAAAAAGTTACCGCACTACCATCCAGTACATAATATTATTATAAACTAGCAAAGTGCCCATGCGATACACAGTTTATAAATCAAATTATTAATTATTAATCCCGTAGAAAAAAAAACAAAGATAATTCGATTAGTAATAAAGGGCTCATTTACTAATGGTTGATACAATAATAAAGGAATGTAATTTGAATAGTATTTTCAGTTATTAGTATTTTTTTTATAATTTCATTTTATTAATTGAAAAATAAATAAATATTGCTCCACATAATTATATAATAAAAGTAGATTCATTCATTTTCCATCTCCCGTAGAAAAAAAAATTAAAATTTTCATGTCGTTCCTTCTGCTTCAATAGCTACAATCTAATACGAAGTATATATTTTACCCATTGTATTCACCAAAATATTTAATTATTATTATTGTAACACCCCAATAATTCTCTCTTTAAACCTGTGAGGACCCTGAACAATATTCAAGAGAATTACTGGCGTGCTACCACCACGTGTTCAAACGTTAAGGCTTTATCAGAAAATAGCAGCGGAAAAACTAAATCAGTTATAAATAAGTTTCAAAACCAACGAATGAAACCAAATTAAGTCATACAACTTGGAACCATTAAGGCCCTTATTCAAAACCCAATAAAAGTAGTAAGTGATTAAATTCAGTGTTCAAATAAATTCAAACCCAAAAGAAATAGTGTCGAATAAAATCGAATGAAAATAAATTCAAACTTGCAAAAGAAATAAAATGCAAACAACCAACTCTCTACTCAAGATCCCACAACCCTGATGAATGCTGCATGTGTAAGAACCTATGGTAATTCTGCCCCCAATATTACAAGTGTAAAAATTGGCTCGTCACAAGGTCATTGAAAGGCGAAGGCCATGACCAAAGAAAGACACACAAAGCACGCAATCAGCAAAGCTGAGTACATACAAGCTGCAAAATAAATTAAGAAATCCATAACATGCTACTAATAATCAATCATCATGCATCATTAAATTATAGACTCAACTCACGACTCAACTATTTATATTACTAAGACTCCATTAATTAATAATAGGTAAATCATTATTTTTATTCATTGGATTACGCAATAGACAAGGTTGTCCAACCCATGCTCCATTTGGAACATCAATAAAAGAAAAACCCCATGCCTCCTTTTGGAAACATCAATAAACATCCAACGACCACGGGCGCGACTCCGTGACCGTAGTTAGTATGAGATCTCACCTAACTCCTAGTTTTGAAAAATATTTGAAATAAGAGACTCGTAGATCAGACGGCCTCGAGAAAATTACACTGCTAATACCCCATGTACCCCAACCCCTGATTCTCATTACTCCAGAAGTCACCAATCCAGAGTTTTATTGCTCATCCATCTTGCACTTTACGTGATTTACAGGTTTAGACTTGGTGATGACTCATATGCATAACAATACAATCAATCCAATATCAATTTAATCAAGTAAAAAAACTTTTCAATTTCAATTCTTGATTTATTAGTGGCAAGCAACATTTATTATTTATTTTTTTACTACCTTTGTGTATAAACACCTTGAGTGCATAAGGCACCCCAAAACCTTAACCTCGTCTTAGAAGACTTAAATTCTTCCTTTACTCATCCTGCTTGCATAATCATGAATGAGTAATGTTGGACTTAATGATTTTGATGATGACACAACCTCACTTACTTACAAACTAATAAGTGCTTGATTGTTTAAGTGTGTACTCAGTTACAAAGACTAGGAGATTGAAGTGTCTTGTAAAAATACCATGAGGAACAAGAAGGCCAGAAGCAGAGCTAGCCATATAGAAGAGTTCCCTCACAGGAACTGGCGCTTCAGAAATGAAGACTGGAGAAGAGAAGTTTCTCCCAAGGAACAGAAGCCTCGGAGTAGAAGCTTCATCAGAGAACATGAAGACTAAATATATTTTTATATTTTAGGATTTATGTAAGTATAAGATATTAAGTTGCATTCGAAATACTGTGTGGAATTGGTCTTAAAAGATAAAATTGTGTAGGCTAGTTTTTAGGAAAGTGGTTAAGTTTTTAATGTTTATATTTTTCTTAACCAAAAAGATTTTATTTTATTTCTGATTTTCGAAAATATCTTTAGAAAATAAAATCTCCCACGTTTTTCTAAAAGCTTGTGGCCTACTTCTCCATGATTTTCTTCAAGTCATGGTCTTGCACATTGAGGAGTTCATGTTTCCTTAATTTTAGGAACATGATCTTCTTCGTGGGTATTAGTAGTGGCGTAATGGTGTTGCTGCACAAAGAGGATTTTCCAAAGCGTTTGTTGATCTATAAATAGCCTTTGATTTCTGTTGGAAAAACTCACCCTTGCTCACATAAGTTTTCAAGCTTCAAAACGAGTCAAGTGTCAATTCCACACAAGTTCATTAGAGTGCTCTTAATGTTCTTATACTAGAGTTTGTTTATCTTTCGATTTGTAATTTGTGGAATGGGGAAGTTCGAGTGAACGTTTGTGTATGAGAAAGAGAAGTGAGAAAGAGAAGATAAAGAGAAGAGAGAACAGAGAAGTGAGAAGAGAGAAAGAGAAGAGAAGAGTAACAAGTTGGGTGACTTGTTCCTCAGGGTCTCAAGTTCGTAGAGGAACTTGAGTTTGAGTCGTTAGCTTGTAATAGGTTCGTTTGCCCTATTATAGTGAAGATTCTTTTCTCAAAAACCCAAGTGGTCGTGGTTTTTCTCCTTGTTAGGGCCAAGGAGTTTTCCACGTAAAATCTCTCTTGCATTCTTTAGTTCCTTTAGTTAATCTTTCAGTTCCTTTAGCTAACTTAATTTTAATTCCGCAAAAAGTTAGGCTAAATTCTCATACTACGATTCAACCCCCCCTTCTTGTAGTATTCTTTAAAACAACAATTGGTATCAGAGCCTAAATTCTAGGAAAATCAGGAAACCCTGAAGAAGAAAGGTCTTGGAGAAAATGAATACTTATGAGAAGCTCGAGGAAGGATACTCAACTCAGAGGCCTCCTATGTTCAATGGCAAGTTCTATACCTACTGGAAGAACCACATGGAGATCTTTATCAAGGCAGAGAACTACCAAGTCTGGAGGGTCATCGAGGTTGGTGATTTCGATGTCACCAAAACAAATGCTCAGAACGAGGGAATCCCTAAGCCTATGTCTGAATATGAAAAAGAGGACTTTGATAAAATGGAAATAAATGCTATGGCTGTGAATATGCTCCACTGTGGACTTGGACCTCACGAACACAATCGTGTTATGGGGTGCAAGAACGCTAAGGAAATCTGGGATTTGCTGCAGATTACTCACGAAGGAACTAATGAGGTTAAACGCTCAAAAATCGATCTACTTATGTTTAAGTATGAAAGATTTGAAATGCAGCCTAAGGAAACCATTCAAGAGATGCTAACCCGATTTACTAACATCATAAATGAGTTGGTTTCCCTTGGTAGACAGATTCCTACAGATGATCAGGTTAGGAAGGTTCTTAGAAGTCTTCCACAAGATGAGAGATGGAGAGCTAAGGTGACAGCCCTTCAGGAAATGAAGGACTTTACAAAGTTCAATATTGAACAACTAGCAGGTTCTCTCATGACTCATGAGCTACACCTTGGAGTCAACAATGAACCCATGAGGAACAAGGGATTGACTCTTAAAGCTGATGAGGAGGAAGACTCAGAAGTGGACGATGATGAGGCTGCCCTAATTGTGCGAAGATTCAAAAAGATGTTCAAGAAAGGTCGAACCTCAAGGAACTTCGGGAAAAAGACCTCAAATCGAAAGCCTGACTACAACTGCCACAAGTATGGATCTCCATATCACTTTATGAGAGACTGTCCCCTTTGGGAAAATGATAAAGGGAAAGGAAAGGCTAAGGAACAGGGAAGAGAAAAATTCAGCAAAGCAAACTATCAAAAGTCAGACATGAGGAAGGCCATGATAGCAGCCTGGGGAGACTCAGCAAGTGAAGAAGAAGATGATGACCAACCAGAAGAGGAGACAACCAATCTTTGTTTAATGGCCAAATCAGATGATGAAAAGGCTTACCTTGAGGAACTCCAGAAAGAGGTATTTCTTGATCCTAAACAGCTTAAAACTCTCTCTAAAGATGTCTTGATAGATATATGTCTAGAAGAAGAAGAATTCTTTAGAGATACATGTGTAAAGTTGAATAAATGTGAAAAAGCTCTTAAGGTTTGCAAAGAACATGGTGCTTGGTTGGAAACAGCCTATGCCAAGTCTCAAAGCAAATAAGAGAACTTGATTTTAAATACAAACACATAACTGAGATAGCTGATAGAATTAAGAATGAAAGTATTCTTCTGAATGTTGAACTAACTCAGTATAAGCTCATGAATTCTGATATCAGTTCTAGCAGTTCCTCAAGCGATCAATTGCTTAAATTCAATGTTGATTTTGAAAATTTAAAAAATGAGCTTTCTACTTTAAAAACCCAAAAGGATCAACTTGGATCGGAACTGAATGCTAGAAAGGATAGAAGTATTGATCCAAAAGTCATACCTAAGTGGATAGCTGATGCTCAAGGAAAAAGAACTGAAGGCCTTGGTTACATGACCAAGAAAGGTAAGCAAAAGAAATATGTTGAGCTTCCTACCATGAAGGTATGCACTTTTTGTGGTAAGACTGGACATCTCTATGGACAGTGTAGGATAAGAGAAGAAGCTGATAAAAGAAATGTAAAACAAGTGTGGGTCAAGAAAACTGATATTGCATCCACGTCTAAGGAACCCAAGGAAACCTGGGTTCCTGATCCTAATGCTTAGTTTTCTTGCAGGTCCTAGTGAGGGGGAACAACTCGTGGTATCTCGACAGCGGTTGTTCAAAGCATATGACAAGTGATAAATCAAAATTCCTCTCACTAGAAGACTACCCTGGAGGAACAGTAACCTTTGGGGATAATAAGAAGGGCGAGATCATTGGAAAAGGCAAAATTGGAAGATCTAAATCTCATTCCATTGATAATGTGTTCCTGGTCGAGGGCTTAATGCACAATTTGCTCAGTATATCACAATTCTGTGATAAAGGAAACTCTGTAAGTTTTACTTCTGATTCTTGCAACATCATCAACAACAAGTGAATAAAGGTTGTTCTAGAAGGAACAAGAAGAGGGAACACTTATACAGTTGACCTCAACTTAATCCCAAGGAACAACCTTAAATGTCTGAGTGTTATTGAAGATGATCCCCTGCTATGGCATAAACGTTTTGGACATGCTAGCTTTTCATTACTGGACAAGCTGAGGTCAAGGAACTTGGTTGTAGGACTTCCTATTATCAAGTTCCTACAGAACAAAGTTTGTGATGCATGTGTGAAAGGCAAGCATGTTTGCTCATCTTTTAAATTGAAGAAAATGGTAAGCACTACAAAGCCTTTGGAATTAATCCATATGGATTTGTGTGGTCCCATGAGAATTCAAAGCAAGAGTGGTAAGAAATATGTTTTGGTTATTGTTGACGATTATTCCAGATTCACTTGGGTTATTTTTCTTGCTAATAAAGATGAAACTTTTAACGAGTTTGTTGCCTTTGCCAAGAAAATACAGAAAATCAGTGGTCACTCCATAGTCCATCTCTAATCAGATCACAGAACTGAATTTGAGAACTCAAGATTCGATGAGTTTTGCAGGGAAAATGGCATGAATCATAACTTCTCAGCTCCAAGGACTCCCCAACAGAATGGAGTTGTAGAAAGGAAGAATCGAACCCTTGAGGAAATGGCTAGAACGATGCTGATTGCAAGTGGATTGCCAAGGAACTTCTGGGCTGAAGCCGTGAATACAGCATGTTACATCCTTAACAGGGTAACAATCAGAAGTATCATCAACAAGACTCCCTATGAACTATTCAGGGGAAGAAAGCCAAACATATCTCATCTTAGAGCCTTTGGTTGTAAGTGCTTTGTACATAATAATGGTAAGAAAAACCTAGGGAAATTTGATGAAAGAAGTGAGGAGGCTATATTTCTAGGATATGCCTCTGATAACAAAGCTTATAAAGTCTACAATAAAAGCTCAATGTGTGTTGAGGAAAGCATTCATATAATCTTAAATGAAGTTAACCAATTTGTGAGTGTACAGGAACAAGAAGAAGATAATGATTTTGAAATTGGATTGATAAGAGACAGGGATGAAGAAGAGACTCAGAATCAAACCAAGGAAAAGCAGCCTACTCTAGAAGAGGATCATCAAGAAAATGGAGAGGTTCCTCAACCCGATGAACAGGTAAATGAGGAACAAGCAGAAGAAGCAGAAGGAACAGAACCAGAAGCTCCTCAAATTGGAGTTCCAGCAAGGGAATTTCAACCCAGGCCATTCAAGTATCAAGGTTTCCATCCAACTGATCTCACTATCAGTGATATAGGAAAAGGAACGCAAACAAGATCACAAATGAGGAACTACTGTGCATTTCATGCTTTTCTGTCCATCCTAGAGCCAAGAAATCATCAAGAAGCCTTGGGAGATGCTGATTGGATAGTGGCCATGCAAGAGGAACTCAATGAGTTCAAAAGGAACAAAGTCTGGCACCTTGAGCCAAAGCCTAAGGGAAAGAAAGTTATTGGGCTCAAATGGGTGTTCAGGAACAAGCTTGATGAACATGGCACCATTGTAAGGAACAAGGCTAGATTGGTTGTGAAAGGCTACAACCAACAGGAAGGTATTGATTTCGATGAAACCTTTGCTCCTGTAGCTAGATTAGAAGCTATTAGAATCCTAGTAGCTTTTGCTTCTTTTATGGGTTTCAAACTCTATCAAATGGATGTGAAATGTGCTTTTATAAATGGTTTCTTAAATGAGGAGGTGTTTGTTGAACAACCTCCAGGTTTCGAAAATCCTAAATTTCCAAATCATGTTTTTAAGCTTGATAAAGCTCTCTACGGGCTCAAACAAGCTCCAAGAGCCTGGTATGAAAGGCTTTCAAAGTTCCTACTGAAAAATGATTTCAAAAGAGGAAAAGTAGACAAAACTCTTTTTCTTAAATCTTGAGGAACTGACTTGTTAGTTGTACAGATCTATGTAGATGATATTATATTTGGTGCTACTAACAATGGTTTGTGCAAGTACTTTGTTGAGCTAATGGGTGGTGAATTTGAGATGAGCATGATGGGTGAATTAAATTTCTTCCTTGGACTTCAAATAAAGCAAACAGCTGAAGGAATAATGATTCACCAATAGAAGTATGTCAAGGAACTTCTGAAGAAGTACAACATGGAGAATGCCAAGACAAATCATACACCTATGAGAACAACAACAAGACTTGATGAGGATCCACAAGGAACAAGTGTGGATCAAACCACTTACAGAGGTATGATTGGTTCATTGCTATATCTTACAGCCAGTAGGCCTGACATTTCTTTTAGTGTTGGATTGTGTGCTAGATTTCAGTCTAATCCTAAAGAATCACATCTAACGGTTGTTAAGAGAATTTTGAGATACCTCAAAGGAACAGATGACCTGTGTCTGTTCTATCCTAGAAGTGATGACTTTATGCTTAGAGGATTCACAGATGCTGACTATGCAGGTGACCTAGTCAATAGGAAAAGCACCTCAGGTATGGTTCAGTTCCTTGGCTCTTGTCTAGTTTCTTGGGGTTTCAAGAACCAAAATGATGTTGCATTGTCTACTGCAGAGGCTGAGTATGTAGCAGCAGCTGCATGTTGCTCTCAAGTCCTCTGGATTAAACAACAGTTGCGAGACTTTGGTATTAAATTTAATTGCATTACTATCTACTGTGATAACACTAGTGCAATTTTCATATCTAAATATCCAGTCCATCATTCAAGAGTTAAGCATATTCATATAAGGCATCATTTCCTTAAGGATAATGTTGAAAAGGGTTTGATTAAATTAGATTTCTGCCAAACTGACAATCAAATTGCAGATATTTTAACTAAACCCTTGAATAGAGAAAGGCATGAGAAGATGAGAATGGAACTTGGGATGATTAAGTTATACTGAGAAAAATGCATCAAGTTCCCCCAGGTATGAAACCCAAACTGACATGCTTAAACTATTGTATACTGTGCACAAGTGTTATATGTTTAATTACATAATTAAGACAGGTTGTGAGCAGGAGTAATATTTACTAAGGGCATAGAATATGGAAAGTCCGAAATTGGTTGCATGAGCCTTGTTGATTTGTTCCGTGTATCAAGTTGTATTTGCAAGTGATCTTTACTGATAATATTCAAAAGATAAAATTTTTGTGTTTATCTATCTTTCAAAATTCCAAATTCTTTTTATCTAAACACAAATAAATCGGATGAATGCATCTAATTTCATCATTATCTTTTGTTCAAAAAGTAGCCCACTTACACTACTCTCTTGAAACACGGTTTGCGTTTCCCTAAGCAATAAATATGAGTGTCAAATCAACTAAATTCACTTTACCTCCCAAACGACACCTCACTTATTCACTTCACCAAGTTACCTCCACCATAAAAGCAATGTCAGCCTCCTCAAAATTCACTCCACACAAAAATTACCTTCTCTCTCATCACTCCGATTAAAATTACTCTCCAATGTCTGTCTCACCAAAAACCCAAGTTGAAGCCGAAACAAACACAAACCCTACCCAAGACATCACCATGGAAATCATCCCGGAAACACAAAATCCTGAAGCCTCCAAGCATGAATCTCCAACTGATTCTAGCGCTTCTCGCAAAAGGAAAGCTGAAGACATTCAAGAAGAAATCGAGAACATTCCGGAGATGGGTGTCAACTAACAAGACAAGCCTGCTTTCGTGAAGAGGCTAGAAAAGATCAGTGATCACTTTGTGATAGGTTTGGCACTTAATTTACCTTGGTGTAGATCTGTTAAGCTTTATGAATTGCTAGATTTGTTTGAGGCTCAAAATTGGGTGAATTTGTTGGGTGAATGTTTCAATCGGAGTTTGTATGTTGATGCTATGAAGGATTTCTGTAAAAGCTTTAAGTATTCTAAAGGTGTAATTCGTTGTTGTGTGCTTAAGAAGGATATTGAGTTTGATGCTATGTATTTGGCTGAGTTGTTCGATTTGCCCAATACTGGTTACGATATTTATTTCAAAAATAATGTGATAAGGAACCATCTTCCTGATGCCAATATTGATGAAATAGTGGAGTATTTAGGTGGTGACCCTGAGGAAACTTACATAAACCACAATGACCTAACCCCTCTTGATAAAATCCTGTTAAAATTTGTGTTCAATGACATAATCCCTCGTTCTCAAAAGAGAGACAGTGAAAACAAGCTTGATTCTATCCTAATCTATTGCCTAGCCAAAAAGATCCAAATTAACTTTCCCTCCATCATGATCCAACACCTTTCCCACTGTGTTCCTAAGGGATGGAAGGTGGGATATGGCAACTTACTCACCTATGTATTTGAAAGCTTTGGTATCTCCTTGACTAATGTAGAACCCTGCCTCTCAAAAACACTGAGTACATACAACCTATATTCCTTGAAAATCATAAGTTGAGGATTGTAGATGGGTGTTTTGAAGCAGTACAGGAGGAAAAAGAGACTAGACCTAAGGAAGTGAGTGCACCATCTGAGGGGGAAGATGAAAGGGTTGTTGATATGGTTGAGGGAGTTGTTCAGGAAATTCAGGAGCAAGAGGAGGAAGAGGAAAAGCGGGTGGAAGAGGTCATTGAGACAGGGGGAAGGAAGAAAAGGAAGAGCTTGAGGCTGATGAAGAAAAGGGAAACCTCTGCACCCATTTGCATCATCCTGCTTGCATAATCATGAATGAGTAATGTTGGACTTAATGATTTTGATGATGACACAACCTCACTTACTTACAAACTAATAAGTGCTTGATTGTTTAAGTGTGTACTCAGTTACAAAGACTAGGAGAATGAAGTGTCTTGTAAAAATACCATGAGGAACAAGAAGGCTAGAAGCAGAGCTAGCCATATAGAAGAGTTCCCTCACAGGAACTGGCGCTTCAGAAATGAAGACTGGAGAAGAGAAGTTCCTCCCAAGGAACAGAAGCCTCGGAGTAGACGCTTCATCAGAGAACATGAAGACTAAATATATTTTTATATTTTAGGATTTATGTAAGTATAAGATATTAAGTTGCATTCGAAATACTGTGTGGAATTGGTCTTAAAAGATAAAATTGCGTAGGCTAGTTTTTAGGAAAGTGGTTAAGTTTTTAATGTTTATCTTTTTCTTAACCAAAAAGATTTTATTTTATTTCTGATTTTCAAAAATATCTTTAGAAAATAAAATCTCCCACTTTTTTCTAAAAGCTTGCGGCCTACTCCTCCATGATTTTCTTTAAGTCATGGTCTTGCACATTGAGGAGTTCATGTTTCCTTAATTTTAGGAACATGATCTTCTTAGTGGGTATGAGTAGTGGCGTAATGGTGTTGCTTCACAAAGAGGATTTTCCAAAGCTTTTGTTGATCTATAAATAGCCTTTAATTTCTGTTGGAAAAACTCACCCTTGCTCACATAAGTTTTCAAGCTTCAAAACGAGTCAAGTGTCAATTCCACACAAGTTCATTAGAGTGCTCTTAATATTCTTATACTAGAGTTTGTTTATCTTTTGAGTTGTAATTTGGGGAATGGGGAAGTTCGAGTGAACGTTTGTGTACGAGAAAGAGAAGTGAGAAAGAGAAGAGAAAGAGAAAGAGAAGAGAGAACAGAGAAGTGACAAGAGAGAAAGAGAAGAGAAGAGTAACAAGTTGGGTGACTTGTTCCTCAGGGTCTCAAGTTTGTAGAGGAACGTGAATTTGAGTCGTTAGCTTGTAATAGGTTCGTTTGCCCTATTATAGTGAAGATTCTTTTCTCAAAATCCCAAGTGGTCGTGGTTTTTCTCCTTGTTAGGGCCAAGGAGTTTTCCACGTAAAATCTCTCTTGCATTCTTTAGTTCCTTTAGTTAATCTTTCAGTTCCTTTAGCTAACTTAATTTTAATTCCGCAAAAAGTTAGGCTAAATTCTCATACTACAATTCAACCCCCCCCCCCCCTTCTTGTAGTATTCTTTAAAACAACAAGTAATAAATTAATCATTACACCAATCATATACCTTTGCCTCTAAGCGCGCCTTGCATAATTAGAGCACAAATAATACTTGTAATATAAAATAGTGCACGTCATACGAAATTCACAATGTATAACCAAACAATTTAACTCAGTCATCCCTATACATGATACTAAGTTCTCGATCCGTCGTCCTTAAACATGCACCTAAAAGAAAGGTTTCGTAATTTGTACGTACCTTGAGCAAACGAATTGGTATGCCACTTTACTAACTAGAAATCACCTTCAATAAACTCCTCTCCTAATCCAAATAATAACATCTCAATCAATACCCAATCAATCAAATTTACAACAATACTAACTTACTTTAAAACCTTCAAAATCCAAATCAAACAACACTTTAAAACCTTCACTTTAGTTAAAATTAAAGGCTTTTATATAGTTCTTTAAATTTTCTTCATAAAAACCTTAAAATACACTCTTATACATGAAATTACATCAAGTTCAAAGTCTAATAAAAATCTGAAAATTATATAAAAACCCCTAAAAATCTCCATTTTTAATGGGTGATTAAACCCTCTTTATAAAATATCAAAAGTAGTACTTAGAAACTATTTCCAACAATTAAAACTTCAATAAAAACATATATTTATGCTTAATTAACTTTAAACATAATTAATTTTATTAATCAAACTCAAGGATAATATTTTAAGAATAAAAAAACTTCGTTAAAATCAAAAACTGCCCGAAAATCATATTTAGAGGCTGAATTTGGCCACGAAAGGGTGGTTCTCACTACTAAAAGTAGTGAGTCTTTCTTAAAACGTTGTTTTCCACATGGAAAATACTACTTTTTCATCAAAATCGGATGAGTTCAAAATCTGATCGGGATTAAAACGGGATTAATATTAACGAACGAAAATCTAAAAATTAAAACACGAATTTACATGTTCAAAATAATCTGCAATTAAGTTAAACTAATCATTAGTTATAATCACCAAAATTTCAAAACATCATTACTATAAAAGCCCTAAATCAATTGTTCATAAAAACCCTAAAATCATGATTTTCAATAATTAAAAACCCTAGGTTATAAAATTTACAAAATCTGAAAATTATGATACTTATAAAATCTGAAATTATAAAGTTTAGTCATCAAAATACAACTTGATACTAATTAAATTACTTTTATACAATAAAATCAAAATCCATAAATCAATAATTACAATTATACAAATTAATAAAACAAAGGAGAGAGAAAATAAGACTAACCTTTTTTGTGTGGGAAATTTTTCAGGATTAATGGGGTATTTATAGGAGAGAATGTTGTAGGGTAAGTAAGAAGATTGGGCCTCATAAAATTATTGGGCCAATTAGGTAAATGAAATGGACTAGGCTTTGTTTGTATGATCATGAATTGTAGAACATAGGTTCATAAAATAGTTTGTGCTAAAATAATTTTTGACCAATATTAATAATTTGAAACTTTTGAAATTAAATTATGAAAAATAACAAATAAATATTATAAATAAAATAAATTTTCATTTATAAATATTTAAAAATACGGGGGATTACAATTATCATTATTATTGATTTAGAATAAATTTAACTTGAATTTTTTTTATTTTTTTTACTTTTAGATGTATATTTTCAGTCTAAGTTAATTTAATTTTAATTTAGCTAATTTGTATATTAAAATTTGAAAGTCTATATGCATTTAAAATTAGATTAGATAGTAGTCTTAAATTACATACCTGGAATGGAAAGTATTAATTACAGAAATGGAAAGTATATGAATCAAAATAATCACAATTATATTATATGATTTGGCAAATTTTTGTGTATAACTTGTAATAGGTAATTAATGGCGTTGACTAAAAAAAAGGGAAAAAAAAAAAGGAAAGAGATTTTGGAGGGAAAAAATAGCACCAGAAAATGATCCTTGTTATTCCTGATGTCTATTTTAGTATTATGTTATTATTGATGGGTGTACACAAGATTTTATTGTACACGTTGTTTCATAAAAAATAAAAATAAAAATTATTGTATACGAAGTATATGTCAAAAAAAAATTATGGCTAGTTCACAGATATGCTTTGATTTAATTTTATTTGAATTTATTTTTTTCATATCACACTATTACCTAATTTGACTAAATTTTGATGTAATACATAAATAGAAAATACATATAATGCAGTCTTATTAGATTTGTATAAATATATACTCCATATATATAGTCTGTTTGCACCATAGCACCTTAGTGAGTCAAGTTTTAAAAATTTTGACCATAAATAACACAAATATATAAGAAACTAGGTTAGTTTCCGTGTCATGCACGGTAATTTTAACAACCAATATCATTATAATTAGTGTTTTATTTTTTTAAAAAAAAAATCTTAAACTATAGCTGACAAATTTTGATCAAAATAAAGGATTATGAAAGATTTGTTATTAGATATGAAATGATGTATATAATGGTCGATATTTTATAAAAGCATGATAATTGTGAAATATTATTTTAAGATTGAAATAAATGTATGAGAAATAAATTTTATTAGTTAGAGTAAGAAAAATTTGTATTATTAGTTCATAGGAAGATTTGTAAAATAAATTATTTTGGATAATTTTTATTCTATAAGAAGCATTGGAATAAAGAAAGAAAAATATTGAGAATGTAGAAGAAATATAAATAATTATAATAATTTACTATAGTTAAATTTCACATAATAGTGGTTTGTTATTTTAATAGTTTTTCATATTTTGGAGCTAATTTCATTCTCATTTGTAATATTTTAATATTTTAGTATTTTAAAAGTTTTGAAATTTGTAGCAATTTTGCAAATTATGTTAAGAAATTTTTTTATGATTTAAATATTTGTCTTAGTTAATTTTTTTATTTTAAGTAATTATATAGTATAAGATTAGTGAATTATTTTTGTATAAGATTTGTTCTTTTAATAGAAATTTATCAAGTAAAAAAAAAACCTAAGGACATACCATGAGATGACACGTCTCATTGTTGATGTATATTTTAGTATTTAGTTATTGATTGATAATATAGTCATATGAGATGTTGTTGGATTTATTTCAATGTCTACTTTTAGATATTATATTTTTATAATTTTTACATGAGCGGAGTTGCAAATATTTACATTTTATGAAATGTCTAGGTGTAGACACCTGATTGTGTTTCCCCAAAACCAAACCGAGTAATAAATATCTTTCACGTCATTTGATTATCAAGCAAGGTGAAATGTGAAAGAATCTCGTGATTCATCTGTTTTTAATAAAAAATACTTCTTTTTATTTTCAAAAATCATTCATTTCGTACTCTATTTATGAAAAACGTCCAATCCAATTTAGTTTGGTCCATGGGTCCAATAATAGTTTATTTGGATGAGTCTTGAAAATACCTTTCCAACGATATATTAAAATCCCAATTCCGATGAATAATGAGGAAGTTATGGCTAAAATACTAAACTGGGCTCAAACCAGATTTTACCTACGACCCAATGTTCATGTGGAGGGTCCAAAGGTTTAATCCCAATCCTAAAATAATTAGGATTTATTAGAAGCTTCTATAAGTTTCTAAAAGATCTTAATTATCCTTTTTAAAAAGATAAGATTAAAGAGTTTGAAATTGGATAAACTTTCCTTTTTAAGTCCTAATTCTATTCGAAATGAAAGACGTTCAAAGATGATCAGATATTATTTTCGTACTTCATAATTTTTATCCAAATCTTATATGGTTGAATATATATCGAAACTATCTTTCCAATGACATACAATAATATTAATTCCAATTTATAACGAAAAGGATATGAAAAAAATACGAAACTCTATCCAAAACTGACACAGTCCCACTACTTCAGCCATATATTTAATTTTACAAAATATTTCAATAATTCTAATTGGGTTGGAAATTAGAATTCAAGAGATTTCCAATGACATATTATATGCCTTATTTGGACTTCTGGATCAAAAGTTATGATAAAAACAAAATCCGTAAAAACTGCTGACCATCGAGTTTTAGTTCGATTCGAATTCGGATTCTTTGTGGGGAGTGGAATTTGGAGTCTTTTCTATTCCTTCGACCCTCTTTTTTTCCTTATAAATATAGATCATATCATCCCTTTTTCAATCATCAACAATCATCTATTCTCTTCTCTTTAAAAGCTAGAAGCTTTTTTTTTTCTCTCTAGATTTTTTAAGCCTTGTCTTTTCAAATACAACATTCCTCCTTCACGAGTCTTAGACACACCTAGCCAAACTCGAAGTTTCCTTCGTCCTAGACGTGAAATGTTGATAATTTCTGAGGGTTTAATCCCAAATCCCTATTTCAATTATTTAAATTAATTGTTTGATTTAATATATCCTTGAAGTTACTAACGTGTGTATTGTTTTAATCAAAAGAGATACGAGGCAACAAAGTAAGTTGTTTTATTGCTATATTTCTACAGAAAGCATTTTAGATTATTTTAATTCCTAGTATCATGTTAGGATGTTATTTATTACTTTCTAGTATCATGTTTAGGTTGTTTCCTATTTCATCTATCATGTTAGTATCATGTTAGGAATAAAACTTTGATCTTTATTGTTTAGTGACATGCTAGGATTTGTTATTAATCATGTTACTATCATGCCTAGGATATTGCTAATATTATGTTTGATGAGAATATTATGATGATGATGATGATTTGTTGTATCAATTATTATTATTGTTGCTTGTTATATTATTATGTTATTGCTTGATCACACCCTCTCTTATAGGTCTAAAGGGAATTTGTACCTGTAATCACGCTTAATAAGATAATTAATAATCTTTTTTAGACTAATATGATTTTAATTCAAGTGATCGCCAATAATAGATTTGTTTGAGCATTAATATTCAACCAACATAGATTAAACAAGTTTAGGATTAATATATTGAATGTATGTTAGTCAGAAAGCGCACATGAATATGCGAAGAACTAAGTAGACGCCTATTTTTAGGGAAGGTTCAATCTCTTTTAGATTAGATTTGTACCTTCATCCCCGAATATTCAATCATGGTTCCAGACCACTATGGAGTTAGCGATATCATGGATCGTGAAGGGTTTAAAAGTTCCTAAAACTTGTTGGCGACTGTTTTACTCTAGTTTCCCTCCCTTTGGACGCGACCATACTTAACTGTATGATCACAGTGGGGCTCAAGTGGGGAATGCTTGAAATATCCGCTACAGTTTTTGGCGACACCACTAGGGAGGATTTCTATTTTAATTCCTAAAATTTATTTTGGCAATAATTTAGAATGAGTGGATGAGACTCGAAACGTTCTAAGTATTCTTGTGCGTAATTTTGATTGACATTATTGGCATAAGCATAAAAAGATCGGCATTGGATAGATGATGCGCGGGGAAATTAGGTCGTTGACTAACCTCCTCACGACCAAACAAAATTTATTATAATCCTAAACTAACCCCTAAACAAGTCTAGTGGTAAGTTTGGAGTCGAACCACAAGGAACGGTGTTGTTAGATTGTTCTCGATCTAGTGCTTAATCTACGCCGAATTCGGTTTATGGATATTGGACACTACAACTACACTAACACACATAAAAAGGCCAAGATATTATAAAGTCTACTAGGGGCAAAGATCCACTTTGAACAATTAACGAGTTAATGAGAATCCAATTGATAATAAATCATGCAAAGAAAGAATTAAAATGGGAATTAATTACACTCAAGAGCAATCTCTCAAATTCCTAGCCTAGATCCCTCATTGACTAGGTGCATAGAAGAAATTTACCCAAAATTCAATCAAATATATAAATTCTAATTCACAATCCCTTGTCAAACTAGAACTAATATGCAATCAAGTTTGCTATCATGGGAGATCAAACCAATCTAAAACAAACAACATGTCATCATCAATTCAATCAATTTAATCACACAATTATCATCAAATTTATCTCAAATAACTCAATTAACCATTACAAAGTTTCACTAAACACCTAGTAGAAGGAAATCTACTCAAACATGATTAACAAAGCAATTAAAGAAAGCATACAGAGAAAAGAGAGTAAGAATGCTCATTGATATAAGAGGGAGATCTTCAAATCATCAAATTCCTCCTTTGATTATCCAAAATCCATGAAAACCATTGTATTTCTTACTTTCTCTCTCCGAAATTTGAGAGTTTCTCTCTCTAAAAACCTAAAACTAACCTAAAAACTACAGAAAAAATGAATTCCCCCCTCTAAAATGAGCAAAAAATCTATTTATAGCCCTTACTAAATTGCCTAGGAAGCTCCGCAACAAGTCGAGCAGCGCGTAGAGGAGCGGGCGCTCCAATTTCGTGCACGGGCGCTCCTAGGTGCAGCAAAATATGGCCGAATCGTTCCAGAAAGTTTGGAGCGGGCGCTCCTCAAAGATGCGCGCCCGCTTCTCTCGGACTGGGCAAACCGCTCAGCTTCAAATGAGCATATCTCCCACGTTTTACATCGGAATTGGGCATATGACCTGTCGTTGGAAAGCTCTCAAGATAAGCTTTCATCTCAAATTAAAATCGCCCCAAAATGTTTTGTAGATCAAAAGATATAGGCATTTGAAGTATGATCTTTGCAAATCAAGTGCACGTTTCTTCATTACTTGTTCTTTTATGTTTTATATTTCTTCAATCTTGAGCAACGAAGTTATCCAAGTGTTCCTAAACATAATAGTAAGCCAATAAAGTTTAATATAATGTCATAGGCCACCAAAATATGCAAGAAAAGCTAAAATTGAGCAATAACGACATTTCACACACAAACATGAAAAATGTAGTAAAATGTTATTAAAACCAAGTAAAAAGATAAAAAAAAAAAAAAAAAAAAAACTATGAAAAACTAACTAGAAAACTCCTAAAAATAGCGAAATAAATGGCACTTATTAAAAGACCATCCGTAATGCGTCAAAAACATATGATTTTTACACATAGGAAATTTGGGAAATATGTTTCACAGCTAGAGTCGAAAAAACGCTGCAAAAACTGGAAAATTCTAAGAACATAGGGGGCTACTGAGGCATGTAAAAACTAGCACTGAGAAAATAGTGCCCGTCGGAGTGCGATGGCTCTGTTGTAGCGCGATAGGGAGATCGTCTCACGATGGTCCCTGTTGTCTCGCGCCAAGGTCTTCTAATACCAAGCCAAAAACCTGTGTTCTTGTTTCAACTAGTTTTAGTACTGTTTGCTCGGCTTTACTTCCTGATTGAGTTTTTCCCACTTTTCTAAACCCATATGTGTTCTACATAAGGCCATAATCCTTTGGGAATTCATGCTCCACCTACCCAATCGAACGCTCATTGCAACGAAGGGTACATCCGAGTTTGTGAATTCACCAAACCGTGGAAGCAAGTTTAACTTGCGGGGTCCCATCCATACGCGCCAACCCTTCCAAAGGTAAGGCTTCCGCGCTATGCATCCGGACTCATATCCATGGACTTTCTTTGACTAACCTTATCCTTGAACTTTAGAGAACTAGAGCCATGATTAGTTTGCAAACTCATTGCATCATATTGTGCTTACTTAACTCCTTGTGCATCTTTGCTTGTGCATATTAAACTAACCGTTGGGTTTGACTTGTAATTATGAATATGCTTAAACAAACTAATCGATGACTAAAGGATTTTGCTTAATTAATTGATTAATTAATTTGAACCAATAAATATGTCTAAAATCGAGTCATAGTTCCTTTGAGTTAACCCGGATTTTTATTCCTGTATACTGCACAAGCGCCAACTTGTTTTGGTCATAGCCGAATTTCTAGGAAGATACGAGTCATACAGCCTACGGATCTGTATTCCCAAGTTTTATCTTTCATTTGGAGTTGGTTTCGTCCAATTCGGAGTCACAGATCAAAAGTTATGAATTAAAAACTACAGCCTGTCCGATTTAGTGCACATACGTACCGTGAGGTCTTAACTTAATTTTTGTTTGAGTTTAGTCACATAGTTTAGTCACATGGTCGTGACACGAGTCTTGAACATATCACCTACACTCACTAGTCTAAGAACACACTTTTTATATACTTCTTTTCACACCATGACCATGTCTTAGGTTCATGCATGAGTCGCTCTTTCCGTCATTTGAGTTGGGTGTCCACTCTACTACTAATTTTTCCATATCTCTCCATTTACATCACCTTTTCATACATATCTCACACTTTCCTTCTTAAACACTTTCTACATTCACATTCCTTCATCTTACATGCTTCCTTCATACATCATTCATCTCACTACACTCTTTTCCCATCCATGCATGTTGAATCGAGTTTGAGTCATGTGATTGAGAAACAAAAAAAAAAGGAAATGATGAAACAAATGCACAAAGCAAGCTTCTCACCAATATTTCGTGCTTTCTTCTTCTTTTTTTCAAAACCTTCCCCAACAAGTCTAGCATAGGCACCCTTTGTCTTCCTTAGATTTATTCCCTAGATTTTATCCTTTTCCTTTAATAAAATGAGCATTTATTTCTTTGCATATGATCATCTATAGACACCTGATTGTGTCTCCCCAAAAACCGAACCTAGTGATGAGTACCTTTCGCGTTATTGATTATCAAACGAAGAGAAAGTGTGAAAAGTCTTGTGATGCGGTCGTTTTAATAAAAATACTTCTTTCTGTTTTTGAAAATATTTCTTTTATTACTCTATTTATGGAAAACGTCAATTCCAATATAGTTTGGTCCATTATGGCTCCAATAATGGTTTAGTTGGATGGGGCTTGAAAAGACCTTTCCAATGATATATTATAAGCCTAATTCCGATGAATAATGAGGAAGTTACGGCCAAAATACTAAATTGGGCCCAAACCGGATTTTACCTACGACCCAATGATCATGTGGAGGGTCCAAAGGTTTAATCCCATTCCTAAACTAGTTAGGATTAATTAGAAGCTTGTATAAGTTTCTAAAAAGATCTTAATTATACTTTATGAAAAGATAAGGTCAAAGAATTTGAAATTGAATAAAACTTCTCTTTTTAAGAATCCTTGTTTTGTACAAAAATGGAATATGTTCAGATATTATTTTCGTGCCTCATAATTTTTATCCAACTCTTATATGGTTGGATATATCATGAAATTATCTTTCCAATGATATATTATGATATTAATTCCGAGCTATAACGAAAAAGATATGAAAGAAATACAAAACATTATCCAAAACTGACACTCTTCCACTATTTCGGCCATATCTTTTATTCTACAAAAGATTTTAATGTGATTCTAATTGGGTTGGAATTTAGACTTCAAGTGCTTTCCAACGACATATTATATGACTTATTTAGTGATGCGTTTATACCCAACGCTGAGGGTTTTCTTTTGGTCAATGTTAAACTCAAACGGAGCTAACACAAACCTATGCTAGATTTTGATCAATCGGATCAAAACCAAGCTTGCTCAATCAAACGGATCGAACAAACAAACTTAATTCGTAAGTCTGCAATAATAAACTCAAGAAAACTATTATTTCAACTATGAATAAAAATTACAAACTAATAGCTTTTTATATACTAGAGTAACCGACATAAGATTCCTACTCCTAATAGGACAGCTAGACTAAACACTAATTATAAACCCAATATAACTAGGACCCTATAGCTTGTAGGCAACAAGCTGCCAATGTATTACTAAGAAACCAAATAGGAATTAACTTTCTATATTTCTTAAATAATTAATTAAAAGTAAGCTAAAACTACTACTCTAATTTAGTCTACCTTCTCGCCAATGTCGCCCATTGGAGTACTACCAAATTAAGATATGTTCCTACTCTAGCCCCAAAACGACCCTCCAAGTAGGCCATGATCCAATCCAACGATAATAGAATCCTACTTGGATGACATGTAAGAGATATAGCCTTATCAATCGCTTGACTAACTTGACCCTTTAAAACTCCCGCATCATTCTCCCCTTCTTCGAAAGAAATTGTCCTCCATTCCCCGACAATAATATTAACTTATTCCATACGTGTGTCCAACCCATCAAAACGCTCTAAATTCTTACCCACTGATGCAGTAAGTTTGTTTACATTATCTGAGGGATAATCAATTTCGTTTCCGAAATTACAAGGTTGTTCTTCGTCTCCAAGCATGTCTCTCGTTGGTTTCCCTCTTTCTCAATCAAGAGAGTCGATTACGTTAGACTACGCCGCAAAAATCCTCACCAAAAACCTTGGTTGTTGGCTCTTGATACCACTTGTTGCGTTTATACCCAAACACTGAGGGTTTTCTTTTGGTCCATTTAAACTCAAACGGAGCTAACACAAACCTATGCTAGATTTTGATCAATCGGATCAAAACCAAGATTGCTCAATCAAACGGATCGAACAAACAAACTTAAGTCGTAATTCTGCAATAATAAACTCAAGAAAACTATTATTTCAACTATGAATAAAAATTACAAACTAAAAGCTTTTTATAGACTAGAGTAACCGACATAAGATTCCTACTCCTAATAGGAAAAACTAGACTAATTTAAACACTAACTATAAACCCAATATAACTAGGATCCTATGGTTAGTAGGCAACAAGCTTCCAATGTATTTCTAAGAAACCAAATAGGAATTAACTTTCTATATTTCTTAAATAATTAATTAAAAGTAAGCTAAACCTACTACTCAAATTTAGTCTATCTTCTTGCCAATGTCGTCCCATTGGAGTACTACCAAATTAAGATCCGTTCATGCTCTAGCCCCAAAACGACCCTCCGAGTAGGCCACGATCAAATCCAATGATAATATAAGCCTACTTGGATGACATGTAAGAGATATAGCTAGGGCTATTCATAGGTCTAAGACCGGACCGACCCAGATAGGACCGAAGACCAAAAATTAGAATTTGAAGAACCAAAGACCGGACCGATTTAGCTAGGTCCGAACCCGGACCGGACCGCTTTGGACCGATTTAAGAATTTTTTTAAAAAGAATACTAAATTTTTAATAAAGTTATGAAAAACACGAAAAAAGTAAAGGAAAAACTATATTTTAACGTTATTTTAATGTCTTTTTCGTACAAAAAAAACTCATAAAGTTAAAGTTATCAAAGCTTATTAAGAATAATTTTAACCATTATTTAAGGTTTCATGCATATTTTTAATAAAAAAATCAGTCCGATCCAAAACTGGTTTTTATAGGGTATTGGACCGGAGCGAACCGAAGACCGGAAAAATGAATTTCAAGACCTGAAGACCGGACCGATTAATTAGGTCCGAACCGATTTATGAACACCCCTAGATATAGCCTTATCGACCGCTTGACTAACTAGACCCTCTAAAACTCCCATATCATTAAGACTTCTTGATCAAAAGATATGATAAAAACAAAATCTACAAAGAACTGTCCCAGCCTTGTCGCCAAACAACAGAGCATGTCGCCATGTGTGATCTTTTCTATCGTTTTGCAACAGACTCTGTCCCATGCGACAGCTCTGCGCCAGAACCAATTTTATTCCGATTCGAATTCTAACTCTTTTCTATCGTTTCCAAACTATTTTCTCTATAAATAGGGGTCGTATTTCCCCGTTTTTCAATCACCAATAATCATCTAATTCTATTCTTTCTCTCTCTAACAGTTGGAAGCTTATTCTTTCTCCCTCTTTCTAAACCTTCCCTTTTACAAAATTCCGCATTCATAAGTCATAGACACACCTAGCCAAGTTCGAAGTTGCCTTCGCCCTATACGTGAAAGATTGATAATTTCTGAGGGTTTGGTCCCAAATCTCTATTTCAATTATTTAATTTAATTGTTTGATTTATTATTTTCCTTGAAGTTAATAACGAGTGTATTTTGTTATTAGAAAGAGATACGAGACATCCAATTAAGTAATTTAATTACTTTGTTATTCTTTTGACATAGAATTCATGCTTTAATTGTTTTAATTACTAGTATCATGTTAGGATGTCTTTATGATTCTTAGTATCATGTTTAGGGCATTAACTAAGATTTCTAATAACAAGCATATTGCTATTATCATGTTTAGGATGCCTCCTATTTCTAATATCATGTTAGTATCATGTTAGGGCTAAAGTTTTGATCTTTAATGTTTAGGGACATGCTAGGATTTATTATTAATCTTGTTAGCGTCATGCCTAGGATCTTGCCAATATTATTATGCTTTATTGAGATTATGATGATGATTGTTGTTATGTTGCTTGATATTATTATTAGTTCTTGATCACGCCTTTTATATATGTTTAAAGGGAATTTGTATTTGTAATCACGCTTAATAAGATAATTAATAATCTTGTTTAGGCTAATATGATTATAATTCAAGTGATCGCCAATAATAGATTTGCTTGTGCATTAATATTCAACCAACATAGCTTCAACGGGTTTAGGATTAATATATTGAATGTATGTTAGTCAAAAAGCGCACATGAATATGAGAAGAATAAAATAGAGGCCTATTTTCAAGGCAGGTTCAATCTCTTTTAGGTTGGATTTGTACCTTCATCTTCGGATATCCAGTCATGGTTCAAGACCACTATGGAGTTAGCGATCTCATGGATTGTAAAGGTGTGTAACCTTCACCCTGTAAACGGTTTACAAATTTCTAAAACTTGTTGGCGACGCTTTTTGTAATACCCCGTATTTTTAAAAATGTTTTATAAATGAAATTTTATTTTATTTATAGTATTTATTTGTTATTTTCTGGAATTTAATTTCAAAAGTTTCAAATTATTAACCTGGGTCGAAAATTATTTGAACAAATTATTTTATGCACCTTTATTCTACAATTTATGTCCAATCAAACAAGCCTAACCCATTTATTTACTTAATTGACCCATTATTTTTATGAGGCCCAATCTTTCTATTTACCCTACAATTCTCTCCTATAAATACCCCATGAATCCCCAAAATTTTCCCACACAAAAAGGTTAGTCTTATTTTCTTTCTCCTTTATTTTATTAATTTGTGTAATTATAATTATTGATTTATGGGTTTTGATTTTATTGTTTGAAATTAATTTAATTAGTATCAAATTGTATTTTGATGATTAAACTTTATAATTTCAGATTTTATAAATGTCATACTTTTTAGATTTTAATTATTGAAAATCATGATTTTAGGGTTTTTATGAACAATTGATTTAGGGCTTTTATAGTAATGATGTTTTGAATTTTGGTGATTATAACTACTAATTACTTTAACTTAATTCCAGATTATTTTGAACACTTAAATTCGTGTTTTTATTTTTAGATTTCCGTTCGTTAATATTAATCCCGTTTTAATCCCGATCAGGTTCTGAACTCATCCGATTTTGACAAAAAAGTAGTGTTTTCCATGTGGAAACAACGTTTTAAGAAAGACTCAATACCTTTGGTAGAGAGAGTACCCCCCTCTAGTGGCCAAATTAAGCCTCTAAATATGATTTTCGGGCAGTTTTTGATTTTAACGAAGTTTTTTTTATACTTAAAATATTATCCTTGATTTTGATTAATAAAATTAATTATGTTTAAAGTTAACTAAGCATAAATATATGTTTTTATTGAAGTTTTAAGTGCTGGAAGTAGTTTCTAAGTACTACTTTTGATGTTTTATAAAGAGGGTTTAATCACCCATTAAAAAGGGAGATTATTAGGGGTTTTTAAAAAAAATTCAGATTTTTATTAAACTTTAAACTTGCTGTAATTTCATGTATAAGAGTGTATTTTAAACTTCAGATTTTTTTTATGAAGGAAATTTAAAGAACTATATATAAGCCTTTAATTTTAACTAATGGGAAGGTTTTAAGGTGTTGTTTGATTTGGATTTTGAAGGTTTTAAAAGTAAGTTAGTATTGCTGTAAATTTGATTGATTGGGTATTGATTGAGATGTTATTATTTGGTTTAGGAGAGGAGTTTAATGAAGGTGATTTCTAGTTAGTAAAATGGCATATCAATTCGTTTATTCAAGGTACGTACGAGTTACGAAACCTTGCTTTTAGGTGCATGTTTAAGGACGGATCGAGAACTTAGTATTATGTATAGGGATGACTGGGTTAAATTGTTTGGTTATACATTGTGAATTTTTGTATGACGTGCACTATTCTATATTGCAAGTATTGTTTGTGCTCTAATTATGCAAAGTGCGCTTAGAGGCAAAAGTATGTGATTGGTGTAATGATTAATTTATTACTCATTCATGATTATATAAATAGAATGAGTAAAGGAAGAATTTAAGACTTATAAGACGAGGTTAAGGTTTTGGGGTGCCTTATGCACTCAAGGTGTTTATACACCGAGGTAGTTAAAGGAATAAATAATAAATGTTGCTTGTCACTAATAAATCAAGAATTGAAATTGGAAAGTTGTTTTACTTGATTGAGTTGATATCGGATTGATTGTATTGTTTGCATATGAGTCATCACCAAGTCTAAACCTGTAAATCACGTAAAGTGCAAGATGGATGAGCAATAAAACTCTGGATTGGTGCCCATCTGGAGTAATGACAATCAGGGGTTGGGGTACACGGGGTATTAGCCGTGCACTTTTCTCAAGGCCGTCTGATCTACGAGTCTCCTATTTCAAATATTTTTTTCTAAAACTAGGAGTTAGGTGAGATCTCATACTAACTACGGTCACGGAGTCGCGCCCGTGGTCATTGGATGTTTATTGATGTTTCCGAAAGGAGGCATGGTGTTTTTTCTTTTATTGATGTTCCAAATGGAGCATGGGTTGGACAACCTTGTCTATTGCATAATCTAATGAATAAAAATAATGATTTACCTATTAATTAATGGAGTCTTAGTAATATAAATAGTTGAGTCATATGTCGAGTCTATAAACTAATGATGCGTGATGATTGATTATTAGTAGCATGTTAGGGATTTCTTTTACGTTTCGCAGCTTGTATGTACTCAGCTTTGCTGATTGCATGCTTTGTGTATCTTTCTCTGGTCATGGCCTTCGCCTTCCAATGACCCTGTTATGATTCAATCTTTACACTTGTAATATTGGGGAGCAAACTCATCACAAGTGTTTACATAGTTTGGACTTGCATCAAGGTGGTGGGATTTTGAGTGGAGAGTTTGTTATTATTCGTATTTTATTTCTTTTCATAAGTTTGAATTTATTTAAACTCAACTTTACTTTCATACTATTTTCACTAAGTTGGGTTTTGAATAAGGGCCTTAATGATTCCAAGTTGTAAGATTTAATTTGGTTTTGTTTATTGGTTTTGAAACTTATTTATAACTGAATTAGTTTTTCCGTTGCTAATTTCTGATATAGCCTTAACGTTTGAACACGTGGCGGTAGCACGCCAGTAATTCTCTTGAATATTATTCAGGATCCTCACAGGTTTAAAGAGAGAATTATTGGGGTGTTACACTTTTACTCTAGCTTCCTTCCCTTTGGATGCCACCATGATTAAGTGTATGATCACAGTGGGGCTCAAGTGTGGGATGGCTTGAAAAATTCCCTAAAGTTTTTTGGCGACTCCACTTGGGATGATTTCTATTTTAATTCCTAAAATTTATTTTGGAAATAATTTAGAATGAGTGGATAAGACTCGAAACTTCTCAGTCTTCATGTGCGTAATTTTGATTGACATTATTGACATATGCATAAAAAAGGTCCGCATTGGAAAGACCATCCGTAATGAGGTTTAAAGAGAGAATTATTGGGGTGTTACAACAGCTGCTACTTCTTTTAACCATTATGAGATTTTAGCTATTCATGAGGCTAGTCGTGAATGTGTATGGTTGAGATCGGTAATTCAACATATACGAGAAGATTGTGGTTTATCTTTTGGAAAAGAAGCACCAACCATTTTATATGAAGATAATACAACATGCATTGCGCAGCTCAAGGAATGATACATCAAAAGAGATCGGACAAAACATATCTGACCAAAGTTCTTTTTCACTCATAATCTTCAAAAGAATGGTGATATAAATGTTTTAAATATTCGTTCGAGTGAAAATGTGACAGATTTGTTTTCTATGACGCTTCCAACTGTGACAATTAAAAAGCTACGTCATCACATTAGATTGCGTTCTCTTAAAGTTCTCCAGTGATGTTGTTGTGAGGGGGAGCTTTGTGCGCTGCACTCTTTTTCCCTTAACCATGGTTTTTTCCCAATGATTTTTTCCTTGGTTAGGTTTTTAATGAGGCAGCATTACATGCGCATTAATAGGTATATATTGTATTGTTTTAGATAGTGAACATTCAAGGAGGAGTGTTGTAAAATAATGTCTGTTCATTATCAATTGGTAGTTACTTTTATGTATATATATTACTTCATTGTATGATAAATGATAAGACAATTTTATAATATTCTACATTATTATCTCTACATTCTTTCTCCCTTCCCTCTATTCTTTCATTCCTCAATGTACTTTTCACAATATCTTAATAATTATGAAAATATGAAATGTGACAAACACTTAGGGACACCCAAAATTACAAAAGTGACAAACAAAAGGGGACGGAGGGACTAAAACATTATAAAACAAAGATTTCAAGGGAGCACCAAATGGAAAACTAACAAAGATTTCAAGAGAGCACCAAATGAAAAACTAACAATAAAACATTTGAATGTGTTTAATTAATTAAAAATATAAACCCTAAAACATACCATAGGTTCATATTAAGCTACATAATAGCAGTACTAGAATACTTTTTTTTTTTGGTGTTTAGCAATACTAGAATACTAGCAATGCTACAAGGATTAATATTTTTCGCCCTACATTTAATTTCCTTTTGGTGCAACATTATCAAACAAAGAACAAAGAAGTAGAACCTAGCCCTACAAGAGCCAAAACTTGAAGTTGAGAACCAGGTGCAGGCACCACTGAAGGTGCATGCGGAGCTATACATGACATTGACGATCAATCGTAGTCCTTTACTGCAATGATCTTCATTACCACTGATGAAGAGATGAATCCTGGACGTTCGAGCTTAACCACGGTGTTACCATAAGTGTACATAGTAGTGGAGTTGGTTTAATTTTGTACAGTGGTAGTAGCCATATTTGTCCACTATTAGAACTGAATCATTATATAATATCAAATAATTTTTACAATAAAAATAAATTTCAGTATAATATGTCTAAATATCTTGCATTATTAAAAGGGATATATGATTGTATTTAACATTCAATTCGAAAAGTTTTTCCTAAACTTTTATCACACTATCTGGGTATCGCCTAGCCGGTCTTGCAGCCAGGCTACAAGAAAGCGACACTTGGTAGTCCAGTTTTTTACCAAGTGTAGCGCCACGTAGGCGACAAATAAGTTTTATTGTGACACATATGATGCTAAGTTATCGAATTTTGGATAAATTTTTTAAGATAAAAATGTTGTATATAGTTTTGTTATCGATATACTTCTAATATTTCATATGTACAAAATTAATCATAACTTTTAATAAAATCCTATAAGTTGGTTCTATTTTCATCATAAAATTCGTTTTAAAAGTTCTTTAAAATAAGATTCATTTATAATATATTTAAATTATTTAAAAATTAATGGAGAATTAGTAAAGATAATTATTGTTTGGTAAATTACTTTCAATAAAATAATTTAATCTCAATTAATTAATTTCAAGTCAATAATAACATTAAAAAAAAAAAGTTTCTGGCCTAGGGTTTGTCGTCCTTGTCTAAGGTTGGCGATTTCTTGGCGATTCCAAGTCTTCAATTCCCCAAATATTCTCTTCTTTCTTCTCTTAATTAATCAATCAACTCTGCTTATCTTCTTTCTCTACCAATCATTAATTTTATTGTGCCTATTTATGCTCTCATGGATGACATAATAAAAGAGTGGGAGAAATTGCAATTAACGGAGTATGAAAATGCGGTGGTGGGTGTAGTGGCTGAGGGTGCTGACGAGGATGCAAAAAAGGAACAAATTAGATTGGCTTTGGTCGGTAAACTATGCACTGCAAAAACATTCAATGCGGAAGCGATGAAAAGAACCCTATCGAACGTATGGGGTGTAACTGATAACATTGTGATTAGAACGATGGACACGAACCTCTTTATTTTCCAATTTCTGAATATAGAAGACAAACAAAGGGTAGTCGATGGTATGCCTTGGTTCTTTGATGGTAAACTTATGTTACTTGGGGAGTTAAAAGGGGAAGAACAACCATCTGAGGTTGAGTTTAGCCGCTCTCCTATGTGGGTTAGACACTTTGATGTACCTTTCAACAAACGAATACCAAGCAGGATGCGTGAGATTGGCGATGCCCTGGGAGGTTTCTTGGAGATGGATGAGTCGGACCCCTTTGAGTGGGGTGAATTTGTATGAATCAAAGTGCTTGTTGATGTGAATAAACCGTTGAGAAGAGGCTTGTTCTTAGCTGTTGGTGGGTCTCGTTCGAAGTGGATTGATATCAATTATGAGAGACTAGCAGATTTTTGCTTTTATTATGGCTTTCTTGATCATACCGATAAGATGTGTGCAAAAAAGGAGGGTGATGGTGACGAGAACAATGAACTAGTCTACCAGTATGGTCCGTGGATGAGAGCATCACCCATGAAAAATTCTCAAGTTGCGATTGGTACACGTGAGAAGGAGAAACAATTACTGTCTCGAATGAACTCTGGCAAGGGTAATCGTCCTATCTTGTACAAAGACCCAACAGCCATCAAAATCAGTCCTATTGGGGCAGCTAGAAAACTCCTATTTAGTACTCCATCTTCATCCCCTATGAAGTCGAATCCGAAAGTGAGGGAAGCTAGTCTGATGATAGTGAATGATGAACACACAAATAAGCTTGTCTTGAGGCCGAAGAGTATTGGAAGTAACATTAATTTGGGTGATAAGGGGGGTAGGGTGGGGGAGGATGGTGTTTTTTGGGATGGAGGCTGATGATGATTGTGGAGTTATTAGTGAAAGGGAGGGTGATCAGAGTGTTAATGGTAGCATTTTGGCTAGTGTGGGGGCTGTAGGGACCACAAGCAAAAATTGGAACAACAAAAATGTGAGTGGAAAGTGGAAAAGGAAAAGCAGGAAGGAGGGGGATGATATTTTCTTTACTGACAATGAGGAAACCGTGCAATATGACAATGGGTCTGTGAAGAGAATTCTTTCGAAGCCAGTAGACGAAAGAGAATATGTTGCTGATATGTCTTCTCTCAAAAAAAGGAAGGTTGTGACTAATGATGTCGGAGACGGTAGAGGGGTGTGGTGTGATCCAAACCCTCGAAGAGCAATGAAAATCTTGAGCTGGAACTGTCGAGGGTTGGCCAACCCTCGATCAGTTAAAGCTCTCCGAGATTGGTGCTGGAGGGAGCGGCCAAATATTGTCTTTCTCATGGAGACAATGATTGACGAGGTTAGTTTGTCTAGAATTAAAAATAGATGTGGTTTTGTTGATGGTATATGTGTTAGTAGTAGAGGTAATTCGAGTGGTATGGGTTTTTGGTGGAAGGATTTAAATGTTGTTGTTCGTACTTATTCTATTCATCATTTTATTGTGGATGTTTGTGATCATAATAATATTCCTAAATGGAGCGCGGTTGGGGTGTATGGGTGGCCGGAACAAGAAAACAAGCATTTAACATAGGCTATGTTGAGAAGAATAAAATCTAGTAGTGACTTACCGTGTGTGATGTTTGGTATTTTAATGAAATTGTAAGCCATGAAGAGGAAGAGGGGGGAGTTCCGCGGAGTGAGAATCTTATGGATGCTTTTCGGGGTGCTATTGATGATTGTGGGTTGAAAGATTTGGATTATATGGGAAGTATTTTTACATGGAAAAGGGGTACCTCACTTTCAACTTTCAAGAGAGAGCGTCTTGACCGCTTTCTTGCGGATGGGGAATGGTGTAACATGTTCCCTTCGTTTGTTGTCCGTCACTTCCCTATCTACCAATCGAATCATGCTCCAATCCTGTTGTTTACTAGTAATTACTATGAAAGAGGAGGTCGCAAGAAGGTTTTCAAGTTTGAAGCGGGGTGGCTTTCTAGTGAGGAATGTAGCAAGGTAGTGGATGAGGCATGGACTAGTAGTGTGGATAAGGATGCTGCTAGTAGGATTGCTTTGTGTGGAGAAATGTTATCTTCATGGGCTGCAAAAAAAATCGGTGATATCAAGAAAAAAATCAAGGCAACCGAAGAGGCTCTTAAAGAGGTACAAGACAGGCTACCCGATGCTACTATGTTCGAACAATGTGTGGTGTTATCGAGTAAATTAGACGAGCTTCACCGACTTGAAGAGTCTTATTGGCATGCTCGTGCTAGGGCGAATGAGATCAAAGATGGAGACAAAAATACGGCCTATTTTCATCATAAAGCAAGTGATAAGCGCCGTATTAATAGCATCATGGGTCTTTTTGATAGCAATGATGTGTGGAGACCGTCCAAAGTAGAGCTAGAGGATACAATAGCAAATTATTTTGAGGCTCTTTTTAGCACTTGTTCCCCAACCAACTTCAAACCTCCATTAGAGGAAATTGAGACTGTAGTGATTGAGGATATGAATGGGCGGCTTTGTGAAGATCCGACACCGAAGGAAATTAAAGCTATGCTTTTCCAAATGCATCCTAACAAAGCTCCGGGGCCCGATGGTATGCATGCTCTTTTTTATCAGAAATTTTGGCATATTGTTGGCTGTGGCATTGTTGATCTTGTGTTATGTTGGTGGAGAGGTGAGGTGACCCTTAATTCTATTAATAAAACATGTGTGGTGCTTATTCCGAAATGTGATGATCCTAAACGTGTGTCCGATTTTAGACCTATTAGTTGCTGCAATGTGGTCTATAAAATAATTTTGAAGGTGATGGCTAATAGGTTGAAGCCTTTTTTGGAAAAAATTATCTCTATTAATCAGAGTGCGTTTATCCCAAAAAGGTTGATAACGGACAATGCCTTGGTCGCGTATGAGATCTTTCATGCTATGAAGAGAGGGGGTGAAGGGAATGAGGGCTCCATTGCCCTGAAACTTGACATGAGTAAGGCATATGACAAAGTAGAGTGGGGCTTCTTGGAGAGAGTGATGTATAAGATGGATTTTTGTGATGGTTGGGTTCGAAGGATCCTGGATTGCTTGTCAAGTGTCTCTTTTTCCTTTAAAATAAATGGGGCAATCTCAGGTTCTGTAGTTCCTTCAAGGGGGTTGAGGCAGGGTGATCCCATATCTCCGTATCTATTCTTGATTATTGCTGATGCTTTCTCTACCCTCTTAACAAAAGTCACGTCTGAAAACTTGATTCATGGTGCTAAGATTTGCAGGGGTGCCCCTAGGGTATCACATCTATTTTTTGCCGACGATAGCTTACTTTTTGCTAGAGCTACTATTAGTGAATGCTCAGTTATAGCTGACAATATCAGCAAGTATGAGAGAGCATCCGGACAAAGTGTCAATCTGACAAAAACAGATGTTGTTTTTAGCAAAGGTGTTAGTGAAGATCGAAAGTGTGAGATCGTTGATATTTTGGGGGTACGAGAAGTAGAAAAACATGAAAAATATTTGGGGCTACCGACTATCATCGAAAAATCAAATAAAGCCATTTTTGCAAGCATAAGAGAGGATTTGGTGGAAAATCCAAGGTTGGAAGGAGAAACTCTTATCTAGGCCCGGGAAAGAGATTTTGATTAAGGCGGTTGCTCAAGCGATTCCGACTCATATGATGAGTATTTTTAGAATCCCGGATGGTCTAATTGATGAAATTCATGTTCTTTTAGCTCAGTTTTGGTGGGGTTCGACGGATACAACAAGGAAGATGCATTGGCATAGTTGGGACTCATTATGCAAACCAAAATCCATGGGGGGCATGGGTTTTAGAGATTTAGGAGTGTTTAATCAAGCCCTTCTTGCTAAACAAATGTGGAGATTGTATAACAATCCCAATCCTCTACTCCACGCTATATTGAAAGCTAGATACTTCAAGAATAAGTCTCTTTTGGAGGCTTATCGAGGGTATGACCCGAGCTACTCGTGGAGAAGTTTATGGGGCTCGAAATCTTTGCTACTAGAGGGTCTTCGATGGAGGATAGGTAATGGGGCTGATATCAAGGTTTGGTTGGACTCATGGATTCCTGGGAATATAATTCCAATGCATGATAACTCCTTTGATCCCGAATTGCGCGTCTCTGAGCTCATTGATCTACAATGTGGCAAGTGGGATGCTAATATTTTGCACCAACATTTCTCAGATGAGGTATGCTCACAAATTCTCCAAATCCCTTTGTCAAATAATTTACCCAATGATAGGCTATATTGGTGGCCATCTGTCAATGGTGATTTTTGTGTTAAATCGGCTTATTGGTTGGGTAAATTAGGGGCTGCAAATGTTAATAATGATAATGATAAAAATGTGTGGAGAATTGTGTGGGGTTTAGGTGGCCCACCAAAGCTAAGCCATTTTGTGTGGAATGCTTGTAAGGGGAGTTTGGCTGTTAAGAAAAAGCTTCATAGGCGTCACATTGCACCTGATGATCGTTGTGGGGGGTGTGGGATTGAGGCTGAATCCATTGCCCATGCCTTGTTTGAATGTAATGGTGTACGACAGGTTTGGAGTCGACATGAATTGGATGACTTAATTGCGGATTCTCCGCGTCATAACCCCTTCTCTGAGTGGCTTGCTTGGATGAGCAATAGAGTGGATCGAAATGTTTTGCGAAGACTCTTGACAATTGCTTGGGTTGTTTGGTTTTGTCGTAATAAACTTGTATATGCTAATGAGCAGCTCGATATTTGTTTTGTGGCTGAGGGCTTCCTCCGTATGGTCCATGAGCATAGCGTGTATGCTGGGAAAGTGTTCCATTCCCCTCCGTGTGCTAGCACTTCTAGTGTGTCGAGATGGATGCATCCACAAGCTGGGTTTGTTAAAATAAATGTTGATGCACACGTTGGTATAGGGTCGGCTGGTGGATTGGGTGCGGTGGCTAGAGATAATAATGGGAGAATCCTATGGGCTGCCACGAAGAGGCTTGCGGTGTGCTGGGCTGTCGAGGCTGCAGAGGCAACATCAGTGCGTTTCGGGTGCAGCGTTGCTAGGAGAATGGGTCATTCGAAGGTCTGGATTGAAGGTGATTCACAAACTGTTGTGAACAAAGTAAGCAAAGGTGTTCTTGGTTTTTCCCCAATATGGCTGATTTATGATGATATTAGGAAGCTAGCTAGCTCCTTTCATGCTTTTAATATTTCTCATGTTCGTAGAGCAGGTAACACTGTTGCTCACCTTGTTGCAAGGTGGGATACTCGTAGTTCGTCGGAACTTATTTGTATTGACACTATTCCGCAAGGCACTTTAGCCTTGGCGAAACTTGATTTGGAATAATAAATCCTGCTAACGTTTCCCCTCAAAAAAAAAATAGTCAATAATAACATAGATATATAGTTACAAACAAAAATATACATATTATAATATTATATTATCATAGGTCTTAAAATCATGCATGATCAAAAGGGAATTAACATTCAAGTTAAAAGTTATTCTATAACTTTATCATCAATCTATGCCCAAACACAAACTAGTTTCAATTAAAAAAATCCTTGTGCAATTTGTGCCGTGCAAGTCCTCCCTATTCTATAACTTTATTCATTCCTCTCTAAAATCCCAACGTTAGTGAGTGTAACGCGGTCTTACGCGCAAAATCAAATTACATTTTCAATTAAAAAAAAAAATTAAAGTGAATAAATTAGGAATAAATTGAAGAAAGCCTCCCATTTTCAGCTCCCACCCCCCCCCCCCCCCCCCCACCAACCAATAACTATTTTTAAAAACTCACACGCTTAAATATCATTTCTATTAAAATATCCCATTTTTCTTAGCCGACAAATTTTTTATCTAAGATCAACAAAAAAAGAGTCATTTCAATTTGATCTGGGTTTTTTGCTAAATTTTTTATTTTCTGTATCATCAAAGAAAGAATTATTCTTTTAAGGTAATTCTTCTTCTTCTTCTTTTTTAATTTTTTTTAATTGTTGGTTTTGAAAATTATTCCTTGTTGAGTTGATGTAAATTATGACCTTTGTTTCCAATTTGAATTTTTGGTATTTTAAATTTTGATTGTAGAAGTTTTTAGAGGAATTAATTGAAGAATATGAAAATTTGAGCTGGGTAATTGACTAATTGCTGATTGTGGTATAAATCAGATAAATTGGCGTCTAAATTAAGCAAATTGACTAATTTTGCTGTTTATGGGAAAAACTGAAGCTGAAATTGTTGGAAAATTATGAACTTTGTTTTTTTTTAAATTTTTTTTTTGGGGATTCTAAAATGTTAATAATTGCATTTGACTTTTTTTATATGATAACTCATGATCAATTACTTTACAGGAGTTGAATTTGGAGGAAAAGTAATTCATTTTGTTTTCTTATTTTATGCCTAAACTTTGGATTCTTTGTTTTTTAAGACATGATTACATATTTGGGCTATCAATTAATTTAGCTAGATAGACGAATCAATTTAGAGATATGTAACAAAAAAAAAAAAAAAAAAAAAAAAAAAAAAAGAAAAAAAAAAGAGGTTTCCTCAAATTCTTTTGTACTTTTGATGGTGTTGTGAGAAGTGATCGTTCTATTTTATGACTATAATGGACATAATCAGACTCGATCACCTTCTTAATTAATGTAATTTTCGGTATCATTCGATTACTTTTGCAGTAGTTGGCTGTTTGGTGGCAGGGATGGCTTGTTTTTGCATAACTAGCCGCCTGTTTAGTAGGTTTTTGATGGTTGATTTCGTGCCGCGTTAAAAACGTTCCCTATAGCTTCCTTGGAGTTTCTTCTTACCCCCAAAATGTAGCAAATTCTTTCCTATATTTGCTAAGAAATGCAAGTGTGTAGATTTTGTGGGTTTTTGTTGTTTGTTACACGAATGGCAGGAGATAAACTTTCCGAAATGCGTCATACCTTAATAAGCGTGGTTGAGTGTTTCTAATCAACATGTGGAGCAAGTGTTCATCTGCTGTTACTCTTGTTAGTTTGTTTTTGTTAGGCTGTCTGTTCAGAAATTCATCATAAGAACACTGTTGTTGATTATATCAGGAATTTAGCTGACTTGCCTTTTCTGAACCTCTGTAACATGATTCTGTAGAATTTTCCAAGCTCTTGTGCTTATTATATCCTATAATTTCCATCTTTCACAGGCCTCCATAATCTGTGTTGTACTCCTCTGTCAAACTTGCTGTGTTTTTGCCCTTCATTTGTGCTGATAATAGAAGAAATCATACATCAAATGGTGACAAATGATATCCACAGTGAATGTTCTAGCTCAACTTCATGGAGTAGTCAACCTGATACAGAGGATGATAGGATGATAGCACTTATGCTAACTGAAGAATACTCTCAACTAGATGGTGCTGTTGCTCGACGTCTCACTAACCTTGCTCCTATTCCTGTAAGATTACAATTTTTTTCCCTTCACGATACTTGTTAGCCGTATGGAGAAAGCTAGAAATTACATTTCTGTGTGCTCCTTAGTAATAACCATGAAGTTATTTTTATTGTTACAACAAAAATTTTAAGTATTAGCTTGTAGTATCCTTTTTTTTTTTTTTTTTTTTTTTTTTTTTTTTTTTTAATCCTGGTATACCAGTGATCCCCCATTATCATTTTCCATATCTTAAATTCTCTTCCCTGCCCTAACCAACGTTTTTTTTTACCAAATAATACTTTTACTAAGTTTTTCATTTTAGCTACAGCTATATGTATGATGAATTTAAACTAGAAGTCATTGTCAAAAGTTTATTAAAAAATAGATATAAATTTTTATGCTCATGCTCAATGATATTGTGTTCATAACTTGATATATCATTAATGCTGTCCCCGACTCCCCAGTTGTGCTGTTGACTGATATACTTCATAGTACTCTTGCTTCTTTGAAACAATCTCCAATTTGTTAGCATTTGTCATAGTATGCGGATCTGAATAAGAAGGGAGTACTTTAAAGTTTTTGGCTGAAAAATGGTGTTACATTCATCTTTTTTTTGCCTTTTATCAGTTTATCTTTTCGAGAAAAATTCTGTATGTTCTAATTTTTTTGAGTAGGTATACAAAATACGAAGTATTAATTACGTGAATTCTACAAGTAAAAATAAGGCCTCAAGATTTATTCCTCTATTATTTTTGCCTTTGTCATTGGGAAGAAATTGTTGTTTTGTTTACCCGTGGTGGTGGGGGTTGACTTTTTCCTACCTATAACTTGATCCATAACTCAGATGTAATAACAATTGGGTATTTCTTTTCTTATAACCTATTGATAAATATAATGTGTGAAAGGAAGAGATGGTTGATGGGATGCAGGGAAGTAGAGATACTTCATCTAACTGCTGATATCCCCTGTTTAAATTGTAGCATTTAGTTTGCTACATAATACATTCTTAGTTTATTGGCTATTCTTGGCTGCCCTGTTGACCAAAGTCTATGGAATCATGACAATATTGTAAAACTATTGCTTTTTTAGTCTTACTACAGAAGTTCATTTTTTTTTTATTAAATTCCTTCTTTTTTTTGTTAGGTTATTCCAAGAATAAATTCCTTTATCCCTACCGTGAATGATGCCAATTTGGACCACCAACGGCTTCTCCAGAGGTTTGTCCCATGCTTAAGTAGGGTTGTTGGATTTAAACATTCACTTTCTAAGAGGTGTGAGGATTGCAATTTTCTCTGTTTTCACTTTTCACATCTCTCAATACATGGTAAAGAGTCAGAAATAACAATTTGGCCTCTGATTTGTTGGCCATGTATTGCTGTTCATGCTATCTATTGACTTCTTGTACCTTAACTGCTTCATTGCTTTTCAGACTACAAGTTTATGGACTCTTTGAAGTCAAAGTCTCCGGTGATGGAAATTGTCAGGTGAATGGAACTGTACATAATATGCCAATGTAGGTTTGTAACATTATATAGCAGTCTTACTAATCTTTGTCTCACTGCAGTTTCGTGCACTCTCAGAGCAGATGTTCAAGTCTCCAGACTATCATAAGCTTGTGCGTAAAGAAGTGGTCAAACAGGTAAATTCCGCATATCACCGTTAAAAGTTTTGTTCTCAAAAGAAGTGGGGTGAGAATAAACTAGACAAGAGAAGGAGATAAAGTTTGAAATGCAGTTCATTAATTTCCACCTATAAAGTGCTAGTTGATATTTGTTTTGAGTTTAGTGACAAGAGTGCTAAAGTGGAAGATAAGAGACCCATATTTCTCAACTGTCTTTTTTCTATAAAATACACATACCTAAATTTTTCAATTGGCTTGAGAAGGGAGATCCACACTTGCTCTGTAAGTCTCTTCTTTCAGTTTTCAATGTAAATTTTGGGATGAAAGTCTAAACCACCTTGAGAAGTCAAACAAACACATCCTCTGGCTTGGGGGGTACATTTTTGGATGTGCCATTGATAATTATGCACTCTTCAGCTATAGTCCAATTTTCTATCATTAGCTCCAAAATTTTAATGTATGCTATCATTTTTTTTCTTACAGCTAAAGGAGCACAGGTCTCTTTATGAAAATTATGTTCCAATGAAATACAAGCACTATTACAAGAAAATGGCAAAGTATGCCCTTTATGTTTACGATGATTGCCTTATGTTTTCAGTGATCTTTTTTATTCATTTTTTTTTTGCAAAGCTCAAGTACTTATTTGCCATCTAATTTATGCATATGCAGAAATGGGGAATGGGGAGACCATATTACTCTTCAGGCAGCAGCTGATAAGGTATGCATTTTGGCTATGCATCATATATTTTCTTGTTTATGGGGTCGCAAAATTGCTTTAATGTTATTTCCTTGTTTATGGGCATGTATATGCTGGACAAATTAAGATGTCATTTTCTATGAAACAAAAATGATATGAAAGGTAAGAAATAAACATGTCTAGTGGCCGTAATGCGGATCTAGGCTAACTAAAACCTATAGGACATACTCTTTAATGAATGACACAGTTCAATGAGTTGCCTTTGTCGGTTCAGCTCTTTGTGACAATGTACACATGCACTGAGTGGCTGAGCGTATAAGAGTCTTGAAGCCTGTATTTTAGGCAGGACTTGAAGGCCTGTGCATAGGTAAAGTAAGGGGCCTTTCTATATTTATAATTTAATCACAAATAGTCATGATACAGGCTACCAGAGTCATGCAATCACTATTGAATATTTCTTGAAAAAAATGTAATTCAATCAGCTCTAATATAATACTAATGTCTCTCAGATATGATAATAATATGACCAGAGCAGTCTGCTATAAAATAGAGAACATACAGGCAAAATATTCTCAGCTAGGTGACCAGACTACCATAGTTGTTATACACTCATCTTTGTGCATTCTCTGGATATTAACATGTTTATTTAAGCATTACGTCATTACCCAAAGTGAAGAAGATCAACTTTAAACTCCTAGCAATATGTTTAAGATTGGCTTTCTTTCACTATATATTAGATATCAAGTTTAAAAAATTATAATAAGATCAAGTTATAGGGGAGGGATCGGGTGAGAATAGATCCATATGTGAGAACCCATACCTATTTGAGAACTAATCTAAAATTTAGAACATCTAAGTGAGTAATAATTTAGAACATCTGCTTTTAGATTTAGAACGTGAGTAAAAATTTAAAAAAACCTTGATTTATAATTTAGATCATATGAATAAAATTTAGAAGATGTGATTAAAAAGTTTGGAACATGTGAGTAATAATTTAGAACATATGTTTTAAAATCTAAAATATATTATTAAAAATCTTAGAATACATAATTTAGAATTTAAAACACATAAGTTAAAATCTAGAACAAGTAATTTAATATTTAGAACATGTGAGTTGTAATTTAGGACATTGGATTTAACTCATTTAATATTTAGAGCATGTGAGCAAAAATATTGAACACCTGATTTAATATTTAGAACATACGACGAAAAATTTAGAACATAGAGAGTGTTCTCACATATGAAAGAGTTCTCTCATAAACGATGGGTTCTCACGAGAATCTTCTCATAAGCGATGGGTTCTCACATATAAAATACTACCTCCGATTCATTTTAGTTGCAACAAAGGACAACTTTACGCAAACCAAGGCAAAAGATTGAAAGCATGATTATGGAAAAATAAGGGTACATGCTTAACTATTAATCCACCCCCCCCCCCCAAAAAAAAAAAAAAAATAAATTCAACCTTAAACAGTAACCCACCACTACCACCACCACGGACACCACCAAGCATCACCCAAACCACCCACCACCACCACCCTGCAACACTATAACCATCCACCACCACCCCACGCACCTAGAAACCCAGGATCCCAGCACCACGGCCGCAGATCTGCAACCACGAAACCCACCACAACGCCGCACCCATAAACCCACGAACCTAGCACCACCGCAAACCCACGAAACCAACCCAGCACCACGGCCGCCGATGTGATCTGCAACCACGAAACCCACCACAACAACGTCGTACCCAGAAACCCACGAACCTAGCACCACCAACCCAGCAAACCCACGAATCAAACCCACTACCGCCGCTGATCTGAAACCCAAGAATCAAACTTGCAAACCAAATTGCCGATCTGTAACCCACGAATCAAACCCACGAAACCAATCCATGACGCCGCCGATCTACAACCCCCGCCGCTCGTAACACCATGAAGCCACCATGAAAATGGGGTTGGAGGAGGAGAGAGAATATTATATGGGATGAGAGTTTAATTAATTAAGATTGGGGTTTAATTTAATGAAATCTGATTTGTAATTTAATAAGGGTGTTTAAGAAAAAAAGTAAGGGCATATACGTCATTTTACAGGCCAAAAGTTACCAAATAAGGAATTTTTTTTTTGTTGCAAGTAATTTGAACCACCCCAAAATGGAAATTGTTGCAACTAAATTGAACGAGAGGTAGTATATATATACATATTCATCTCTCAACCCAAGTTTAAGTGTGTTAAATTATATGAGGCCCAATTTTCTTAAATACTATGAAAAAGTGTGTTGTAAGTATTAAAAAATAGAGGAAATATATATTTTGGTTCTTCTAGAAATAATTCACTCATGTAAAGGCATATGAAAAATTAATCTTGAATATTTTATTGATGAAAGATGCTCTACAATTAAGCTTTACTCTGAACCAGTTAGTGATTCCAGATGCTACTTAGAAATGTTATTATTTACCATCCCTTTACTGCTGTTTCCTTCTTCAAATTAAATTTTAAGTTATTTGTCCATTTTTCTTTCTGAAGGCTCTTCTCCATCTATTCTAGAAAGTATTTGAATATGCTCCATCTGTAATAATATTCCTATCAGCAGTATTTCATATACTATTGAAGTTCCACATCTTTCACCTCCTTAAAAACTAATTTCCTCAGAGTTTAGAGACTTTAAAACCCTATCATTGCTATAGGCAATGTACGTAACAAACTGCTGTATCCTAGGAATGATATGGGCATTAGGGTGGAAAAGACCATGAGAGGTTTTCCATATGTTATTATAATTCCCTAATTGTCTCGATTACTTTGTGCTTCATGGGATATATTTCGTCAACAAATTTATACATATGAAAAAATTACTTCCTCCATTTCATTTATGGCCTACATTTTTTCTCATTATACCCTAAATGCCCCACCTCATGGGTCACACTTACCCCCACAGACCCCACTAGGCCACTAACTCCTCTCACCTTTTTTTAATCTTTATTTACCTCCTAATGCCTCATCTTATGTACCCCACTTACCCCATTAACATAAATTATTATCATTTTATAATAAGATGTGACGTTTTTGTTCCTATAGTTCAAGATTTTTTTTTATTATTATTATTATTATTTTTTTTTAGGAAATAACATTGCAGTTCAATATGTACAAAAAGGAAGAATAAATTATTTAATTTTCTTCGATTGAAAAGCATACGACTTTAATGCACACTTGTTATAAGTCGTAGGGCAACTTTGTCACTTTTGCAGATACTTACATAACAAAACATTTATCCTATGAACCAAGAATTTTATTTTGAATATATGTGGAAGGATGAAGTGAAATGAAAGAACGGTGGAGCTACCCAAAACATCAAATGCAGAGCCTTAAATCATATTAGTATTTTGCTAGCAGCCTACTATACTGTGTACTTTTGGTTTATATTCCATCATGTAATTTGTTTTTCATGTGCATTTTGGTGGTTTCATTATGTGTAGTTTGCTGTGAAGATATGCCTCTTGACTTCCTTCAGAGACACATGCTTTATTGAAATTGTTCCCCAGTACCAGGCACCTAAACGAGGTATCCATGATATCTTTATACATTCTGTTGATATTCATATATTATTTGCTATAATGACAACTACAAGAAAGAGGTTGAAGGAAGCCATTCGCATGCTTATGTTCATATTTTAAAATTGATGGTTTGCACTTCGTATGATTCAGCATCAAAGGTTTCACTAAAGATGCTTAAAAAGTTTAAAATTAAAGTTAGCTCTCAACCTAAAGCAATTGTTGAAAAATTAAAGGAAATTTTTTTGGTAATTTTGAGGTATTATCTTCTCCATGATGTAACCCTGTACATTTTTTTTTGGTAATTTTGAGGTAAATTTTCTTAAGATTAATTTGAAGTAGAAAATTTTTGTAATATAGTTTCATTATTATAAGTAATGATTTATTTGAGCTGTGGATGTAAAATGACTAAATGCACCAATATTTAAATGTCCGGAAATTCTTATTGGCAACCTTATGTTTTCTCTTATATTTGGTAAACTTTAAAAAAAGAAATTATCACGAATGACCTTTTGGCTTCAGAAATATACTCCATAAAATTGTTTGAAAAATGTTTTTAGTATAATTATAAATAACATAAATCAATTCAAAAAGCTCTTTCCCTCCTCTCCCTCTCTCTACACCATTCCAGAGCACCTTTCCCCACAACTATCCTCCGAACTTTGCAGCAAATCCCCACTGCCACACCACCAACCCTATGCCTTACTGCTCACCCACCCAACCTATTGAGGTTGAAATTCTCATCATCATCCAATCATGATATGGGCCATTATCTCTTGTTTCTCCTTGCATACCCCTTTTTATTATTTTAATACAACTTTGAGTCATTAAAAGTGCATCTTGAATCTTAATACATGAAGATAGTATATGTCACTGGCAGAGTCAAGAATTTTAAACTAGGGTGACAAATAGACATTGTTTAGTTTGACAAAAATGTTGCAACACACATACACAAAATTTCTAAAATACAGAGTACTTAGTAAAAAAAAAAAAATTCCAAAATCCTGTACCAATTCTTCCTCCATTAATGTATGCTTATGTGTTTAGAATTTTTGAAGAATTGGGACATTTAATAATGTAGCCAATTAAATGCACGATTCATAATTACCTATTATAATTGTAATTTGGGGTATTGTTCATGCAAAACTACAGTTATAATTATGTAAATAAATATATGGTGTAATTATTAAGGGAAAAAAATGAATAAACACAAAAAGAAACTAAAATGGCTTGCAACAGGGATTGATCCCGCGTCCACAAGTCCCCAAGTCTCTACTAGTGGGACTTAAACGTTGCTCTATTTCATTTTTTTAGTCCCTTGTCCCTTGCTGGCTCTGCCAGTGGTATATGTAAATATATATATAATGTTATTGTATAATATATTATTGGAATAGTTTTAAACTTATAATGTATAATTTCATTATATTAGTTTTTATAATAATAGACATACAAAGGTACTAATGGTCAAGAACATGTCTCAACATGCATGAAGAGTGTTAATGAGGGTATATAAATTTTCCTCCGTACTGATTATTAATGATTAGATGAATTAACCATTCTTTTTCCTAACAAATTTAGTGTTACTTTCAGTATGGATCAAGTTCTGTGCGAGTTGAAATCCTTTGATGACATATAGAATATAAATACGCCTATATAAGAACTAGAGTGGCGTTTGGTTGGTGAAGGGTAAAAGGAATGAGATTAAGAAGGGGAAACACAGAGATTGGAAAGTTAATTCTTTATTTTTGTATAGTTGATTATTTTACATCAAGAAAGGGAATCACTTTTACAACCACCACTACCCCTCCTACAACCACAACACTTTAAACTCCTTCAGCCTACCTCCACTACTATAGCCACCGCCCTCCTCACCAGTTGCTGTCTTTACCCTCTCCAATTGCCGCCCTTCTCCCAATGTTGCCTGTCGCCGCTGCCATCCCTTCTCTCTCTCTCTCTCTCTCTCTCTCTCTCTCTCTCTCTCTCTTATTATTTTATTTGTTTTTTTTTTAAGAAAGTTTTTCATAATCTAGTTGTTTGGTTGTTTTTAGAGCGTTAAGGTTGTTTTAGGGCGTTAAGGGATGTATTTTGAGTGTTTGGGGGTTGTTTATGATCAGGGTGTTTATGGAGATGGTTAGGTTTTTTTGGTTGTTTTCGTGATGGGTATCTTTGTTTTGGAGGGTGATGTGTGGTGTACATGGTGGGTGTGGGGTTCATTCCGAGTGGGATTGGGTGGTTTCAGGTGCGCTTTCGGGTGGGAATGGGTGGGAATTTTTCAGGGTTGGTGAAGAGTGATTTGGGTGGGCGGTGATGATGGCTAGGTTGATGGGCGGTGATGACGGAACCACCACCCATCAACTCCGGTTGATACCTAAGTTGGATCCGGATGTAGCTTCGGTGAACCGGATGGGCATCCCAAAAAAAAAAAAAAAAAAAAAAAAAAAAAATCATCATCAACAAGGGGAATATAGTTGTGATGAAAAAAAATACTACTTCCGTTACATATTATTTACAACGATTAGACATTTTTCCTCTCTATTTTATGTCAAATCGTTGCAAATAATATATAACGGAGGTAGATTAAGTTTTGTAATTGTATGTATGTATAAAAATCAATTTGAATTATGGTGGCAGAACAGTACCACCAGCATGTTGGTGGAAAATTGCACTACCCACTTGAAATCGAACTGATTCATAACTCCTCAAACTGATTCCATCACAGTATTATTACATATGTCATTTCTGTTGAATTGGCCTGATTCAATTGCTGAAAAGATGTTGAACAAGAATCATTTGGCGTAATTAATTAGAATCATGAGTTCTTCCAATTCGGGTTAGTGGGGGTGGATGTGGGCTAGGAAGGGAAAGGGGTAGGGAAAAAAAAAGAGAGAGAATTTAGCATATTTTTAGCTTTATTTATACAATTAGGTCATGGAAAATTTTAAACAAAAGAAAAACAAAACTGAAAATTTCTGACTATGGATGTTTGACCTTGAATCATTTTTTTTTTTTTTTTTTTTTTTTTTTTTTTTTTTTGCGATGAAATAGTTATTATGGTTAAACTTAGAAAAACAAAATTACAAATTGTTATAATTTTCTCTAGTCATTTGTATATGCTGCATTAAGTGCTCATACCGAGTTTATTTCTTCTTAATACATATCTCCAGTATTTTATATATTCTATCATCTAAACCAAGCTTGGTTTGATCTAGCGGACTAGTGGTATATAACATGTACGATTTCTTAGGTGATGATATCAACTCTAAATAGGGCACTTTTTAGGTAGGATTACCTTACTCTTCCCTCCTCCTGCAACTAAGCTGCAAGGTGCTTGGGCTCCAACTGGCTGTAGAAAGAATATGATATTTTGTTTTTTTTAATGTACCATATATTAACTTTTTGAAAAATTATTATTATATATCTTCAATGCGTTATATTTTTCTAACATTTGAATTTTCTTCTTTGAAATTATCATTATGATGTTTAAGGGTTTCATATGAAATATTGATAATTAATGATGATTGTCTTTTCTATGATACAGATGCTTGGTTGAGTTTTTGGTCAGAGGTTCATTATAATTCATTATACGAACTCAGAGGTTTGTTCTTTGTGGAACTGGTGTATATTTACATTAACTTTATTATTGTATGCATTTAATCAAGTAGGTTTGTCTTTTTTACAGCCGCTCCTGTGCCACCCAAGCCAAGGAAGAAGCATTGGTTGTTTTAGATCCCTGGTTATGATCAAAGTCAATTGATTAGAATTAACTCTTTTGTACATTGCTTATACTTCATGTACACTAACATAAGAAAATATATTTGAGTTATTAAGCATTAGGATTCTCTTATTCTTTCATTTGTTCTCTTAAACAACCTTATTTTTGATCGATTGGGATATGCAAGATTGTGAAATTGCAGTAACATATGTTTATATAACTTATTTAGTATTTGTTACTTTTTGTTTTGTAAATAAGTTGATGAAAGATTTGAATAAATTTTTTTTGGCATTTTAGTTTTGGATATGTATGTGGTTCACTCAGGCTGTTTATGAGATTTCGGATTTCGGTGGCCTGGGGCAAAAACTTAAATCGGGGCCCTAATTCACGTATACTATATAAATTTTTTAAAAGTTGGGTATGCAAAATGAAAATGCATATTTTATTATGGTTAATAATCTTTAAAAACATCAAATTTCATAAAACATTGAAATTACATTAACGTAACTCTCGTTGAAGTAATTACACCAGCCGAACCATTCAAACTAAGTATTCAACCAATCAATTAGATTTTTTTTCCTCAAATTTTGTAATGTTTGCATGAAAGCAGTTATACAGGTTAAGAAAAATATAATTTAATACAAAGAAGAGATCTTGATGAATAAAGTCGTGTATGCACCGTTCAAAAAAAAAAAAGTAGGGTATGCAAGAAGAATTATATAATTAGATAAATTTCCGTTGAAAATTGAAGAGTTAAAGGACCGTTTTTTATAGTTTTCATCTTCAATTGAATCACGAAAGAGAAGAAATTTAACTAACTGAAAATTTTAATGAGATACATTTTGAAAAATAAAATTACCAAAAATAGGGGTACAATTAAAAGTAATGACATTTTTTTTTGTTAATTAAATTCACTTAGGAAAGTGAATAATTTGGGCAAAAAAAATAGGGAAGAAATACGTTTACCAAATATGCCATTTGATATTTTGGAACTCTACACTACTATTGTAGTGTTGTACAATACACACTTGTTGCTTTCTTTCTTTCTTTCTTTCTTTCTTTCTTTCTTTCTTTCTTTCTTTCTTTTTTTCAAATGTATATATAAGTAATACTATTTAGTATGAAGTACTACCTACGCTTCATATTTTTTGCAACTTTGGGTATTTTTTGTGATATAAAATATTACAAAGTTGCAAAAAAATATGAAACGGAGGTAGTATTTATTTTGGGGCCTTGTATTGTATTGAAGCTGGGCTTTTTAACAAGGGGCCCAGGGCAACCGCCCTAGCTGCCCTCCCCTTGCGGCCAATTATAATATGCACCCTTGTGCACACAGAACTACGTGCACCACTAATAGGACGCTGACACGTAGCTCCTTCTATGTGCACACAGAACTACGTGCACCACCAATAGGACGCTGACACGTAGCTGCTTCTTTCCTAGCTGTTTCTTTTCTTATTTTTGCAACGTATTTCCCGCGTTCTTTCCTTTTTCAATCCTTTCCTTATTTCTCCATTTTTCCTTTTCAATTATCATTCGAAATTTGGCATCGTCGATTTTCTCTCTCCTCTAGTTTTCTCTCATCAATTTTCTCTCTCAGTTACTTTCTCTTTTCGATTAATTCAGTGCTCTTCTCACCATTTTTGATTGCTCTGTTCATCCTTGTTGTTCTTCAATCTTGTTTTTGCCATGGATTTGATTTCTGTGCCTGAAGTTCTTGATAGGTGAGGTAAGATTTCTGAATTCGATTAATTTTCGTTAATTAGGTTTTTTCAATGTGATTTTTGAGCAACTTTTAATTATTGCTAATTATTTGAAGTTATAATTATCGTTTGTTTTTAATTCATTGTATAATTAGGTTTTATTTAGTTTCTTATATTTGAGATGAGATTGTGATTTTTTATTTTATAGTTATTAGGTTTGTTATTTTCTTGAATATTATTCTGAACATTGAATAATTTTTAGTTTTAATTAGTTGTATTTTCTATTGATTTATTGATGAACTAATCACATTATTGATCTATTATTTTTAATCTTCTGTAATTTTTTATTAGATTTTGATTAATATGATTCTGCAGTAGTATTATAATAATTTGTGTTGATTTTCATCATTTGTTGATTAATCTGTTCATTAATTCTTGATTTTGAACTTTCGCCTCTTTTGATTTCTTGCTGAACAATTTATGTCCAGAATTTGATAGATATACGTATGTTTTGTTCAAAGTGTTTTGAATTTGATTTCTGATTTATGAATTTTAATATTATTTTGAACATTGCATAATATTTAGGTTTAATTAGTTGTATTATTCAATTTATTAATTGATGAACTAATTAAATTATTGATCAATTTACAATTAGCTTCTGGAATTTGTTTAAGATATTTTGATTTCTTATTGTATTTTATTAATTTGTGATGAATTTTATCATTTTTTGATGAATTTAATGAATATTATTTGTTTGTAATTCGTATTAGTCGTATTATTAGTATTTTAAATATATTATGAACACTGTCATGTTATTTATTGAATCTTTATTTTATTTTATTGAACCTTTGATCCTATATATATTTTAATATAGAATTGTACAAGTAATTATGAACATCTTATCCTTTTATTTGAACTTTGTTCTTTTATTTTTGAACTATAATAATTTTTGTTATGCATTTTGTTTGTTTATTGCAGTTTATAAGTATGAAGTTGTTTATGAGGAAAGTGAAAAGTCTGAATTGCAGTGGAAACAAGTCAACAGTGATGCGGATGCATATGAAATGTATAATGATTATGCATTTCGGCATGGATTTAGTATTAGGAAAGGGAAAGTTCGATATGTTGGTAGTTCAAGTGTTTGGAGAGGCAGAAATTATGTATGTTCAAATGCTGGTTTGAAGGATACTTCTTCCAAGGTGCCTAGGAAGTATTCTAAGTTGGATTACCGTACATGTTGTGAAGCTTACATTGATTTTGTTATTGATGAGAAAGGTGTTTGGACTGCTGTTAAACACAATATGGATCATAATCATGCTATGATACCTGTTGAGAAAAGATATCTCCTTAGGTCTCAAAGGAAAATTCAAGGTGAGCATTTGAAGTTCATAAGAACTATGAAGGCTAGTGGGGTTAGGGTTACGGATTCTCTTCGTGCTTTAAGGAAAGAAGTTGGTGGATCTCCTAATCTATGCTACACTGTTACTGATGTTTACAACACTTTAGCTATTGAAAAAGCCGGCAGATTAGAAGGTGGTGATTGTAATGCTTTGATCAAGTCTTTTGCTGCAAGACAAGCCAAGGAGAGTGACTTTTATTATGAGTTTGAGGTTGATGGAAATCATGCCCTTTGTAGTGTATTTTGGAGGGATGGAAGAATGCGAAGGGATTATGAAGCTTTTGGTGATTTGATGGTGTTCGATACCACCTATAGAACTAACAAATATGGCATGATTTGTGCCCCTTTTGTTGGTATGAATCACCATTGTAATAATGTCATGTTTGGAATGAGTTTTGTTCTTGATGAAAAGACCAGCAGTTTTGTATGGTTGTTTGAGGCTTTTATGAGATCTATGGGAGGATGTCGAGATCCCATAACCTTAATGACTGATCAAGCCCCTTCAATTGCTGCAACAATTCGACAAATATTTCCAAGCACCCGGCACCGTTTGTGCACTTGGCACCTTGGTGAGAATTCAAAGACCAATATAGGAGGACTCAGAATATTAAAAGGGTTTCCAGAAGTATTCGATTTTTTCCTTAAGTACTGTGAAAGTCCTGCTGAATTTGAACATTATTGGCCAAGGAAAGCTTTCTTTAATATTATTTGAACCTTTTAGTTTATGTTTTAAACTTTTTTGTTTGATATCTGAACTATTGCATTTACATATTTGCGGACTTAATTTTATTGAATTTAACCTGATTTGTTTCTTTTTGAACATTAATTATATATATTTGAATTAAATGTATTAAGTTTTGAACCTTTCTTTAAATATGAACTATTTATTATTTATTTTCAACATTTTTACTTTTCATGTTTAACAAGTGCATATGAATAGTATTATTAATGTTTTGAACTTTTGTTGGTGTAATTTGAACAACTATATTATCATTTTGTTTATTGATTTGTTGTTTTTTGTTTTTAATAGAATGATGACAAAATACAAGTGTTCAGAAAATGATTGGTTAAATCACTTGTATGATATCAAAGAGAAATGGTGTCCTGCTTATTCAAAAGATTATTTTTCGGGTGGAGTTTTGTCATCCCAAAGGAGTGAAACAACAAATCATTCTGCTTCCAATAGATTGAATAAAACAGATGGTTTGAGTGACTTTTACAGTACTTTTATTGATGTTATATCAGAGTGGAGGAGTAAAGAAAGTAAGCAAGATTTCCGTTTTTTGAGGGGTAACCATCATCTTGCAGTAGCTAATGTTCGTTTGCTCATACACGCTAGGGAGATTTATACTATTTCTGTGTATGTTGTTTTTGAGGATCAATTTGCTAAAGGAATTGCATGTTGTCAAGAGCGGAAGCATGAAGATGATGAGACTATTTGTTATTATGTTTGGAGGCCAAATAAGGACATTATTAGGCATGAAGTTACTTATGAAAAATTTACTTTCAATATCAATTGACCATGTAAGTATTGGAGTGAAATGGGGTTGTTATGTGGACACTCTCTTCGTATATATAATATTCATTGTGTTCAAAAGATACCAGAACAGTACATAATGAAGAGGTGGACTAAGAAGGCTATGTGTAGTCATGTTTCTGATGAAGATACATGTCAAGATGTTAAAGTTGTTCCTTCTGCTGTTTGGAGAGTTCAAATGGTTAAGAAGTATGTTCAGTTAGTGACATCATGTCAAGAAGATCTTTTAGCAAGAACTGAAGTTGAGTATACTTTTCAAATGTTACGTGAAAAGGTCGAAAGTGTGCTGGGTCCAATTGATATTGAAGATGTTGAAGTTGGTGAAGAAGCTAATGAAGAAGTTGATGAAGAAGGGTTCATAAACAATCCAAAAATAGCTAGGAAAAAGGGTGAAAGAAACTACAGGACAAAAAGTACTGTTGAGAAAGCGTTTAATAAAGCTAAGTGTTGGAAAAAGAAAGTAGATAAATATAAAGATGAAGCCAGAGCTACTGTCCAAAAATTGGTTGTTGAGGTACTTTTGAACCCCTTTTCTTTTTATCTGAACTTCTGTTACTTTTTATTGAACAACTTATAATTTTATTTTATTTGCAGGTTTTAGATGATGATGGAGATCCTTTGATTTATTCACATCCAACAACACAAGGTTCAAATCTCTCTGTTCTTCCAAAGAGAAAAAATGTTCAAAGTAAAAATAGTAAATCTTCAACCAATGCTTCTCATTCGTCATTGGCAAATGTAAGTATTTGTTTAACATTTCAATTGTTTTTTTTTTATACTTTTCTATTATATATGTTTAATTTCATTTTTATTTTTAGGTTTTTGGTGATGGTGTTAGAACTGGTTTCCAAGCTTCAAATGGAAAAGGATTCAAAAATAGTAACCCTTCAACTAAATTTACTCAGCAATCTTCATCTAATGTAATTATTTTTCCAAATTTTTTTTATTTTTTTGAACTTAATTCTTTTACTATTGAACTTTTGATATTAACTTTTGAACTTGTTAATTTTGTAGGTTTTTGAAGGTCATTCATCCAACAATTTTCCAAGACCTAATTCTTCTCAGCCATGCTCATCTAAAGCTTCAAATTCCTTTTCAACAACTAATGTTCAGTCTTCCTCTGGAAATTTCTCAAGTGCTTCTCATCCAACTTTTTCAAATGTAATTTTTTTATTGAACTTTTTCAAGTTTTTCTTGAATTTGTGTTTTTAAATTATGAACTAACTTGGATTTTTTTGTAGGTTTTTGGTCATCAAGCTTCAACTAATTCTTCTCAGCCATCCTCATCAAAAGCTTCAAATTCTTTTTCAACATCTAAGCCACCTTTATCAAATGTAATTTTTTTTTACTGAACTATGTTTTGTTTTTGTTGAACTTTTTTGTTTATATTCTGAACTATTTTGAATTTTCTGTAGGTTTTTGCTCATCAAGCTTCAACTAACTTTCCAGCGACTGTTTCTCAGTCTTCTTCAAGAAATGTATCTTTTTACTTATTTTACTTTAATATATTTTGAACTTTTGTTTTTTTATTTCTGATCTTTTGATAATTTTGTAGGTTTTTGAAGGTCAATCATCCGATAATATTCCAGTACCTAATTCTTCTCAGCCATCCCCATCAAAAGCTTCAAATACATTTCCAAGAACTAATGCCCAGCCTTCCTCTGTAAAATTTAACTTCTTTACTCTTAATATTTTTTATATTTTTAAAAAATAATTTATTAATATAAATATTTTTATGTATATACTATATGTTTTGTAGGTATGTGGATCTCAAGCTAAAAATACAAAATCTTTCTTAAGAGCTTCTCAGCCACCTCTATCAAATGTATTGATAATATTGAACTTTTTAATTTTTTATTTTGAACTTTAAATTTTATATTATGAATTAATCTGAATTTTCTGTAGGTTATTGGTCATCAATCTTCAACTTACTTTCCATCAACTGGTTCTAAGTTCTCTACAAGAAATGTAACTTTTTAACTGAACTGTTTTAGATTTTTTTTGAACTTCTAATATTATAATGTAAACTTTTAACTTTTGTTAGGTTTTAAGTGGCTCACAAGGTAAAAAAGGAAATCATCTGAAGTGAACCATAACAGAGGTTTTCGATATGAGACTAGTAAATGGTTTCAAGTAAGTATGGACATTCTGTTTCTCTATTCTGAATATTTTTGTTTTTGTTTTTGTATTTTTGTTTTTTATTTTTATTTTTATCATTTTTCGTTTAATTTTTGTGTTTTTAGTATTTTGATGCTGGTCGCAATGCAAGGAATGAAGAGTCTCGTGGTGTTGGCTCTTCTAATGTTTCAAATTATGATGAAATGTTATCAATGTTTGATAAGACAAGTAATTCTTAGTTCATTATTATATATGAATATATTTTCATAGGTTTTCAATTTGTAAGAATATTCAAATTCTTATTAATTTCCAATACATACGAATATTTTTATCATTACTTTTAAATTGTTTGTTATTATTATTTTTATTTTTTATTATACAAAAAATATTGACAAACATATTTTATAAAATGAACAACTACACTTCAATATTTGAACATAATTTTAATATCAACAACTATACTACAAATATTACATATTTAAGTCAATCTTAATTCAAATTGAAAATTCAAACAACATTTGTCTTTCAAACTAAAAATTTAAACACACCAAATAAAATCACAGTTTCTTGAAATGTCATTAAATTTAAATATTAATTCTCCTCAAGTCTTCTTCTTGCTGCCATTTTCACTCTGTACCCTTTTCTATTGGTGGGGCTTAAAATTATTTCTGAACAATACTGCACCCTAAGCTTTTTCTGATTTGATCAACCTGAACATGTAAAGAAAACATATAATTATGAACAAAGTGTTAAATGTTTTGAACAAATAAAGAAAAAATATGAACACTATTGTTGAAACTCACATCATTTGCTTTTAAATCACATTTCCATTCTAGCAAAGGTTCTGCTGTGTATGTTTCCATATGTTTCATCACGTAAACACCACAATTATTATGATCCAAATTGCTTCTCCATTTCATCTTGATCAAGTCAGTTTTGAAACTTAAGACTCTTGCAACATCACTTCTCGCATAATCTTTTGTTCGCATGAAATATGTAAAAGCCTCCAGCTGATAAACAAAATGATAAATTATTTGAACACCTGAGCACAATTTACTGAACATCTGAACAAAATTTACTGAACACAGCTTAATAATTTAGTAACTTACCATCTTTTGTGGATTATCTTCATACTTTGTAGATGCTTTCACATTCATTGGAAGCTTTCTGTTATCAATCAAATCAATTGTACCTTTGTACATGTTGATACACATCAATTAGAAGTGCTTATATGCAGCCACTGGAAACAAGAATTCCCTAAATTTTTTTATGTTTTGAATTCCACTATTATTCATTTCATAGCGCAATTGAGCAAACTTCTCATGTCTTATTTCTGTGGTAGTATTTGCACTTGCACCTTTGTCTGTGCATACAATCAACTGCAATTAACAATTCAAAATAATGAACATTTATTATAAACATAATGAACATTAAAAAAAATATATTGAACAAGTTATATAAAATTATTTATTTTTATTTGAAAATGTTTAAAATTTATTTTCTTACGTATGGCATTGTGGAGAAGTATATGCTATTTTTTTTGCCCTTGATGTTCAAGATATGAGCCCAAGCATCAATAACTGTTGTATCGATCTCTTCATCTGTTCCAAGTGTCTTCATTTCTTCCCTGTTGACACTGTTATCTCCATCATGGTACATCAATTCACTGTCAATACAACGAAAAAAATTAACAAAATTAAATTAAGATTTATTTTATTATTTGAACTATGTAAATAATTATCTGAACAATTATATTGAATTTATGAACAAGAGATTTAAATTAGCAAACTTACTCATTAGGCCCATCACTGAATGCATAATCAGACAAGGTTGCATGCATTGCACTAACATTTTTGAACAAATCTTTGTATTTCATCATGAATGGGGACTTTAGAGAAGCTGGCAATTTTATCACTTCTCTTCTTGGTCTTTTGTTCGCATTAACTTCCTGTACTGTTGTTTGTCTAATATAATAATATAAAAGTATTGTTAGTTTTTTGAACTATATATTTATGTAACTGAACTTTAATTTTATTTCTAATGAACTTTATCATATATATATATTATTATACAGTTACCCCTTTGATTTTTCACAAACTTTGTTTTGTTTTCCTGCTTCCTCTTTAGATCTGTACATTTGAACATACAGTTAAAACATTTGAGTACTTAAATAAAAATATTTGAACACAAAAAATTAATATAGTAATTATATCATTCAATACTTAGTAAATACATAAATATTTTGTAGTTTTTCTGATTTCATTCAACATATTTATGCTAACTTTTTCAGCTTCTAACCTAGTTGTCCAAAAAATTACAGATTACCATTTTTTTCCAAAAAGTTACACATTACTTCCAAAATATTTACATATCATCTTCTTTTTCCTTTCTACCCTATTGCCCAAAAAACTACATATATAAGTGATGTTCGGATAGAATGACATTACCCTTCGTGATACTGAAAACCCTTTGAAATTGGCTTGCCCAAAATATCATTAAGTGTTGCATCACCAATTCCAAATATGTTTGAAAACTCACTGGTATCAAACATGTCTTCAAAAGGTAGTTCAGACGATTTTCCAGCTCCAACAGGTTCTCCCATTTGTAAAGGCACCTCCACTGCCTTTGATGTTCCTCCACCTTCTGCAACTTCTTTTCCATGACCTTTCTCTCCTCTACCTATGGTAAGTGTTAGATCAAGGGTACGTTTCTCAGCAATAGCACCTTCTCCCCTTTGATCTCCACTTTCACCACTTTCCATAGGACCCGCACTTGCTCCAATTTGAGCATCTTGTGGTGTTAGAGGATCCTCAATTTCCAAGGACCAAGCTCTTTGAAATTGAAATCCCCCCCTAGTTTCTCTTCTCTCCTTGCTTTTCCTTTCTCTTTTTCTATTCTTTTTTCAGATTCTCTTCTTTCTGCTTCTTTTTTCTCAGCTTCCTTCTTCTCCAAGTACTCTCTTTCAATCTGATCAATATCCTTTAAGAAAGACTCTATTCCAAAGAATGCTTCATCTTCACTTAAACTGGAAGCATCACTCCTTTTTTTTCCAATAAGATTTTCAACACTTTTGATAATCATGTTCTTTGGGAACAAGTCTTTTCCTAACTTCAATTTGTCAGTCATTTTTGACACACAACTTCCCAAAGTCTTGACAATTTCCATCAATTTATCCATAAATTCCTCCTGATTTCAACATCAAATAATGAACATAAGCTTACAGTATTCTGAATATGCAGTAAAAGTTTATGAACAATAAAAATTTATAGATTGAATAATTTACTGATTTTAGAATGAAATAATAAATTATTATTTATTATTTGAACATTAGAAAAAAACATTTGCACATTTTACATAAAATTCTGAACATATAAAAATAAACTTTGAACATAAAAGTAACTGAACCTTGGATGGCTGATTTTTATTGATTGGCATAGCTTCACTGACTTGTTGTTGAACTTTTGCTTGATGTTGTGCAGGTATTTCTATTCTTTGTAACAACTACCTAATCCAAATTGTGACTTTGCCTCCAATTTCATTCTCTCTTGAATCATATCTCTATTCCAAGCCGAAATAATTGGGTATGTTCTCGGTTGCTCAATACCTCTTTTTTGCACTCGATCACAATACAACAACTGTCCCATTAAAAAGGCAGACCAAGACATTATTCTATTATGAATTTTTAACAAAATTAAAGAAACCTATGCATTAAAATTTTGAACAAAATTAGGAAAACTTTTGAACATCTAAATATAAGTTATAAGGTATATGAATATATTTTTTTAAAAGTTTCAACAAACATAACCAAAATTCTTTAAATAAACACAAGAACATCATGCATTAAAATTTTGAACAGTTATACCAAAACTGTTGAACATTTGAACACAAGGCATAATTCATATTAACATAAGGCAAAAACATTTTGAACATATGCAATTTTAATTTTGAACAATTAGGGATACCATTTGAACATAATGCAGTAAAATATGAACAAATAAATAATAATAACAAAACTGAAAATCATACCAACAAGAAAGGTAGTGGTCCCTTAAAAAATCCCTTTGTGTTTTTCTTCCACTCAGGTACTGTGGAAATCAGACTTTGTAGGACATACTTGCACCAATTCAATTCCTTAATCTCAACACAATCTTGAATTGTGTGTAGGAATTTGTAGTGGCAGTGAAGGTTTTGGCTTGTTTTCATCATTGAATTCACAGCTAGCACAAGGAAATCTATTTTGAACATCTCAGTTGCTTCTCCTGTGTTCTTCTTTCTTGATTCAATTTCTATTGCAACATATTTCCTTTTATGCAATGCTTGCTGATCTTTCTTGTTTTTCTTTTCTTCATCAGTTTCATAATTCTCAAATATCCATTGGGTTCTAGGGCTACCAGTTTCACAACCCCAATTTTCCCTCCACCTCATTAAAGGTGTCATAATCTCCATATCTTCATCTTCCTCCTCTGCCTTCTTTGGTTCTTTTTCAAAAATAACCTTTTCACCTCTAGGCAATCCATATACAATCTGCACATCATGTTCATTTATCTCTACTGATTTGTTGAATGGTAAGTATAGAGTGCTACTGTTTTCTTCAAAATGCCTCAACAACCAAGCACAAAATACGGCATCATTTTGTGGCAAATTCACAGAAAGAATTGCCCCAAAACCCATTTCATCCACTGCTTGTTTTTGTTGTGGGGTTAAGTTTGCTACAAAATTCATAAACTTAACATATCCCACTCGAACACATAGCTTCTCTTCTTCATACATCATAACTTCATCATCATCATCAGTCAAACTTACGACATCTTGATCAATAAGTTCATCATCTTCTTCAATTATTCTCTTTCTTTTTTCTGAATTTTCTCAACCTTTTTACCTTTCTCCTTTTTCTGAACTTCTTTTTCCTTCTTCTGAACTTCTTTATCCTTTTTCTGAACTCCCTTAGGTGATTTCTTAACAACCTTTTTAGAAGATTGTCCACCTTCCTGTTCACCAGGTTTTTCCTTGATCTGAACCCCCTTCTGTTTTTTTTAACACCCTTCCAGATTTCTGAACTTTGTTTAATTCTTCTTCTTGAATTTCATGTTCTTCATCATGCTGCTGTTTCTCTTTTTCTGGGGTGTTTTGGCTGCGCAACACTCTTGTTGATGTAGTTTTTGTGTTCTTTCCTTTTTTTTGTAGCTATGTGTTTTTTCCTTGTGAAAGAACTGATTTTATCGTATAAATAGTTATAGTTAAAAAATGTTAAAATTTATGTAAATTAAAGAAAATTACACTACAAAAAAAATGAATAAATAGTATATAAAGAAGTTACCTCTTAGATGTTTCCTTGGGCTGGTTAGTATTGTCACCATCGCCTTCACCATTATCAGAAGTTGTTGAAGGTGGTACAGTACTTTGTGGAGGAGTATCAGATTTTTCCTCAGGTTGTTTAGAATTTTCTGGTGGGAGTTCAAAAGTTTCTATAGGTTTATCAGAATTTTGTGAAGGTTGATCAGAAGTTTGTGGGTGATAATCAAAAGATTGTGAAGGTTGATCAGAAGTTCCTTTAGGATGTTCAGAATTTTCTGGTGGGAGTTCAGAACTATCTTGTGGGTTCTGATTCTCAGTGTTTTTTTCTGTTCCATTTGGGTTCTCTGGTTCAGAAGTTTCTGATGGGGGTACAGAAGTTGCAGGATGTTGTTCAGAATTTCCTTTGAGTTGAGTTCAAAAGTTTCCTATGGCTTCTCTTTTTCATGTTTTTTTTTTTCTTTTTCTTTTGGCTTCTGTGGTTCAGAAGTTTGTATAGGTTGATCAGAAGATTGTGAAGATGGTTCAGTGTTTCCTGTTTGATCAGAAGTTTTTGGAGGTTGATCAGAATTTTGTGGAGGTTAATCAGAAATTTGTGGAGGTTGATCAGAAGTTTGTGGAGGTTGATCAGAAATTTGTGGAGGTTGATCAGAATTTCCAGGTGGGAGTTCAGAACTTTCAGGGTGGTGTTCAGATGGAAGTGGGGACTCTCCAGCAGTTGGACTGTTAATAAAAAAAAATAATAAGAACAGAATAAAAATATCTAACTAATTTAAGAATATAAAGCAAATTGAAATCATATGTTTTCATGCTAAAATATGAATGGAAAGCAAACTGAATTGGAATATGTTCACTTATTAAATTTTGATATTCAAAATTTTTAGATGGGTTGTTCAAAAAATAATCCAAACTTAATCACAATATATTAAGATAAATATAGAATTGTGTGTTGTTCAGTGGTTGTTGTTTATTGTTCAAACTTTTTAAAAGGGCGTTCATAAGATAATGTAATAATGTAATATTAACCATAATATATTCTAATATAAACTGAAATATATAAAAAATGTTCAGAAGTTTTTAAAGGGTATTTAGGACATAATGTTCAGTAATTTTTGTGTGTTGTTCAAAAGAATTTAAGGGTTGATCAAAAGACATATTCAAAACATAAGCACAATTATTGAATTTGCAAACAAGTATATAATCATTTATATAAATTTGTATGGTGTTCAGTGGTTTTTGTTTATTGTTCAAAATGTTCTGAACGTTGTTCATCAGTTAATAAAATATTTAAATGTTAATCATAATATATTTCAATTTAAACTTAAATAAGATTTTTAGTGGTTATTCGTTGTTGTTCAAAATATTTTTAAGGGTTGTTCAAAAAGAAATCCATACATAATTAAAATTAATGAACATGCAAGTAAATATAGAAACATAAATACACAATTGTTGGTTTTTCAGTTGATTAAAATAGATGTTCAATGCTTTTTTCAGAATTTTTTGTTCATACAAACAACATATATAAACATTAAACAGGAAACATATGAATCAAAATATACCTGTTTGATGGACTTTGTGAAACTTGTTTGTTCAATTCTTCCAATATATTTTTATCAACAATTGGACTTGTTTTTATATCTTCTAATTTCTTCTTTTTTGGTGTTTTGAGTCTGAACATCTGACTTAATGTCCTGTTCAAAATATTTTTGTTTCAAATTAATTTTCAATTTTAAAAATTAGGGTTTCAATTACTCATTTTTTTTTATGAATTTGAACAATAAATCACTTACATATCTTCATCTTCTTCAGTAATCGGAGATTGTTTCGATTTTCTACAAAAAAAATAGAAAAAAAACAGAATTATATTGATTATTAACTATTTCAAAAAATTAAAAGCGACAACAATTTAACAAAATCGTATCATAATCAAAGTAATTGGAGTGATGTTCACCTTTTTGAAGGTGTTTTCGGTGATCCTTCGTCTTTCGCCATGGAAGTGCAACAGTTTTAGAGAGAGAAAATTAAAGTTGTTTGAGAAAATTGAAAAGAGGAGAGAGATATGCAAAGAAATTAATTGAAGGAAGTGTATAATTTATGAGAAGAGAGAGAATGTTTAAAATGATTAAAAAAAAAAATGGCGGTTTATACTTTGAAGTTTAGAACGGTTATTCTTTTTAAAAATAAAAATAAAAACCGTATTATGTTAGTTGGACGGGTTTTGTTTATTTGGGCGTGGGTTTTATGTCTTGCTTCTGTTTGTTGGGCCGCGTATTGGGCTGGTGCACCTATTTCTAGGTGCACCATGGTGTATCTAATACCAATTGTCCCCTTGCTACGGCCCTAATCGTTCACTATAAACATGTGAATATGTGTAGAGATTAGAGAAGCATGCAAAACTTTTACGGTTGGCTGGATCTGACTTCGTAATTAAAATTTTCATGCTCAAAGTTAGGAATCATAAAATTAGCTACTTAAATGATTTTAACGTTTGGCGAAAATTTTTGTAACTATATATCGCCGTTTTTCCTTTTTTCCCTTAGTATATCGTAATTTCTCCATTTTTTTAATACCAATATTAATGTGTTGTTAAGGTGTTATAGGTCTCCCTCTACAAAGCTTTACCTCGTTTCCACTTAATTTTTCAATTTAGTTTATTATAGTTAATTTTTCAATATTGATTACTATAATATCCCAGTTTCAATCTAAGATGCATAGATTATTTATAACAAAAACTTTTGCATGCCCCCGCTTTACAATAATTTTTTTATACATCGAACATTTTTACGAAAAGTGACCCTTTTTTCTTACAAAGGTGATCCTTTTTTTTGCACAAAAGTGACCTTTTTTTTGTATAAAAGTGACTTTTTTTCACAAAAGTGATCCTGTATTTTCACAAGAGTGACCCCTTTTTATTTCACAAAAGTGACTTTTTTTTTTCCACAGAAGTGATCCTTTTTCACAAAAGTAATTAAGCTACATGTGCAAAACAGAGTATCAAAATCAGCAAAAATAAACACAAAATTAACAATAATCATGAATAAAAGTACAATCACTAGAACAAACCAAACTAATAAAGATCTACATCACATAACAACAAAAAAATAAAATAAAATAAAATTAATCAAGAAATCTGACATTGTCATTGATATATTGAACTTTATCAATTCATCTCGTAAGTCTTAACCCCAAATCAACCCAAAAAAGTAGTGAAGAAACAAAACCTAGTTATTGTAGTATCTATCATTTCTCACAATTGATATATATAGAATTAAAGGAAAAACAATTGAATTGATTTTGAGTTATATAGATTGATGTATATTGGGAATCCATTGGGATAGAGAGAAAGTGGAAAGAATTATGAAATTTTCAGTAAAATATGAGAAAGAGAAGATTTCAGAGTAATGCAAAGGAATGATTTTTTTTAGTAGAGGAAGATGGTCGATGTTGTCAAGTATCAGTTTTTCTATTGGCTGCTATATAATTGAAGAGGAAGATGGGTCTTAAAAGAGGAAGGAAAAAGAAGTACAAGTAGTAAATTTCTAGCTATTCAATAATTTAATGTAAACCAGACTTTTTGTAAAAAATTTATATCACCTTAATTTGCATCCGTCTCAGATTGCAGATTGCTTTCTTATAAACTAGGCAAAATTGGCCTCAATACTCTGAACTTTGGCTTGGGTGCACTCAGCACCCTGAACTAAGAAAAATAGCCAAAACACCCTGAAGTATTAGCATGGGTGCACTTAGCACCATACAAGAAAATTTCCGGCCAAAAGTGGCCGGATTCCAGCGACTTTTTTTTTAATTAAAAAAATGTTTTTTTTTTTAATTTTCTTCTTCTTCTTCTTCTTCTTCTTCTTCTTCTTATTATTATTATTATTATTATTATTATTATTATTATTATTATTGTTATTATTATTGTTATTATTATTATTATTATCATCATTATTATTTATTATTATTATTGTTATTATTATTATTACAAAAATACCTCAATTTGCGTGTTGTTATTTATTTTTTTACGGAAATTAAGGTTTCGGGGGTCATTTTTACCCTTAGCTTAATGAGTCCAAATTAAGCTCGTAACTCGCAAAAAAATTATGGAAATACCTCGTTTTGCGTGTCGAGGAATATCTCGATTTGCGTATTGTTATTATTTTTTGTGATGGAAATTGTTCGGGTAAGGTTTCGGGGTCATTTTTACCCTTAATGGGTCCAAATTAAGCTCGGAATTCGCAAAAAAGTAATGAAAATACCTTGTTTTGCGTGTCGAGGAATATCTCGATTTGCGTATTGTTATTTCTTGGGACGGAAATTGTTTTGGTAAGGTTTCGGGGTCATTTTTACCCTTAATGAATCCAAATCAAGCTCGGAATTTGCAAAAAAATAATGGAAATACCTCGTTTTGCGTGTCAAGGAATATCTTGATTTGCGTGTCTTAGCTACTTAGATATTTTTCGACATGCAAAACGAGGTATTACCGTTTTTTTGCAAAATCTGAGCTAAATTTGGATCTATTAAGGGTAAAAATGACCCCCGAAACCTTACCTCAACAATTTCCGTCAATAAAATAACAACACGCAAATCGAGGTATTTTCTTGATAATAATAATAATAATAAAATAAAAATACATTTTTTATAAAAAAAAAACATTTTTTTATTAAAAAAAAAAAGTCGCCGGAATCCGGCCACTTTTGGCCAGAAATTTTCTTGTATGGTGCTAAGTGCACCCATGCTAATACTTCAGGGTGTTTTGGCTATTTTTCTTAGTTCAGGGTGCTGAGTGCACCCAAGCCAAAGTTCTGAATGTTGAGGCCAATTTTGCCTATAAACTATGGCAAGTATTTCAAAAAAAAAATAAAAAATGGCAAGTACAAAAAATATTCATAATTCTTAGCTAAGAAAAAAGAAGGTAAGCCATCTTATCTCCGTCGTTCTTTAATTTTATTCCATTGTTAATCAAATTAGAATACAGAGAAATAAAGTGAAAGGGCAATTATAAGATAATAGGCAAGTAATAAAGGTTAAATGTGTTTCACCAAAAAAAAAAATAAAGGTTAAATGTTGCACAAATTGATACTTCAACATTTTTTTTTTTTGAAATTGTTATTTCCATTAAAAGGGTTGATAAAAAAACATGAAAAACAAACTAAATTAAGTATTCGTGAGTACTTTGTCGGACATTTTTGTATTTTTTGGGTTAACTGTCGCCTGAAATTATTTTATTTACCAAATTGTCGCTTAGGGTTATTTTTTTTACCAAATTGTCGTTAGAATTATTTTTTTTACCAAATTGTCGCTAAGGGTCTTTTTTATTTACCAATCTGATCAACTGACCAGTAATACTCATCATATATCTAAAGTTATACGATTAGCCACAATATGAGACATAATCTAGTTTTCCACTAAGTGTTATGCTATATAGCCAATATACCAAGTAGGTAACAACTAATTATTAGTTTGACATGTATGATTCATTTGAATAGATTTTTAGAATAAAATTGTTGGTTCAAAATTTTATTTTTGATACGAATTCTAATATAGTACTCCCTCCGTTCTATAAAATAGTTATTGTTTGTGTTTTTTCAAGGTTTTTAAGAAATTAGAGGAGAAAGTGGATGAATTACATTAATAAAAGTGAAAAGTACAATTATTGACAAAAGTTGAAGAGAAAAAGTAAAAAAAGTACAAGACATATGCAAAATTCAATGAAGGAAGGCATGGAGCTAGCTATCAATGAGAAACTAAGAAAAGTCACAGTGGATACTGATGCGCAGTCGCTCAAAAAAAACATTAGAGGACATTGGTAAGCAGGGGACACACGAGCTTACTGCTCAGTTATGTTCAAGAGCTGCTGAAGGGCCCATGCAAATTCGAGTTCAGTTATGTTCGGAGAGAGGCCAACGAAGTGGCGCACAACCATGCTCAAATGGCAATAGCAATGCAGGGGGATATAGTAAAGCACACTAGCGTCCCATCCTGTGCAAAGAATGCATATGAGAATGATATGGTGGAGAGCTGCATCTAGACCTTATGGAAGGATGATCTTCTGGTGCCAATATTGTAATCGAACTGGTTGTTTTTCTAGCAGGCTTTCTAGCAGAACTTGTTTATTTTATGTTGCTTTGGTTGGGTTGTATTTTGGAGCTGTCATTTTGACTCCTCTTAACGCTTGGTGGCGATTTGATTAATTAATATGATTTCCCTTTTTCCATTAAAAAAAACATATGCAAAATTCAAGGATATTTTAGGAATTACAATGAATAAAGTTAAAAAGCGAGAATATGATTGTCTTTACATAATATCTAAAAATGAAAACAGGAACAATAATTTAGATATTCAAAATAGGAAAACAGAAACTATATTACGGGACGGATGAAGCATCATATTTATAATCATATCATATAACTAATATATAAAAGCTATACTTTTAGCCAGGTCACTAGGCAGCGACACTTGGCGTTCTAACTTTTCGCAAAGTGTCACGCTACATAGGATAGACTTAAATAGACTTTACAAGATAAAAAGTTAGTTTAGAATTCTATTTGGATAGAATTTTAAGATAAAATTGTTAGTTTAGAGTTTTATTTTCGATAAAATACCAATATTTCAGATGTACAAATTATAATTAAAATTTGTATCAATGATATATTTTAAAATTTGATATATAGATTAAAAATTTATCTTACAATTCAATAAACAACCCGGGCATTGCACGAGGTACAAAACTAGTTAAATATAAAATTTCATTAAATATCTTATAAATCGTTAACTTTACACCAAATGTCACACACAACAAATAAGCATTAATGTGACACATTGACATGTATAGTGCTAAGTCAACGAAACAGGTTGATTTTTTAAGATACTAAATTATTTTAGAATTATATTTTTCAATAATTTTCAACATTTCGTATTCATAAAAAAGTTATAACTTTCATTTAATATCTTGTTAACTTTTAATTTTTACAACAAACAAGTATTTTCAAAAATGGGTTTTTCTATATAGTAACCATATTATTTTCACTTTTTCTACGTTGTGTCCCAATATATACCACTTTCCACACTGTAACCCCCAATATACATTTTATTTCCATACGTCGGTAGCCTTACCGTTACCCCGCCGTTAAAAAATTCCGTTAGTGGGACCCACTCTCTATTTATTAATATTTTTATTATCAATTTGCGTTGAAAAATATTTCGTTAAACATTTTGGGGGCTATTTTGGTTCTTTAGGGTCCAAATTGAACTTAGATTCCACAAAAAAAAATAACGTAAATGTCTCGTTTTGTGTATTAAAACGTGAACACGTAGATCAAGATATTTCTTAATATAAGCAAAACGAGGCGTTTAAGTTATTTTTTTGCCAAATCTTGGCTCAATTTGGAACCTTAAGGAATAAGATAGCCCATAAAACTTTTAACAGGACATAACGTGCAAATCGATAAAAAAATAAATGGAGAGTGGACCCTACAAACGGAATTTTTTAACAGCGGAATAACAACAAGGTTACCGTATGGAAACAAAATGTATATTGGGTTACAGTGTGAAAAGTGACATATGTTAGGGCACAATCTAGAAAAGTGAAAATAACAGGGTTACTAATTTACTACATAGAAAAACCCTTTAAAATAGATTTCTCACTTTTATGAATATTGCAATATTTTTCTCAAGAAGCTCTCATATTTAATATTTAGCAAGTGTCGCAATTTTTTGGGATTGAAGGAATTAGTTCAAAATAACACTCATTATAGTATATTTTAATCGATTGAAATTAAGTGTTTCACAATCTAATGTATAATTTTATACAGTATATAATCATTTGCTGATCACAAAATTATTGATGGTGGAATATTTTCATCATATAACTACAAATTAATATTTGTACAAATATAATTACTGAGTAACTTTAATTCATAAATTGAAGATTGAGATAATATATGGGCGTCTATTAAAAAAAAGGATAAAAAAGATAATATATGGGCGCTGATATTGCCAAGGCAAAAAAGTCACTTCCAAGGCAAATTATTTACCCGATATCCATAATATTTGCGAATCTTAATTTGTCAAACTTATTAATTCAATAAAAATACATTGTAATATTTTGTTTCCTATAATAATAGTAGCTACAATTAAAATCTTTCCAACTCTAACTACTAATTATTCTCGTCAAAATATGCAATCAATAATCTATAACTAATACTAAACTAGAAACCGCTAATATCATCCCCATCCTAAATTGCACACATGTCATGCTCTCATAAAAAAAATTTCCGCCTAAATTTATTGATGACATCATTTTATTATTATTATTATTATTATTATTATTATTATTATTATTATTATTATTTTCTTTTGTGTTAAATCCTTCCATCTATTATGCCTAAAAAATAGTACTCCTTATTAGATAGTTACCAATCTCAAAGACTCAAATTCAAGAATATTCCCATTTTCCCCCATTATTGAAACCCTTACTGATTTTCTTCTTTCTCAATTGTGTTGTTTTGTCCCCTCTTTCTTAATTTTTTATGCCTCCATTATTATTTCAATATTTAAATTTTTGCTTATTTTGTGTAGTTATTATTGATTATTTTATTTTATAATTTTGATTAATATATATTCAATGTAATACAATTTTTTTATTTTAATAAATTTGTATTTATTAATCAATTTGTGTGTGTGTGTTTTTTTTTTTGTTAAACCATACATCGTACGGGAGCTAAACTAGTATATACTAAAAGACACACCAACAATGACACGTGTCACTTTCTGGTGTGTCCTTAGTATATTTTTTTTAATGATTAATTATTAAATTTTAATTTAAGCAAGTTATTTAAAAAAAAAATTATTTTTGTCAACTATATAAATGAGCAAAAATACTTACCATTTTTACGTTGATACATAATTAATTACGGAATAAATAATCTTTTTCAAGAAGATATAATTTTAGTGACATATTTTTTAAGAATATGATCTTGTTCAAATATTCTATGTTACTTCAATTTTGTTCGATATTTAACAATTTTTATATTTTATGCTATAAAAAATTAATTTATCAAAAGAAAATATAGGGTGATTAAAATAACCGTGCATGGCACGGGACCTAACCTAGTTAATTGAAATATTCATCATCATAAACTCATTAATTTAACATTTTATTAGGAGAGACACAATTATCAAAGTTTTGCAGATATTAGCTACCTCTATACTTGTTTATAATTGAATATTAGTAAAGGTACTTTCATGTTAACTTAAGATATACAAATGTTCTACTTTTATATTAAATTTTCCATTGAAAAAAATATTCATATTTACTTTTTTAGGTGTAATTTTTTTTTAATTTTCGATTATTATTACTATTATTATTAAATTTTCCATTGAAACAAATAATAGCACTATGTTGTATAGGGATACTTCAATTCTCAAACTCTAAAATCTAGTTAGGATTGGTAGACAAAGGTTTTTAAATTATTTATCATATTCATTGAAGATTAATGCTATTATATAATGATGGAAGAAGATAGGGGTGTACACCGGTCCAAAACCGGACCGGATCTGGACCGGACCTGTTTGGACCGGGGACCTGAATTGGGTAATTATGAGGACCGGGGACCGGACCTGAATTAACAGGTCCGGTTCCGGGCCAGACCTGAAAAATCAGGTCCGGTCCGGGTTTGGACCTGAATGGACCTGTTTTGTGTCTTTTTCGTTTTTTTTTAATACAAAACCTGTTGGACCTGCATATGGACCTGTTTTGTGATTTTTAGACCTGTTGCATAATTTAATAATTACATACAAACCAAAATTATCAATTACAAAACTACATAAAGTCTATAAAGTCCCGATTCTCAAACACCAAAAATACAAATGAGTCCACCGAAAATACAAATAAATCCACGAAAACTCATAAAATTACATAAATTCTCTTAAGTCTCAACTCTCAAGTACTAGAAATACATAAATTCTCCAACGAGTTGTTTTCCCTTTGATCGCGTGATTCACACTAATGAGTCCACGAAAACAACTTCATCGTCTACATCGTTAGATTCACCACGTTGCACCTCTAAATAAAATACAATATAGAATATATTAATGATTGATAACAATGAAATAATAAATTTGGTGTAACAAAATTTCAAATACATAAAATTATTACTACCTTTCTCTATTTCCTCTAACTCTTTCAAATTTTCTTCCACATCAACATTTGGCACTTCCTTAGCTCTAAGCCAATCTTGTGTGCAAAGTAACGCTTGAACCATCTTCAATACAAAAATATTACACAAATATGTATAAACAAAGTCATATTAAGATATAAACAAACTTGATTTTATAAAATAAAAAGATAACGATGCATTACCTTAGGAGTTAAAGAACTCCGAAATGGATCTAGAGTACGACCTCCCGTACTAAAAGCAGATTCCGATGCAACGGTCGACAATGGGATGGCTAGTATGTCACGTGCCATGCGATTAAGAATCACATAACGCTGACCATTCTTACCCCACCATGTCAATGCATCTTGTTCTTCCTCCTCCAGCCCTAATTGATCATTTAAGTACCTATCCAACTCACTTATCGCATACCCACTTGTCCCCTTCAATCGTTTTGCTCTTTCTTTTAGTTTCCTCACATAATCGGAACCCAATCCTTTACTATTATCAATATCCATTGACATATTATCTCCACAATCTGGAATATTAGAAGTAGCATACATTTTTCTATATTCCTCAAATAAAGAGTAAGCGAACTCCTTCACATCATTAGCAAGTTTTGTACCCTTTTCCGGTCCATGCATATCCGTTAGTGTCAATTCAACAATGACCATCTTAGAGTGAGGGTCGAGAAGAAGAGCAACATAAATGAACTTATTCATCTTATCCACATCCCCCCAATACTTATCAAACTTTTTTTTCATTGCAATGGCCATGGCTTGAAAATTCAAGTCCTCACTTTGTTCCCAATTATTCAACATATCATACATAGAAGCAATTTCTCCTAAACCTTTATTAGCTGTCACATAATGGGAACCAGAAATTCGTTTAGTTAACAGATAAAACCCCTCTAGAAACAAAACCAACCTCTCCACTTTTTCCCAATCTTCGGGTTCGGGAGGCCTTTCATTGTCATTCAAATCCTCTCCATCAGGAAGAGATAACCCACTAAAAACACGTCGAAACTTCAAAGCCGTTTCCAACATTATGTATGTGGAGTTCCAACGAGTGGGGACATCAAAGGATAAAGAAGATTTTGAATCTATGTTTGCTTTTTGCACAAGATCTTTGAATCTAAGTATTCTTGCAGGGGAATTCTTAACATATTTCACAGCATTTCTAACTCTATCAATGCACACACCATGTTCTCTAATACCATCCCACACAATTAAATTAATGATATGAGCAATGCATCTAACATGAAGATTTTTTCCATCATTTATACATCCTGTTCTTCTAACCATTCTACTCAAGTGTGCACAAGCAACATCATTTGAAGAAGCATTATCAACAGTGACAGTAAAAAGTTTATCATCAATACCCCAATACTCTAAACATGCCTCAACTGCTTTTCCAATAGCCTCTCCTTTATGACTAGAAATTGGACAAAAATTTATGATCTTTTTATTCAATTTCCAGTCATTATCAATGAAATGAGCTGTAAGACACATATAATTAATTCTTTGTATTGAAGTCCAAGTATCAGTGGTCACAGAAATTCTTTGACATGTCTTAAACATTTCTCTCAATTTCTCTTTTTCACTATAATACAACTTTAAACAATCACGAGCAATGGTAACACGAGATGGAATGTGAAATTGTGGACATGCAACTTGCACAAAGTGCCTAACACCGGGTTTTTCCACATGCTTAAATGGTAACTCATCAACAATAATCATGTGAATCAATGCCTCTCTAACATCATTCAAGTTAATAATCCTACTCCCACACTTTAATTCACTACTCTCATGTTCTTGATCAAAATACAATTTAGTTTGCTTTTCTTTTCCCTTTTCTTTTTCTATATTAATAGGATTACCGAGACATGATTCTGCATGGTTTTTAACATTTTTTGAACCATTAAGATTACCATCAGCAGCAAAAGTTTTAGGACAGAACTTACATTCAGCTCGTAGTTTTCCATTCTCGACGTACTCTAAGTAATATTTCCAATACTCAGCTTTCCTCTTACTTTTTCTGTTCCATATATATTCTCGCCCCGCTTTTAGCTTCTTATCAGGAGGCAAAGTAGATTGCAATTCTTCCATATCCTTTTCAGAAAGTGGCTGTGACGTTTGTTCAGAAAAAGAAGCAGACCCGTTTGGATTGAGAGCTCTCCATCTACAATATAATTATATACAATATAAGTAATTTTAACGTAACAATTATATACACATACCATTTTATAAAAAAATTTAAGAGCAACTTACATTGCAAGAATAAGAATCTGTGGTTCCTTGACTTCCTTCACTCCCTGCAAGAATAAAAACAAAAATAAGAACCCCTGAACTACACACAGGTTAGCCAACTTATTTAATCTTAATAATCTGAGTCCATATTTTTAGCAGCCTAGCAGGAATAAACACAAATTTTAAAGTATAAGTTAGCTTAAAAAGTGTCCATATATACACATTAGAAATATCAATACACATTAGAAATACTTTCAACTTTCTGAAATTTATGTTAAGAAAAAAATGAGAGAACATTATAAACCTTTAACTTCCATTTAAAAGGTTTCAAAAAAAAAAAAAAAAAAAAAACTACAGTGAAGAGGGTTTAAGTATTTCATACAAGTTTTTCAAATGTAAATAGAGTTTCTTGTCCAATTCTCCTTGAATTCATACCTTATAAATTAGTTTAAATTATTTGAACTAATAATGTTTATTATGATCTATTGCAACAGGTTAAGGAGAATCCATCAGGAAATTTCAAGGAGATGTATAGACATATTTGTATAGGTGCATGGACTTTCTCAACACTAGATCACGGTTGGCAAGTCTCTGATTGTACTGCAGAGGGGCTCAAGGTAATTGAATACACATTTTCTATCATAAACAATACTCATCTAGCCATTTCTTAACCCTCGAGTTTTCATCTTTAGATGAGAACACCTAACAACGTAGCAAAATTAAAACAGCCCCATCTCTAACCCTTACCCTACCCAGATCCACCACTGCCCACACCCCTGCTCACCACCCCAACCCACCCCACCCCACCCCACTGCCACCCCTTAACCCTTAACCCCCAAACACCAGAACCGTACCACCGTAACCCCACCATAACCCCACCCCAACCCACCCTACCACACAAATTTTCGCACTAAATTAATCTTAATAATCATAATAAACACAAAATTTCGAACTAAATTTCGCACTTGAACCCTAAACCCTAAACTTCTTAATTCTTATGAACCCTAAACTCAAAAAAACCAAAAAAAAAAAAACAGAAATTCGAAAGAGATGAACTAAAAATAAGAAATTCAACATGCAAACATCAAACAATCATTAAAAGCAATTGAAAATTTGAAACAAGAATAAACATATAAATTCTCACACTTAAATTTATTATTTCGAATTAAAAATACCAAAATTATAAGCAAATACTTACCAGATATTATCGGTGTGCATCGCCTGAGAGAATGAGGGAGGTGTCGGCAGTGGGCGGTGGCCGGAGCAAGTTGGGACAGCCGCGTTGAGAAGTTGAGATTGAGGGAGGCTGAGAGAATCAGTTTGGGCATAGGGAGTTAGGGTTAGAACTTAAAAATATGAAAGAGATTGAGGGAGGCTGAGAGAATCAGATATTTTCTTGTTTTTTTTTTTTTTTTTTTTTTTTTAATTACGATTTTCCCGGGTTTCAGGTCCGGACCTAAAAACCCCGGGTTTGGACCGGGTCCGGACCGGGACCGGGAACCTGGATTTTTAAGAACCGGGACCGGACCTGAATCAACAGGTCCGGGTCAGGTCCGGTCCGGTTCAGGTCGGTTCAGGTCCGGTTTCAGGTCCGGGCCAATTTTTGTACACCCCTAGAAGAAGATGTGCTATTGGAAGTTTTGTTTTAATTTATATCCATTACAATCATCAATTCAACTTTTGATTATATTTTGATTCTTCTTATATCGATTATTAGAATGAATTAATTAACAAAAAGTATATGTGCTTGCATATAGTAGTGGTATGTACTCTATGTAGTACGGACAATGAACGGGAACAAATAAAAATAATGTTGCATTTCTTTACAAAAATATGAATAATGTTGCATATCTTTACAAAAATATTGTATATATACAAACGAATCCAATAAGTAAGACTACTCAAAAATAAAATAAAAAATATTTTTTTTTTGAGGACAAATAAAAAATAATTAGCTATTATTATTATAGGCAACAAAACATTACAAAGTATTTTATTGAATTAATAAGTTTGACATATTAAGATTCTCAAAGATTATGGGTATTAAGTAAATAATTTGCCTTTAAAGTGACTTTTTTGCCTTGGCAATATCAGCGCCCTAATATATATAGTATTATCTTACTAATATTGATAGATATTATGTATTGATATGACAAGTATAACGTGAAATAAACATAATTTTTATATATAATTAAGATATATAGTATTATCTTACTAATATATATAGTATTATCTTACTAATATAGACTTTTTTTTAATAACATTTTAACATTTCTTATGTACAAAATAAATTATAACTTTTAATAAATATCTTATAAGTCTGTTACAGAGTTTTTTTATATAGAGAAGGCATTGTGTGCAGACGGACGCACGAACTGTTTGGTGTGGGAGGCTTGGCTGATATATTTTACTTGTTGGCTGATATGTTTATTTTGTTGGCTGATATGTTTTTTGTGTTGGCTAATATATTCTTTTTGTAGGCTGATATGTATTTTTTTTTCATTTTGTTGGATGATATCATACATCATTTGCCTTATATGCTTCTTTAATTAGCTGATATATTTATTTTGTTGGCTGATATGTATATTTTAATTGTAGGCTTATAAGTTTCATTTTGTTGGTTGATATGTTTATTTTATTGGCTTACCTATTGTTTTTGTTTGCTGATTTCATCCTTTTATTGACTGATGTGCATCCTTTGTTGGCTGATATGTTCCTTTTGTTGCCTGATATATTCTTCTTGTTAGCTGATATATTCCTTTTGTTGGTTGATATGTATCTTTTGTTGCTTGATGTATTCCTTTTGTTGGCTGATATGTATCTTATGTTGGTTGGTGTATTTCTTTTGTTGGATGATATGTTTTTATTAAGGAAAAATTTTAAATTACCACCAAAAAATAGATTCATTTTGTAAATAACCACCCGTTAAAAATTTTATTTTAAAATACCACCCATTAAATTAATTAATTACGCAGATTACCATTGTAAGGAGGGTGATCCCACCGTTCCTTAGATGCCCATGGCCGCTTAAAAGCCTAGGACTTTACACTTGTTAGGGTGTATTAGGATTTGAATTCCTGACTGTTTGGGAGACCTTGAATTAGAAATGATACTCTCATCACGCTTTTTTGTAAGAAACAAGTAGGAGTCGCCAATGAGTTTTAGGAAAACTCATAAACCCTGTTCATGCCTTTCTCCCAAGTAGAGTTCAAGGGATAATTAGCACGAATCATAAATTTACCCATGCCCAAATCGGTCTACATAAACCAGAAATGAGTTCGGGAGCGAGGATATTAAGATAACGTTCCCTTTAGAGGGGAATCACTATCTTAGCCCTAGTACGACATCTACTAGCTCTTCCTTTTTTACAATTTCATCATCAAACAATATATGCAACGTGATACCTAAAGACTAAGTTAGTTGATTTTATTTACAAGCATTAATCACTTAGGAATTACATTGCAAAAGTTGCTATTCTTTGTTTAATCAATATTCGTAAAAAGAACAAAATAAACAATATTCGCCTTTTCTTAAGTGATAAAACAACAATGAATTATCAAATTCTATTCTTGATTAACAAAAGAATACTATGTGAATTAATTAATTAAAAGTTTGTTTAAAGTGATCAAACAACACTATTTATTCAATTAAAGTTATTTAAACAATAAAGGAAGTGATTTATCTAAGTGCTCAGTTTATGTTAAATCTCTGTTTAATGTATTTATGGACTTTCTTTCTTCTTCATACCTTCAAGAGATTCAATGGATGGATTAGGGTTGAAGAGTAGTTGGGAAGAAAGAGGGAAAAGTAGTATTATTGTAAGAGAAGTAGAGAGATTAGGGTTTTGAGAATAATAGGGTTTTAATTCTGATTTTTTCGGTCCTCGTAATGCTGAACGAAGTCCCCTTTTTACAGGAGTAGGGATCTAGGTTTAGGGTTTTAGATCCGCTCCGTCAGGTGGCGCACGCAACTCTCTGAGTCGCGCTGGGTGTCGCGCGCATCTCAATGAGTCGCGCGCACAACTGATTGAGTTGCGCTGGTTTGCGATTTGCCTTATACGAGAGTGCGTTTTAAAAACTTTCATAACTTTTGATTGCGGAGTAGGATTAAGGCATGTGAGATATCATTGGAAATATATGAATGTCTAATTTCCAATTCCGTTAGAATTAGGTTAAAATATATTATGGATCAAAAGTTATGGCAGTTGGAGTGCAAGGGTGTCGGTCTTGGGCCCGGTTTGGTTTTTTATCATAACTTTTTCGTTTTGGCTCGGAATTGGGCTTATAATATACCGTTGGAAAGCTCTTTGAAAGGGATATCCATCTGTATAGGCCTTGAATGGGAATTTGATGGTTTATTTGCCTGTTTGGCTCAGTTTTTCAATAATGTAGGTTCCATTGGATCCAATCATTGCATTTGACGCATTTGGGTCCGTTATTAATCAAGTTTAAACATGTATGAACATGTTTTAGGCCTAATTAGTAATTATAAAAGGCTCTAAGATAACTTGGTCTCAAATATGGGTTTCAACTTACTTCATAATTCTTTTTATAGTCCATAAACATTTCAACTTTGATCTAACATGAAGAACAGATTTTTGTAACATCATCGCACTTCCTTTCGGGACAAGAGGCCAAAAGTAGTGTCTATAGTTAGCCCCCACTTTGATCGAGTCTAGAATAGACGATGATCAAAGTAGTCAAGGAAATAAATCCGAGACTCATTCTGTGAAGTTCCCTAAGAATAGTGAATCTTTCAGAAATATTAAGGATGTCGAAACGACCCTAGGTTCGCTAAGTGTTTGAACCAAGTAGCTATTAAGGCTAGAAAAAGTTATCTCTAGTCTCAACGCGCTAAAGAATCTAGATTGATCCTTTGCATTTGTTCTGGGTGATGTCAAGTCATGAGAAGAGATCGGTTTTAAAAAAGAATAAAAGGGGATGATTTCCTCTCAATCGTGTCATCGTTGGTCTAAAGTCCCTCGATATGTCATTGAAACTTTAGCCTGACTTTAACAAAGTAAAAAGATGAAAAAGGTGTTTTCAGTATTCGAGCCGAAATGGTTCGGTATTCGAGCCAGATGTCCACAAGATAGAAATACATGTCTCAAGACTGAAGGCATATATCCAAATCCAGTGAGGTGGAAGAAAGTCAGCAACTCTCTCAGCAGTTTTGTACACAAGATGAGTACATGTGTCTCAGGACTGGGGGCACGTGACTACATAGGCGCGACATCGTCTCGTCGCTTCTTTATAAAAGGGGTGGTCGGACACCCTAACTGTCCGGTAAGTTAGTAAGCGCACTAACTACCGTATTTGCTTCCATTCAAGAAGTGCCTATTCCTGATGGTTCGGCGCGCCTGTCGACTCGTGAGCTAACGCCTACAGTAATTCTCTACCTTTTAGTTCTGAGAGGTAGATCTCGCAAAGCTTAGGCTGAAGTGAAATTTTACGCAACACCTACGCCGTACAATTTTGCGCCATACGATACGCCATTTGCATTTTTACGCTGAATGAAAACATTTTCCTTTTTGCTTCGGACGTGAAAAAAGAAGAAAACCCGGACATTTGTAACGTCAGTGCAGTAAAATGACAAACCTGTCTATGGGTGCTTTTACATAAATCACCACTACGGAACGTCTTAAGGCATTCTTACGAAAAAGTTCAAAACGTATGCTTGGGGAAGGCACAAAGCACGGTGTGCATGCAACATGATGCAAAAAAACTAACAAAGAAGAAAATAAACTACAGAATGTAAAGCAATTTAAAAGATTTTGATAATTTGTGCGCCATTTAAAAAAACTAACAAAGAAGGGCCGCCCGATCGGGCTCGCCTTTTTCTTCGCACACCCTTCTGAACAGCCGCGCCCGATCGAGCTAATGCCCACCCGATCGGGCCCGGCTTCTCCTTGAAGCTTGGAACTTCGATTGGGATTTCTCCTTAGCCCAATCCGGATATCTAGGGTCTTGAATACTCGGTCCAACGCTCGTATTCCACAAGTTGAGCCCTTAATCACCGACTTGATGACTCTAATCGGCCTTAGGCTTCAAAAACGATCGTGCTCCTCCAATGTCCGTAGTTGCTACATGAAAACCCGGAAAAATGGTCCAAAAGTGCAATTTCCTACAAAACTCAACCAAAACACTAGAAAACACCAATTAGTAATCAAAGTGGCTCTAAAGAGCCAAAAACACTACTAATTATGACCAAGGGAAGGGGGTAAAATAATATATAAATTAGACACATCACTCTCATTCAATTCTCTCTGTAAAATCCACCTAACTCCATAATTCTCACCCACTCTTCAAATTAGAATCCTAAATTTCAGATTAAAACTCTAAATTAGTTAGTTTTAGTTTAGCAAAGAAGTTACTGCTGTGTAATTGGGGTTTTGCTTAGAAGTTGACTGCGAAATTCGGCATTTCTAGGGCGTTTGGCGGGGACCACTTGCTGAGTTCATTAACTTGACAATTGCTGAGTGCAATGGCGATGTCTGAGGTAAGAAATTTGTTCCTTGCCTTTAATTTTGTTAGATGTTATTGGTGATGGTAGAATTGCAATTTTGTTGAAATTTAGGGTTCAATTTGTACTGTAATGAATTATTTAATAAAGGTCAATTATGCTTTAATTTTTGTCTAATTGTTTAAGTATGGATGTGTGTAGGACAGTGAATTAGGGGATTTTTTAATTGCTGCTATGTATATTGGATTTAATAAAGAAATCAAATTTGGTCTAAATTTTAAATTTTGCTGTTACATGTACAAATTGCTACTATTGAATTAGTTGATGTAAAGGTTAGATTAGGTGGTGTTTTTGTGGAAAAAAAAACTAAGGGGGAGACTTTGTGTGGCTATGAGGGTGGCTGGGAATATTGGAGGTATAAGTGCAAAGTGAGTGATATGTCAATGCAGTTTGTAAGGGAATCTTGCATTTAGGGGTTTGTGAAGCTAGATTTAGAAGTGCCTAACATGTGGAACATTTGGTACAAACAAAAGGGGAAGACTTGGTCAAATGGCAAAAAGGAGATTCTAAGTGAAGATGATGTAAAGGGCTTTTTGGAGACAAAGACTAAGAATGGGTTTGTTATAGTTTATTGTACTAGCCAATAACCTAGCACTGTACAACCCACCCAAAACACTCAAAGCAAAACTTTTAATCCCACAGAAGTTAGGAGAAGCCCTAGATTTAAGGTCAATGTGGAAAATACAGAAAATGATAAGGTTGTAGAGAAGACTGAAGAGAGAGGTCCAACTGTGAGTGTGAAAGGGAAGAAATCATCAAGAAAAAGGTTGTTCTCTTAGAGTGTGAAAGGGAAGAAGAAGCTAGGGGAACAGGAAGGTCCATCTAATAGAAATAAAGTAAAGGGAAAAGGAAAGACAAAGTGTAAAGCAAAGGGTAGGGGGAAGAAGAAGACAGAGGTTGAGTTGGAACCAGAAGCTGGATATGGCTACTCCATCTTTGATAGCTATGACACTGATCTTGATTGGGATATAAGGGAAAGGGTTATATGAGGATGCTGAGCTTGGAGATAATTTGGACAACACTGTTAAGAGCATAATTCAAGATGTCAATGAAAATTTGGAGTGTGTGCAAGATAAGAGAGATGATGAGGTGCAGACCAATGACTTTGTCCTTAAAAGTTAATTGTTGAGCAAAGAAGTGACTCTACATAGAGATTTCAAATTTGATTCTAAGGAGTAATATAGTTCTAGGTGATCTGATGATGAGGAAGACAAGTATCCATGGTTTCATGCCTCAACAGACTTCAAGAAACCAATTGTTTTGCTGAAACGGCAGAAGTTCCTCAACAATAAACTGATTAGGAAAGCATTGAGGATTCATGCAGTGGAGAATAGGTATGAATATTGGTATTTGCACTATGATAGCAGCAAGTTAACCATTCAGTGCAGGAGGAGGTGTCAGTGCACATGGAATTCTAAATAGTGTAGGCTGCCAAAGTGTACATGTGTTGATGGGAGGAGATGCCAATTTAGGGTGGTTGGAAGGAAATCTGTGAACCAAGAAATCTGGCAGATTAAGAATTTGAATCTGAAGCACAAGTATATAAGGGTGAGAAGCAATCTCAATCTTACAGCTGATTTTTTCGCTGACAAGTACATTGAGGATTGGAGAACTGACACGGGGTGGAAGTTACAGGGATTCATAAGGAGGGTCTTAGTTGATCTTGGCATTGAAATCAATTATAGCAAAGCTTGAATGGCAAGGGAAAGAGCTAAGCTAATGATCTATGGGTCAACATCACAACAATATTCAAGAGTGTGGGACTATGAGAAGGCTCTCTTGAAGTATAACCCTGGGACAAAATGCATTGTTGTAGTTGATGGGATTGAGCAACCTAAGCCCCCACTGTTACTAAGGATGTTTATTTGCCTAGCACCTATGGCAAAGGGCTTTTTGTCTGGGTGCAGACTATTAATAGGTGTTGATGGATGTCTTCGCAAGGGTCCATACCCAGGCTAGATACTTGTTGCAGTAGGGAAGGATGGCAATAACAACATCTTTCCCATTGCTTGGGATACATGTGAAATAGAGAACACTGATACATGGGTGTGGTTCCTAGAGAGCCTAATGAATGCCTTAAAAGATGAGAATGAAGGCCTTGGATTTACCTTTATGTCAGACAGACAAAAGGTAATCATGGATTTACATTGTTTTTTTTTTTTTGTTTTTTTTTTTTGTTTATACATTGTTTAGTTCTCTAATGCATTAATTTTGAACTGATAACGGGGCTTGTTAGAAGCTTTCAAGAAGGTGTACCATATGCAGACACAAGGTACTGTGTCAGACACATATAAGCCATCTTCAAGTTGCAATTTAGTGGAGCAACATTCAAGGAGTTGTTCTGGTCAGCAGCAAGGGCTACAACACTGGTATGAGTTTTTGTTTAAGTATGTGTGACTTATTTTGACTGTATGTGACTGTGTGTTAGTGTGTGTCAGTGTTTCTCACTGTGTTTGACTATGTGCGATTGTGTGTGAGTGTGTGTGACTGTGTGTGAGTGTGTGTGAATGTACCAATGACTATGTGCCTGTGTGTGAGAGTGTGCCTGTATGTAAGTGTGTCCTAGTGTGTGAGTGTGTGTGACTGTGTGCTTGTGTGTGAGTGTGTGGTGAGTTTCTATGACTGTATGTGACTGTTGTTTTGAATGAGTGTGACTGTGTTGACTGTGTTGCTGAATATGTCTGTGTATGTGTTGTTCTCCTTTTTGTAGTTTGATTTTGAAGTGGCAATGGAGTCAATAAGGTTCTTGTCTAAGGATAAATTTGAATACCTAGCTGACATCCCACTTGAGCATTGGTCTAGACATGATTTTAGTTCTTTCCTAAAGTCAAACATGTTGCTTAACAATGCTGTAATCAAAGAAGCTAGGGATAAGCCCATTTTGACTCAGATGGAGTGGATTAGGAGGTATATGATGAAAAGAAACAATGACAAATGGGAAAGTTATCAGAAAATGGAGGGAAAGGTGGTTCCATATGTCAAAAAAGCATTCCAAAGGATAGAACAAACAGCAAGGCATTGCATTGTGCAAGTTTCTATAGGTGACACCTATGAGGTTGAGCTTAATTCAGACATAGTCACAGTACACCTAAGCAAGGGAGCATGCACTTTCTAACTTTGGGACCTCATTGGAATCCCTTGTGTCCATGCATATGCATGCATCATGGACAAAAGGGCAGACCCTGAGGATTATGTGGACAATGCTTACTCTGTGTCCACATACATGTTAGCATACAGATATAAGGTAGCACCTATCCTGGTCCAAACCATTAGGAGAAGGTGAAGCTAAGGCAGCCACTACCACCAGCAATGAAAGTACAGCCTAGGAGGCCTAAGTCTAAGAAAAGGAAGTTGGAACTGGGAGAAGTTGTAGGGCAGAACCAGCAAGAACATAAACCAGTCAAAAGAAGGGCAACATGTAAGAATTGTGGCCAGCTTGGTCACTATGCAAAGACCTGTAAAAAACCAATTGTGACACCAGTGGCTGTATCATCCCCTAATAAAGTAGGAGGTAGACCACATTTGAACACTGAGTGGGTCAATGATCAAAGAAAGAAGAAAGCAGAATGGGCATTAAGAAAGGTAATTTTGCTTGATTTTTGACAAAAGTAATTTTCATGGTTTTAAGATCTAACTGTTTTCTATCCTGTTCTGCAGACTGCTCTTGGTGGTACACCTGGACCAAACAGTATGGCCAGCAAGAAGTTTCCTCAAGAAGAGCAGAGGAAGAAGCAGCAACAGAGTCAGAAGTATACTGAGCAGCAGAGTCAGCAGTAGACTCAGCATCATAGTGAGCAAAGCAGTCAGCATCAGGCACAAGGATATGATCAGCAGCAGACTCAACAGAGCCAGGCTTCAACTACAACAGCTTCCACAACCCCTGCACTAGTTGCTAGACCACCAAGAACCAAGTTGCATCCTGTTAGAAGATTTAAGGAATATATTACATAGTCTAATTAAGTTGAACAAAGTTAAGTAACAGTTTATGTAAGGTGCATGCCCTTGTTTTGTGTATTTGATCAGGTGCAGGCCCCTTTTTTAAGTAGTTGAACAATGATGAATGCTTTTGTTACAATCTTTTGGCATCTGTTATGAATTGGTGAATGATTAGTTGCTGAATGCACTTGCAAGATTAATATATGCTATTGTTTTGTGTTATTTGTGTTGTTTAAGTCAAAATTTGTTGTCATTGTGTAAAAGTTTACTTGTCTTATTCAAAAAGAAAGCACAACTCATATGAATCACAAAGTTGAAACCAAAAGTACTTGTTTCATTCATTACTACATAAAAATAACATTACAAGAAGCATTCACTCCACCTCCCCCTTAAACAACCTTATTTAGTACAACACAACCTAAAACTAAAAAAACTAAACACATAAGGACTACAACAACCATAAGCTTGCTGTCAGAACACCCATTGTTGTTGATAATCTTCATCCCGCCACCACTTAGTGCCTTGCATTTCAATCCCAAAGTATCAACCTCATTTAGTAAGTATCTTCTTTAGGCAGTGAGTTCATCAACCTGAACTTTCAGTGTGTTGACTTCACCCTTCATCAACTTTTAGTCAAGCACAAGTTGGTTAATCACATCTCTCTGCCACTCAGTCCCTTCACTGTTAATCCATTAAAAACACTTACAACCCCTAGTTTCAGTGTTAGGATCATAAAATTTGCAAGCGTTGAATTTCCTACCTGGGTTCTCCCTAGTCCAAGATGTCAACTTTGCAAAAGGCAAGCCACAGTTGCATTTCATCTGGTTTATGGGAGATGTGTTATTCCAAGACATCATGAAACCTGAAATTAGCAAACAACATGTTACATAAAGCAACAATACTAACAAACAACCAATTACACACTAATTACTTAATCACACCTATTCACTATGGTGGTTGGCCACCAAAATGGGGATAACCAGGGGGTGGTCGAGTCCCATTTTGCTTCATCCTGTACTCAAGGATACAGTCAGCCAAGAAATCTGGCTCATCTGTGCTTCCAACATGTATAGTGTATGTGTCCTGATTAGGTAACCTCATAATCATCTTGAACACATCTCCATCATGTTCTAAAGTTCTATACTTTCCTTTATAAATATACTGGAATATGGGGTACAAGAGGTCAATTAATCCTTCTATTGGATCATCCATATCACGAAGTTGATCTTCAAATTCTATTGTTGCATTTTGTAAGTTACTTTTTCCAATCTCATATTCAAGGTCAATAACAACACTCAAATACTTAAATCTCATAACCACCTTATTCTCTTCCATTTCTGCCACAATAATTCCAACAACAAGTAAACATACAAGCTTACAACATGTTCTAATCTATCCAATCAGTACTTAAATAAACTAATTGTAAACACAATTTCACCACAATAAGCAGTAAATAATTGACAGAAAATGATAAATTGGATGAAGAATAAGAACCCTAATTAACTATTGACCCAATTTTCCCCAATTACAATACGATAAGAACCCTTATTTGCGAAGAAGAAGAACCTTAATTAACTAATCAACTAGTTTTCCCCAATTTAAGTACAATAAGAACCCTAAATTTAAAGAGTAATTGATTTTACCTGATGCGAATTCACCTTCTTTCTTTGTTGAGGATGCGTATACAATTAAAAAGTAGCCGAATTTGGGGAGAATTTGCAGTAGAAATCACAAATTAGGGTATGGGATATGTTTATAGGAAAAAAATCGGGGGGAATTCATTTGGGAAGCAAGAATTAGCCGTTTTTAGCCGTTAGGAGGCCCCACACATTAGACTTCCATCGGAAATTTAAAAAAGGCGGTAATCTGCGTAATTAAATAATTTTTTTTCTTCTTATAACAGGCGTAATTAATTAATTTAATGGGTGGTATTTTAAAATCAAATTTTTAACGGGTGGTTATTTACAAAATGAATCTATTTTTGGGTGGTAATTTAAAAATTTTCCTTTCATTAATGTATGACATGTCCCTAATATTGGCCTATATAAAACATCAATTGATTAACATTTTACTTTTATTGGCTTATACAAAATATTTCCTTCTCTCTCCTTTTTCCCCTCTTCATCTCCCTGTGTTCTCTCTCTCTTTTAGTTGAGAATGGGAACAAACAAATAAAATTACCACAAAGGCACAAATTACATTATAAAAAACTTCACTCTATGGAATATGGATGAGATAAATTCTTCAAGTAGCACCAAGAGTACGTATTAAGAATCTCTTCGTTCCTCACATTCCCTCCCTTGTTCCAAATCGCCACCTGAGACACCTAAAAATGTCTCCCCAAAACCAAACCCGATGATGAACACTTTTCATCGCCATTATTGGTCGAGTTGAGTATTTAATATTTGGAGTGCTTAAATTCATGTTATATCAAATACATTTCATAAAAAAATCCATTTCCTAGCTCATTTCCCTAAACCATAACTTGTTATCCACTTTTCGTGTCCACATCACAAAACCGAGCTGAACTGATTTTATGGCTATATAATTTTGATCCAATTATTATTTTGTTGGATAGGCCTTGAAATAATATTCCAACCATATATCATAATCCCAATTCCGAGCTCTAACGAAAAAAAATATGAGCAAAACACTAAACTCGACCCAAAATCGACACGCTTCCACTAAAACGACCATATCTTAAAATCTAAAAATCATTTTGACCTGATTCTAATTGAATTGGAAATTAGACTTGATAAGATTTCCAATGGTATATTATATGCCTTATTCAAATTACGGATCAAAATTTATCGCAATTTTAAAAACGTGTAAAAACTGGAATTACCGCGCACAGTGCAAAAGCACCGTGTCATGACGCCTGGGTGACGTGGAATGGTGCCTGTGCCGTGACACGGTACTTTACATCGTGTCATGGTGCTATTATCGAAGCTTTTTGCGTCAAATCCCACAGTGGCACGATACCTGTTACCGTGACACGGTGCCTGCTGCCGTGACACGGTATTTCTCACCGTGTCACGGTGCTTTTCCGTGTAATTTCCGCGTTTTCCCATACCGTGACACGGTGTACTATACCGTGCCACGGTGGACACTGCTGTGTCACGGTACGTGTGTCGTGTCACAAAATTTTCTCGTGTCTTTTTCGCCTAAACCCTTCACGCGTTTTCACTTCCCGTAGGTCAAATATGTCCCGCGTCACGGAATTTTCCCCCGTCTGAAGGTGCCTTTCCCCATCTGACGGTGATTGGCACCGTGTCACGGTGTTCTCTATCATGTCGCGGTGTTAATTTTTAGGGTTTTTTTTATCTTTTTAGGGTTTCGTGTGTTCCCGCTACTCTTTTTCCCTATAAATACCCCGTTCTTTTTGCAGTTCGGGGCATCAAATCATTCTCTCTTCCTCTCTTTTACACCAAAAATCATCCTCTTCTCTCTCTCTCTCTCTCTCTCTCTCTCTCTCTCTCTCTCATATTCTAAGCCTTAAAGCTATATTCCTAATTACACCATTCTTCTCTTAAGCACTCTAAGGAGTCCATACGACACCCGAGGTTCCGTCCTTAAACCAAGGTGTGAAAGGTACAAATAATTGAGGGTTTGGACCAAATTAACTCTACTTTTTTTTATTTAATTTAATTTAACTTTCATTTGATTTATATTTTTTATTGAAGTTACTAACAATTTATTCATGATGTAGCAATTTAAAGGAAAGTGCGGAATGTGAGTAATTAATTAATTTAATTAGTTATTTTAATTTAATACTCCTATTATCATGATTAGGTTAATTTATTATTCGATTTGATTAACGCTATTATTGTTAAATTGCTTCCAATATTAATGTTTATTTTATTATATTTATTGATCACCATATTACATGTTTAAAGGGAATATGTAATTGAAATCACGCCTAATAAGATAATTTGGACAACCGGTTTAGGTTCCTTTTTAATCTTGTTGTTTAATCAAGTGATCAACAATATTTTAGAATTATATGTTGCATTAATATTTAACCAATTTAGCATAATAATATTTTGGAGCAAATTGAATATTTTGTTTGCATGCCTTTGAGATCACATGAATCACTTTTCCCTATAAGAATCAAGTAGAGGCCAATACGGGCGAATGTGACTCCATGACTCACTTCGTACCATCATCCCCGATCCTCCTTTCGTGGTTCCGAATCATATGGAGTTAGTAATCTCATGGATTATGAATGGGGTGTAACCTTCACGGGTCAATCGTTGTTGCCTATCGTTGTCCCTTATTCGTGGTTGCCTTTTATGATCCGTGAACGGTTTACAAGTTCCTTAAAAACTTGTTGGCGGCTCCCTACTTTCCTTGTCCCTAATCGTATTATGTCAATTCCCACTTCCTATGAGTGCCAAGAATATCCACAACATGCTTAACGTAGGCACACTTCGAACGACGCCTACACCACCACTCGCACCAAATCGCCACCACCGCACTATCAAATCGCCACCATGGCACCAAATCGCGAATTTCCAGCCAGCAGAACCCGCATCCCCACAATAACCACCTGCAACCAATCTTCCATTTCATGGTGGCCCGATCTTCCATATCCATTATCGTCGATCATCTTGACCCATAACTCACGGTCGCCCGATCTTCCATGCCAGAGGGGGCATTCGACTTCAATCTGTTTACTGGTGACGGCAGAGGAGAGAGAAAGGTTCACCGCACCCAATAATTTGTGTTTTATATAATGAAATTCGGTTTAAATGGTAATTTAAATTGAGATTCATTTAAGATATCTAAGTTAATTAATAATAAAAATTTCACCACCTCATATGATTGTTATATAAATTAGGATCCGCCAAAGGTTAAAGACTTTAATTTTGGAAAATCAGTCGTACATAAGAATTTCAAATTCTTATCAATCCCCCTTTTAATGACCATATGGGGCATGTTCTCATGGGCATTTGTATTTACTCAACTGTCAAGAATAAATATAAATAAAGACATTTAAATCACAACTTATCCTAGAAAAATCATCCAATAACATGAAAATAACTACAACTCTAAATGGATTTCTTCTAATTGCTTTGATCATGTTACTTACGTCACTTTCTAGAACTGTTAACCCAAGCTCTTTTCCAAAATCATCCACAACTTTATATGTGGTAACTTTATATTTTTATTAATTTTACAGCTATAATTGTCAAGTGGTTATTAATCCATGAGTAGATAATTCAAATAACATTGATATTTCCATGAGTAGATAATTCGAATGACATTGATATTTTTCTAATAATATGGTGTATATTTCTATAATATATATTGTGATCTTATAAAAATCAATAGTATGAGACTAACAAACCACGCTTTTAAACCGATCGAATTTAACCCGAACCGATTATTACCCGAACAAATTATAACCCGATCCGATTAGAATCTGACCTGAAAAGAAACTGTAATAAAATTAAACCAAACCGAATCAACGTGAAATTATTTAAAACCGACCTAAACTAAACTGATAATAATTCCAACCCATTAAAAACTGACTCGTTACAAATCGAAAACTGATAAATCGAACCGCAAACCCGATTAACAATCCTATTAGTATCCTATCTTACAAAAAAAATCCTAAATCAAAAGACCTTACATAACACTATTTGTATAAATGATATGCTTTAAAATTTAGCTTGTAGATAAAAAATTTATAATTAAATTCAATAAACAACCCGGACACAAAATTAGTTTGTCATATAATGCTAAGGGTCTTCCTTTTTCATCTTAACTTAATTAAAAAAAAAAATTGATTCTTAACTTCACATAAGTGTAGACAAAATAACTTTAAATTATTTTTCTCAAACAATTTCATACAAAAGCACACCTAAAGCAATTTTAGAATTTATAAGTTCAAATAAAAAGTTGATACAATTGTCACAATTGACAGCTTTCATACCAACAATTTGACAAAAGGGATTTTAAGGTATACTCTCTTCATTACGAATTAGTCGCAACAATTACTAAAAATGGTCGGTACACATTACTTGCAACAAACTTTTTTCTTTCCTTTTTGAGTAACTTTTTAAGAGTGAAATGATGACTTTACCCTTACTTCTATTTTTTAAGTTTGTTTAACATGTTATAATTACACTTACTTAACACTTAATCTGATCAGTTACTTTAACCACTCCCCCAAAAAATTAAACCCCTCCATCCTTATTTCATCAAAGATCACTCGACTCCCTAACTACCTCATTGAATGATTTGCATTCAATTCCCCTTGAATATGCTGTCCAATTTCAACTACTTCAGGAGATTTCTCTAGAAATTCTACATAAACCTCTAAATCTACTTCTGTTTTCCCTCTTCTCTCTCCTCTTCGTACTTTCTTCCCCCTTTCATTTTCGCTATGAAACCCTAAATTCAATTTCTTACTCTCTTCCACACACCATGATTTCAACCCAGATCCAAATTGATTTGGGTATTTTTACCCTACTAGCTGGCCATATCTGAGCCAGCCACGTGTCACTGGAAGGGGCGCCACCTTGGACCTTCCAGATGGTGACATGTGGCAGGCAGATTTACCCCCCTGGGAATGGCGGCTTTCAAGGCCCAAATCCCAAGGGGCCCCTGCAAAAACGGCATGCCCTTTCCTAGGGTACCAAACCCTAGAAAGGGCACACATTCCTAGAACCCTATAAATAGGGAACTTTCCCCTCATTTATGGGGATCTGATCTTTTGGACAACTTTTATGACATAACCTTGATTGAATACCAATCATTGTCTGAACTGTCACTCTCAAGAAACAGTACACCTGAGCTTGGAATCCAAGCAGATAACCTATTTTCCGAACGTTTTAACTCCGAACCTATACTAACTTAATCTTCGGAGGCGGACCACCGATCGTTCGGTGCTCCGTTGTTTTGCAGGTACAGGCGCCCCTTGCTGGATCTAGTCTTAGTGTTGTAACTTTCCCGAGGGACACAAAAAGCCCCGAAACATTTGGCGCCGTCTGTGGGGAGAGTACCTCTAAGATGGCTTTACAAGAACCTGTACCGACTCCTGAGACCAATCCGCCTCCGGAAGACATAGTGGTCCAGGCGGACCATTATTCAGGGGACGACGCTGATGTCAAAACCTACCTGGGCCGTGACTAGTCCCTCATCTCTAGACGTATCCGCAGTAAAGAAAAGCGGGAGCGTCACCATGATCAGGCAGGTCCAAGCAAGACTGATGGACATCCAAGAAAGCCCTTAGGGCAGCCGGTTGTTCCTTCCCAAGCGGCAGGATCAACCCCAGTCACCCGAGACGAACTCATGAAACTCGTGAGCAGTCTCAGGGGTGAAATCAAGCAGCTTGCCACCAAGAAGTTGTCTCCTAGAAAGGAGCAGTCGGCCAAGAAGCCAGCTCAGCCTGGCAAACAAAAGTCGGTCAGGGATCGCCAGCCTACATCTCATCCTGCCCCTAAGGAGAAGGCTCGGCCTCAATTTGACCTCTCCAGACTCTGTTTCTCAGAAACGGGTACAAGAAAAGCCATTTAGCAATTACAGCCGAATGGTAGCAAGAAAACGTTCTCTGATGCTTGACATTACATCGAGCAGAAGAGAACCCAGCTATCAGAGTTGGCCCCTATGTCGACCTACCATGATAGCTTTCAGAATACCTCCGTGAGGTATTCCCAATCTATGCATGAGACCCCAGCAAGCAGCCCTCGGGTTTAGTCTGGCTCCGGCATTGTACCACCCGCCTGCTTTACCATACATTCAGCTTGCCTTCTTTGGAGGTCAGGAGACATGTGGCTATCAGCCCATGGACTGGCAGCTTAGGCTGCAGCACCTTGGAGATCAACCCTCTGCGTTCTCCAGGGAAATAGCCGAAGCCAAACAGCCGGCCAAGGTTAAAATTGTGTTGGTTGGAACCTACGATGGGACCTCCAACCCTGAAGACCACCTGCTAGCATACACCCACCTCATGTACTTATAGGGGTTGGATGATGCCGCATGGTGTCGCTGCTTTCTAGCCACCCTGAAGGGAATATCCCAACAGTGGTTTGGCAATCTGATGGCTGGTTGCACCAATAGCTTCAAGACGCTTGCGTTCTTGTTTGCTTCTAACTTCTCTATGAACATCCCTGCCAAAAAGACAAGCCTTGATTTAGGCAATGTAAAGCAGGGATATAGAGAAGGGCTGCGTTCCTATGTCAGGCAGTTCAATCTAGTGAGAATCCAGATCCATGGGCTGTTTGACGAGGTTGCCTATACAGACTTCTTCAAGGGTCTGAAGGACGGGTCTACTTTCAAGTATGAACTCGTCCGCAAACAAATTTTCACTCTACAAGGAGCACTGCGAGAGGCGGAAGCCTATATACAGGCGACCAAACTCTTCTCCTCCAGCAAACAATCGGACTCAAAGAAGTCTGACCGATAGAAGGAGAGTCGGCCTGCTCAACCGGCTCCAAAGTAAGAAGAAAGCAAAAAGAAAAAACAGATCTGGGTCGTTGATAAATCCGATAATTCGGCCCAGAAGAAGAAGAAAGAGTGGAAGCCGTACGTTCCAAGGTACGAGTTCCACAAGGATTGCTGGTCCATCCTCTTGGAGATCAAGGGTCCGCTGACTCTTTAGAAGCCGACTCCTATGAAAGGTTCCGCTGAAAATCGGAACAAAAACAAACACTGCCACTTCCATGAGGATGTTGGCCATGACACGAACGACTGCTTTAGTCTCAAGCGGGAGCTTGACCGTCTGGCCGACAAACGACAGCTGAAGTCCTATGTGAAGTCCAAAGTGACTTCCAAAGCGAATCCGGAGCAGTCCAAGAAGAAGACTCCCCAGCCTGCTATTAGTACCGAAACAGATGAAGATCCGGTATATACAATAGCAGGCGTATTTGCCAGGGGTGGCCCGACCATTCGGGGCACCAAGGACCATCTGAGAAAGATGGGCAATTCTGTTGAAGAAGGAGAGGCGGCAAGCACATCCGCCTTCCCTGAAGTCAGTATCACCGAAAGGGACAAAGGCAAAGTCCGTCGGCCGCATGATGACCCTGTGGTCATTGAATGCAAAGTGGCCAACCAATTGGTTGGTCGAATTTTGATTGACACATGCAGCTCCTCTGACCTCATCAGCCTCAAAATCTTATCTAACCTCAAGTACAAACCAGACAGCATGATGGAGGTCTCTCACACCCTTGTTGGGTTTCGGGGAGGACTTATGCACCCAGACGGACGAATTGATTTGCCCGTCCGCCTGGGAAATAAGGGAAGCGGTCGGCACATGACCATCCGCTTCCTAGTGGTTGAAGAGCTCACTGCCTACAACCTCATCTTCGGCCGACCCACTCTGAACGAGTGTAAGGCCGTCATCATTCCTGCTCTTATACTTCTCAAATATGAGAAGGATGATGGAACGGTCGGTTCCCTCAACGGGGACCAGAAGACGGCTCGAGAATGCTACCTCTCGAATGTCAAGCCCGCGGCCGCAGCAGCCGACTGGGGCAAACAGACAATCGACCTTGATGATATCAATAAAGATCATTCGGCCCCACCAGCCGGTAAGAAAAGAAAGATTGATCAGCTGGTGGTGGTCAAAAAATAAAAGCAATAGCAATCACTGACCGGGGAACGGTCAGATGACCTCCGTCCCCAGCCTGCTGGCGAACACATTAATATCCCTCTGGACGACAGTCAGCCAGCGCGGACGGTTAAGGTGGGGACGGTTGCATTTGCTAAACTGGGTGAGAGCCTGCACCCGCTGCTGAAAGAATTCAAAGACATATTTGCCTTTGAAGTGGAAGAGATGCCAGGAATCGGCCCGGATCTCGCTGTCCACAAACTCGCCGTGGATCCCAAAAAGAAGCCCATTCGGCAAAAGAAAATAACCCACAGCGAGGAAAGAAGTCAGGCGGCAGCCCCGAAGTAAAAAATCTGCTTGACGCCAAGTTCATTCGGCCATGCAATTTCCCTGAATGGGTGGCTAACGTTGTGTTAGTAAGAAAGTCGAATGAAACTTGGTGCATGTGTGTTGACAACACTGACCTGAACAGAGCATGTCCGAAGGATAGTTATCCACTGCCAAAGATCAACATTCTGGTCGATTCAACAGCCGGACATGCCCTGATGAGTTTTATGGGCGGCTATTCAGGCTTCCACCAGATCCCCCTGTGGAAAAAAGATTAAGAAAAGACAGCATTCGTCACTGATCGGGGGTTATTCTGTTATAGTGTAATGCCGTTTGGTTTGAAGAATGCGCCTGCTACCTTCTAACGAATGATTAATACAGTCTTCATTAATCAAATTGGAAGGAATGTAGAGGCGTATATTGATGACATGATAGTCAAATCCAAACAACAGGCGGATCACCTTGCTGATCTCCAAGAAACATTCGCCACACTCAGGCAGCACAAGGTCATGCTAAATCCAAAAAAGTGTGTCTTTGCTGTTGAGTCTGGAAAGTTTCTCGGATTCCTGATTGACCAAAGGGGAATAGAGGCCAACCCTGAAAAAATACAGGCGGTAATCGACATGCAGTCGCTCCGTTGTGAAAGAAGTGTAAAAGCTAACAGGTTGTCTGGCAGCCTTAGGGAGATTCCTCGGCCGGTCAGGTGACAAGTGCCTCTACTTCTTCCAGGCAATCAGGAAGAAGACCAACTATGAATGGGGGGATGACGCAGAGGCGGCCTTTCAAAAGTTAAAAACTCATCTGCACTCTTTGCCGAGGCTTGTTAGCCCTTTTCCCAAAGAGAATCTCTTCATGTATCTGGCCGTCTCCGATCATGCCCTCAGTGCCGTTCTCTTAGCTGAAAGAGACGGCATCCAGCACCTGGTCTATTTCATTAGCCATGTTCTTAGGAACGTAGAGCTTTGGTACCCCATGGTTGAAAATTTTGGCCTCGCCCTTTACATGGCCATCAAGAAGTTAAAACCTTACTTCTTGGCGCATGCGGTAGTAGTCTATACTGACCAACCGATCAAGCGGCCACTTACAACCTTGGAGTCTTCTAGACAATGCTCAAATGGGCGATTGAAATGCAAGGATTGGAAATCACTTACGAACCAAGGAAGGCAATAAAGGGGCAATAATTTGCCGACTTTATTGTTGAAATGACAAGGTCGGTTGCTCCGGACAAAACCAGTCAGGTTTAGAAAGTGTTTGTGGACGGGAGCTCCACTACGAACGGCTGTGGTACAGGAATTATCTGTCAATCTCCTGAGGGAGATAAGTATGAATATGCATACAGTTCAAGTTCCAGGTCTCTAATAATGAGGCCGAATATGAAGCCCTGCTAGCCGGCATCCGGTATTGCAAGGCGACAGGGGCAAAGAAAATTGACGCCTACTCTAATTCACAACTGGTCGTACTCCAGGTCAATGGAACGTACGAGGCCACTCACCCGACCATGATAAAATATTTGCAGGCGGTCAAAAATGAAGTTGGGACACTTAAGGAATTTCATCTAAGTCAAGTGCCTAGGTCTTCAAACAATCAGGCGGATGCTCTGTCCAAACTGGCATCATCCACCTCTTGTGAAACGCCTCGATCAGTTTTTTGGGAGGTTATGGAGAAAAGAAGTATATCTGATGAAGACCCCATTGGAATTCTTGACCGAAGCTCAACCTAGATGGAAAGAATCCGAGCTTACCTTGCAAACGGCACGCTCCCTGATTCACCCTAGGATGCGGTTGTTCTGAAGAAACGAGCGGAAAACTTCGAGCTAAGACCCCAGAGAAGGGTAAAGAAGTTCCCATATAGGCGACAATTCCCTAACTGTCAAGGCCAGGTGGCTCTATTTCTGGTCAACTATGGAGTCCGATGCAATGGAAATGGTAAAAAGATGTGACAAGTGCCAAAAGTTTGGCAAGCTCATCCATCGTCAGGCTACAGACCTGACGGCCATCCACAGCCCAATACCCTTTGCTAAATGGGGCATGGACATACTTGGGCCTTACATAGCCTCCCCAGGCGGCAAGCGCTACATATTGGTAGCTGTGGATTACTTTACCAAGTGGGTAGAGGAGGAGGCGGTCAAAAACATCAAGACTAAAGATGTCATCTCCTTCATTTGGAGGAATATTATCACTCGTTTCGGGGTGCCTATGTCTATGGTTTTTGACAATGGACAACAGTTTGAGACGCCTTAGCTCAAGACTTAGTTGGGGGACCAGAGGGTCTCAAGCTTCTTTGCATCAGTCGGCCGGCCCCAAGCAAACAGCCAGGTTGAAGCCTTCAACAAGTTAATCTCAGACGGGAATAAAAAGAAAATTGAGCGAGCTGGCGGACTTTGGGCGGATGAATTACCACAAGTCCTTTGGGCCATCAGAACGACTGTAAAAGGGGCAACTAGAGAAACCCCATTCCTCATGGTGTATGGTGCGCAAGTTGTCCTACCCATTGAATAATATGAGCCAACTCTACGAATCATGTTTTATGACAAAGATGCAAACTAGGAGGCCATGCGGCTAGCATTGGACTCACTTCCAGAGCGCAGGGGCAATGCTGCCTTGCGCCATGAGATCTACCGTCTGAGAATGACTCTGGCGTACAACAAAAGAGTACACAAGCGTCCTCTCAAAGTGGGAGACTTTGTGCTACGGAAAATGGAGGCAGTCGGTAGGACGAATGAGCAGAGAAAGCTAACCCCAAATTGGGAAGGCCCCTACCGAATTTATGACGAAGTAAGAGACGGAACCTACCGCCTGGAAGAACCAGACGGCAGGCAGCTGCCTAGAACTTGGAATGTAGACAACTTAAAAAAGTACTACTTCTAAGAATTTTTGTAAATCTCTCGAAATTTTGTTAATGAGAATATGCCTTCGTTTCCCAACTTGTCTTTTTACTAGCTTTGTAAAAGAAAATTACATTAACATCGCCTGTACAAAGTGCAGATGGCCACCCTATTTGCAAAGCGTCTGCTCCAACAACAGATGCCCCAATCCATCTGAAGGAGCCGACTGCACCAAAGCAGTCGACCCTACGAATTTATTTTTAAGTTAAGTCCAACAATTAACGGCTATTTACCATTTTTAAAGAGGCCTAAAGCCGAATATTATTTTAAAGAGGCTAATGGCCGGATATTAATAATTCAATAGAGGTCGACGGCCACAGTCTGCTCCAACATGAGTATGACCGTCTGCTCCAACATGAGTCAGATAACCGGCGACGTCCATTCAGGCGAATTCGTCGAGGAGAAGCATCTCCCATTTGGGTGGCACATTGCTCTACGAATACATCAAACAGCCCTATCGAATGCTAAGGCAACATTCGCAGTTGTTTGATTTAATCTAAAGTGAAATCTAAAAGGCTGAGAGTTTTTCAACTATTCTAGTACAATCGGAAAACGGTCACTGTTTCATGATTACAGGCTATCGAGGCATAAGCCGGATGCGCCTGTTTTTGCTCTAGGGCAAGATAGGCGGAAAATTATTCTTCAATCAAAAAGCTAAGTCAAAAAACTTAGCATTCTACGTATACGAGGCTTATGGCCGGATGCGCCTGCTTCTGCTCTAAGGCAGGACAGGCGGACTTTTTCTTATTAAGAAAGTGAGCTAAAATACTTAGCAGATTATTTATACAAAAGAGAGGCCTCGGGCCGGATGCGCCTGTTCTTTGCTCTAGGGAAAACCAGGCGGAATGTTTTTCTTTAACAAATAAGCTAACTTAAAAACTTAGCATCTTAACGAGGCCTATGGCCGGATGAAATCAAAGGATAGACTGCTCTGCATGGCCGTCTGTCGCTTGGTTTGAGGCAATCACCATAGTGATAGATTGACTTAGAAACCATGCATACTTTTCTAAGTATCAATAATTTCTAAGTCAATCAATCCAATCAATCGAAACCAATCGACATCCGTCCAGGGGCAAGGATATTCTCATAGTATACATGTTATAATTACATAACCAAAAACATGAAAAAATAATTTTAAATAGAGCAAATATAAACAGAACCGGCCATACAGCCGGATGCTTCATTAAAATTAAAACCAAACGCCACATGGATGGCTGGGAATGTTAACTGGCAGAGCCAGAAATTGTCCACTAACCCGACCCTGGTCGATAAAGAAACATACAAATACTCGGCACACAGGCCGGAAGATCAAATACATGGCCATTCGGCCGCATAAGAAATTCATAAAAAGCTTAAGTAGCAGGGGAGAGGTTCTCAACGTTGGCAGCCGCATCATCCGTATTTCCACCCGTCGACTGCTCAGCATTTTCACCATCCTCCTCATCCCCCTGCTCATCCCCAGACGAGTCCGATGAGGAGTCGAACTCTTCAACCTTAGTAGCAGCCTTGGCCGCCTCCTCCTGAGCCTGTTGAAGAAGTCAGCATTGAAATCCTTGTTGGCTTGATCAAACTTGGATTTCCAAGTGCCATAGTCAGCACCCGGTTGTACTGCATCCCATGCCATCCACAAGATGGCTTCATAATCTTCCATCATTTGTTTGACAAGGGCCTCCTTCTCCTCCTCGGCTCGGGACTCAAACTTGGCCTTCAGCTGCTGCTCCTGGTTTGCCAGACGCTTCTCTAGGCGGCCAACCCGCTCCTTGGCCCTCTCAGCCTCTTTCTTGGCCTCTTGTAGTGGCTCAAGCTTTTCCTTAAGGCCTTTAATTTTGGCCTTAAGCTCAGTGATTTTGGAGCGACCCGAATCCAAGTCCTTCTTCACCTGCAGGTTGGCGTCCGCCTGGGAATACATCATATCAAGTGTCAATAGCTCATTTTGAGCAATTTCAAATTGAGCTCGGTCTAAGACGGACTCGGCTCGAGCATGAGCAGCCGTTACCTCTTTGGACTTCTCCTAGAGAGGCTTCCTTAGCTCCTGAATGTGCAGCATAGCCTGCATTTGAGTAAAGAGTCGAATGATTAAAACCAGTCGGATATGTACTTGAAAATAAATGAATCAAGTTGGTTTTCTACCTCACAGAGGTTCCCCAAGATGGCATCCAAGTTAAGGATGTCGACTCCTCTCACGGACGCCTTGTCCTCCGGATCAAGCGCCCTCAGCATCTCCTTGGCCATCTGGATGACAGTCGGCCTTTACACAGGAACTACAAGATGAAAATGAGTTAAAAAATTTAAAGGATCTATTTATGTGATAATATCAAAGGTAGAGGTGGTTTATACCATCCGACTGAACCTCCTCCTCCTTCCCGAGACGCCTTTTCTCTCCTGCTGAGCCGACAGCAGTGGTGGGTTGCTTAAAGCCACCCTTTGATGCCTAGTTGACATCCGGTTTGCTGACCTCCCTGTCAGCTTCAAGAGTAGATCCGTCTCCTGTTTTCTTTGGCTTGTGAGCAATATGCTTCCGGGACTTGCCGGATGTGCTCACATCACCCGCCCCAATCTTCTTGATTTTGGGTTGGGATTGCTTAGAGGGAGAAGGTCTGATGGAGCCACCCTACATTAACAAAAAGAAAAAGGCGTTAGAAAACATGCGGGCAAAATTGACCTTGCTCAAAAATACTAAGTATGACAAAGAACTACCTTGGGTGTCCCGCCTGTTTTCTGCTCGTCATTCTTCCGATTAAGGACGTTCGAGCGGTATTTTGCTGCAGAGATGGCATCCGGCTTCCTTGATGCCGAGACTTTTTCCATATCTTTGTCTGCACAAAAAGCAAGAGTTAAAATTTGCAAACAAGTATCGAAAAACAATTTAAAGTTGCATACGGCATATCAGAACTTAGCCCACAAGCGGCCAAGAACACCCCATCCTCTGACCATTTGTATAGGGGGATGTAGCTCTGAGGGACGACCTCTTTCTCCCCCTGTTCATTTGTCCGGACGGACACTTTGAACAACCCCCTATCAAAGATTTCCTCCTAGGCTCGTCTAGGGAAAGGCGGCAGAGCACTTTTTCCATCCAGGAAGGGCGGATCCTTGTTCCACCAATTGTATTTTAAATTCAATCGGCTATCAGAAGAGTGGACTATGTAGAACTTTGTTCTCCCGTCCTTCTACTTATTTTCCTTGTCGAATGCCATCATGTACCCCTTGTAGGTGGATAAGGTGTACCAGCCTTCGCCTCCTTTAGCCGGCGCTCGGCTGAGGTTGTGCATGTGGGCGAATGCCTCAAAGTTAGGCTCCACCTACAGCATTTCACATGCGGCAACATACCCGATGATATTAATCCAGGAATTCGAGACAAGTTGTCAGATACCCAGTTGGTATCCGTCCAATATTCTCTCTATGACCGGATGGAGAGGGAAGCGCAGACCGGCTTGGAGGACCGCCTCGTAGCAGCCGAATTCTTGGTCCTTATAGCAGCCCAAGCTGGGCCAGGTTATTGTATCATCCTTGTTTGGCACAGACAAGGAAAAGCCATGGCCCATGACGGTCTTGCGCTTAAAATTGGCAAGGCCGGATGTCATAGAAGTCCGCTTTCTTAGCGCAACATGATGATATTAGGGAGCACGTTCCAGGCGCCGAGAAGCACTTGGATCGGTCAAACCTTCTCCCTTCTCCACTGAAAAGGATTCCCTTGCAGTGCTTATCTTTGTTCTGGCCTCCTCAGAAGTAATGGAGGCATTCTAAGAAGATGACGAGGCCGAATCATCATCTGAACTCTCATCAGAGCTGGGGGACTGCCGATTGGTGCCAGCAGGGTCCTCCCCCAATCTCTCTTCTGACGCCTGTTCTGAAGGATCGGGTTTGTATTGGTTGTCGGCTTCCCACATTATGGTATCACTGGGGGTGCCGCTTGAAGAAGGGGAAGAGTGATAGGTTGGAGTTAGGGGAGGGACGGTTGAAGGGCTGGGGGGGGGGGGGGTTTCAAAGACTTCATTGACACGCACCCTAAGGGAGCCATCAGAATAAATGGTCGACCCCTCCGAATGGTAATAAGTTCCATCCGACTTATAAACCCTTGTTGTTTTCTTCGTTCTGGCCATAGTGTCCAGCACAGACACGGAAACGGTCGGATTTGGGGAAGTTCGCAAAGTAAGATCTCTGACCAAGCAGTCGGCACCGCTAGTTCTAGATACAACCGTCCCCGGTGACCGACTGATCACTATCCTATGTCGTGCCGCGTGTGTTTGGGAAACCATTTTTCAAAAAACAAAGTAAAAATGTAAAGTAAGAGAAAAGAGTAGGCGGTTACCTTAGAAGAAGGTACTAAGAGACGCTTGGTTTGCTGGAACAGACGGACAGAAAGCCGAGTGTCGGATGCTTGAAAAGTTAAGTCTTTGAGAGTCTTTGAAAGTCAGAAGTCCAGGGATTCTCCAAAGATTCGCAAAGGTGTGAATCTAAGGGGGGGTCAAACCTTTATATTTATAGAGGGGGTAAAACCCTAATTTTTCCCTCCACAATAAATTTGAATTCGGCCAGCCGAATCCTGACACCTGTCACAGGCGACACATGGCAAGCGCGTGTCCCCTGTGAAGGGAAAATGATTTAGGTATTTTTACCCTACCAGCTGGCCCAATCCGACCCATCCACGTGTCACTGGAAGGGGCGCCACCTTGGACCTTCCATATGGTGACACGTGGCAAGCAGATTAAGCCCCCTCGGAATGGCGGCTTTCATGGCCCAAATCCCAAAGGGCCCCTACAAAAATGGTGTGCCCTTTCGTAGGGTACTGTAGGGAATAAATCTCAAGCGTTAAACCCCCTTACCTTGAACCCCACTGTGATCATACACTAAATTACAGTGGCGTCCAAAAGGGAAGAAGATAGAGCAAAAGAGTCGCCAACAAGTTTTAGGAACTTGTAAACCGTTCACAGGGTGAAAGTCACACCCCTTAACGATCCAAGAGATCGTCAACTCCATAAGGTCTTGAACCAAATAAGGGTTCGGGGATGAAGGTACAAACCCAACCTAAAAGAGATTGAACCTGCCCTAATAATAGGCCTCTACTTTATTCTGATCGTATTCATGTGCGCTTTCTGACTAACATGCAATCAATAGGATTAACCCTAAACCTATTTATCTATGTTGGTTGAATATTAATGCACAAATAAATCTATTATTGGCGATCACTTGAAATTATAATCAAATTAACCCTAACAAGATTATTAATTATCTTATTAAGCGTGATTACAAGTATATATTCCCTTTAAACATGCATAAAAGGTATGATCAAGCAATAACAATAAATATAATATCAAGCAACATAATAATAAAATAACAACAATTATGATCATCAAAATAAAATTATAATAATAATAATCATGTTCATAATCATCAAAACAATAGTCATAATAATAATCATCATAATAATAATTATAATAATCATATTAAAGCATAATAATAGCAAGATCCTAGGTATGATATTAACAAGATTAATAAAAAACCCTAGCATGTCACTAAGCAATAAAAATCAAATATTTAACCCTAACATGATACTAACAATCATAAATATTAGGAAGAACATAAAAGGCATCGTAACAATCATATTAATCATATTTGATATTAAAAATACCCTAGACATGATACTAGGAATCAAAATAACAATCTAAACATGAACTCTATATCATAATATCAATTAAACCATTAAAGCACTTACTTTGATGCCTAGTACCTCTTTCGAATAACAAATACACACGTTAGTAACTTCAAGGAAAATAATAAACAAAACAATTAAATTAAATTAAATAATTGAAAGAGTGATTTGGGACCAAACCCTCAGAAATTAAACCTTTCACGTCGAGGGAGAAGGCAACTTCGAATATGGATAGGTGTATCTAGTTCTAATGAATGCGGAATTTTGTACGTAAAAAGCTAGTTTAGAAAAGAGAGAGAAAGAAAGATGGTGAATGATTAAAGAGAATGAGAGAATTGAAAACTGGTTGTAGGTGATTATAGATGAAAACTGATTGTAGGTGAATGAAAACGGAGTTTTTAATACGTTATTTATAGAGAAAATAAGCCAAAAAGATAAAATTAACAAAACAGAGCATTGGCGCACAAAAAACAGAACCAACGCCAACGCTGGCTGTTGGCGCCAGGCGCTTTAGCTGGCGTTTGGCGCTGATTTCAGAAATTCACGCGTTTTCTAAAATCAGATAAAAATTACCGTACAGGAGGATAAAATCGTATCTTTCCTCAAAAATGCTTTTTGATTTTAATTAAAACTCTGAAAAGTCAACAAAAGTCAATTTATCGATGCTAATTGAATTAGGAATGAAAAGAACCTTCTAGAAGAATCTAGAAGACTAAAAATCATTCCTAATGTCATTAGGAAGGACAAATCATATTAGGCCCTCCCCTAGATCATTGGGCCGCATATAAGGCTCAAACCGGGCCCAGTTTAGTAAATTGGCCATAACTTCCTCAATATTCATCGGAATTGGGCTTATAATATATCGTTGGAAAGCTCTTGTCAAGCCACATCCAACTACACTATTATTGGACCTATATCATGCACCAACCAAACTGGATTGGCTGTTTTCCTAAAATAAGTTTTCAAAAACAGAGAGAAGAGAAAAGAAATTAAAAACTATCCACAACATTAAAATTTCCACACTTTCGCTTTATTCGATTATGATTCGACGCAAAAGGTGCTCATCACTGGGTTTTATTTTGGGGAGACACAAATGGGTGTCTACAGAAGCCCCCACTTTGACTGAGTTTGGAGAAACGCAAGTTTCGAAAACGAAAGTCAAAGTAGCGATAGGGACGGAGAATGATTCAAAACGTTCTGCGATCCTAAATCATTCTTGTAACGCCGATACCTGCAAAACTAGCGTTAGTTAAATAGATAAAAGAGTTAATAAACGCATATCTTGCACCGTCGAGCACACGTCTCTGAAAGTAACCGATTGTTTTGACGACCTCCTACAAGCTAGAGAATGTCATCCCGCTTGAAAACCGCTACGCCTGTAACTGCTTCCAATATAGAAGATTTCTTCACCTGAAACAATCCTCCTCCGCTATGATAATATTCCACGTCCAAGGGAATACTATCGAAGATTGCTTCTCTTGAAACAATCCTCTTCCGCTATGATAATACTCCACGTCCAAGGGAATACTATCGAAGATTACTTCTCTTGAAACAATCCTCTTTCGCTATGATAATACTCCACGTCCAAGGGAATAATATCAAAGATTGCTTCTCTTAAAACAATCCTCAGTTGTTTGTGACAACTCTCCACAATCTAGGGAACGCCATTTTGCTGTTTCTATGTTCACTCGTCTCTGAACAAAGAGCTTCTTTTTGATATGTTCACGCGTCTCTGAACAAAGAGCTTCTTTTTGATATGATCTTCTGAATGATGTGTCCACGCATCTCTGAACGAAGAGCTTGATAATAGGATGCCCACGCGTCTCCGAGCAAAAGAGCTTGAATGATATGCCCACGCGTCTCTGGACATTAGAGCTTGAATGAAATGTCCACGCGTCTCTGAACAAAAGAGCTTTGAGAGAAATGTTCACGCGTCTTTGAAAAAAAGAGCTTTTGAATGATATGCCCACGCGTCTCTGGAGCAAAGAGCTTTGATAATATGTCCACGCGTCTCTGAACAATAGAGCTTTTGATGATATTCCCACGCGTCTCTGAAGCAAAGAGCTTTGATGGAGATGTTCACGCATCTCTGAACAAAAGAGCTTGAATAATATGCCCACGCGTCTCTAGAGCAAATAGCTTTGATGGAGATGTTCACGCGTCTTTGAACAAAAGAGCTTCGATGATTGAATGTTTGTTGCGATAATATTCCGAAGAAAATTTCCGAAGACCAACGCTTGCCGATCTCTAAAGCTTGCTTGAACTTTGCTTCCGCTAAAACCAGTACGTCGGTGTCTCCGTGATTAGGCGCTTTAAGCTAAGGGAGACGATCTTTGGTCAGGTCGATCACCTATTGCAATTGTAATCAAACTAAGCTAAGTGAGACGATCTTTCATCAGGTTGACCACTTATTGTGATTGTAATCAAACTGACTACTTAATCATGTCAAATTGCTTATAGGGGCTAACTGGCGTACCAAGGAACCCGAAATTGTTGAATGAGGTCAAAATCACCTTTCTGAGAGGCTTCGAGCTTTGTCGCTGCTGAAATATCTCTGGCGCCAAGAATTGACTCTGCCGCCAGGCGCTGAGATCTAGCACTAGGCGCTGAAAACTATTGCCAGACGCTAGATGTTTTTGTCCGGCGCTGGAGTAGGGTCTTCCCTGTTCTGTTGCACCTGTATTTATTTTTTACTATAGAACTTTGCCAATTTCTTAAATTATCTTAGGGTTGACCTAAGGTTTAGCATTACTTGACTCATTGACTTGACATCACTCAAGGCATAAACTTAACTCGCTGTGATCGACTAACTCGAGGTTGACTCGACTCGAAGCGAAATGACATGTGTGACTCATGACCCGTGTGTGCATAGTATTATGATCGTGCGACTCGAAAATGCAAAAAAAGCAAAACTTTTTCGTCATTTTTGTGGAGGGTACCGACTTTCTCCCGAAAAAGAAAGACGCGAAAAGGAATCGAAGTGAAGTTTTGAAGATGCATATTGAATGAGCTTAGTCAAATGTTGTTTGATATTATCTTTCAAGGTGCAAGGATTAACCCATCCTAGGCTATCTCAATGGTTTATTCAATGATGAAAGTACTTGGGTAACTTAGGCACGGACGCTAAGTACTTCATACTTCGTGATGCAATGACAATTATGATTGATGGGTGATGTGACAAGGCATGCTTCAATGTTAAGATTTCATGACAAAGGGTTCCTAAGGGAAAGTATATTTGGTCATGTATCTGTGTGGTGTGTGAAAGTGACACTAAAGTTAGGCCACAAGAGCTAAGTGTATGGGAAAATATTATTTTTAAAAAAGTCAAATGGTGGTGACTCTTAGGCTAGGTAAGCTAATGATATAGGGATCAAGCCCCCATGTCTAGATCTACATGAATAGGGATGAGCATAGGAGATCCCTTGATATGATCATGGTGTAAGTGTGTGAATGTGAATATGAATGCATGTTTATTACGGCCGCACCTTGATGTGAGGTTGCCTACGTATCCGTTAGGAATCAGGCCGAACGTAGCTCTAGCCGAACCTCGCACAAGTGTGTATACCTCAAAAAGGTCTTTTTAAGGGTTGTAACGTGGTTAGGCTAAAGGTTATAGAAGAAAGGGATAAAGGCTCAAGACCCTAGATAAGCCCCCAAGGTGTGCAACCTCGCTTTTGAATCTTTATAATTTTATGCTTGAGTTTCTACTCTCTTTTTTTTAGCTCACTTTTATCTTTTGCTTTAGCATCTATTTTATTTTTATAAGTGTGGGCAATCCTGATCATGCGGTCTATCACTCACTTGGCATTCATGTTTCTCAGGCACGGTACCTGATGAGTCTATTTTATATATATTTTATTCCCCGTCCCACGATCATATTTGTGCTTATTTGAGCTCTGCGGAGCTATTTTTATTACTAATATACGTTTTCTAGTGTTTTTGTAGAGTTGGTATTATTTTGTAGGAATTTGCAGAATTGTGACAATTTCAGAGCTTATTAGACCACTACAAAGATATTGGAGTTTGATCGTATTTTATGATCGAATAATTTAAGCCCAAGACCGAGTTAAAGGAATTTGGTTCGGTGATTAAGGGCTCGATTAAATGAAGAGGTCCAAAGTTTCAATGTTTAATTAATATCATGAACCAAATTAGTGTCGCAGATCAAGTATGAAATAAAGAAGCTTCGGCCAAAGGCAAACGAAGCCAAAAAGGACCAACTCGTTGCTATGGTGACCGGGCCCGATCGGTCAGAGCCTGGCCCGATCGGGTGCGCATATTTCTACCGCATTGTTGCTGGCGTGATATTACTGCCTTCATGAGTTGGGGTTCTACTAATACTGGGCTTTGTTCTTAAAGCCCAATAGCCTTTCCTTTGTTGAAAAGTAGTAGTACGTAGGGTTTGGAGTTAGAAGTAGTAGTATTAGACTTTTGTTAAGAAGAATAATAAAATAAGAGTTTTAGTGAGGATAGGATTCTTTCTTCCTTATAAAGAGGAGTAGTAGTATTACGGGAGGTAGGTTTTTCTTTTCACAAGTTTTTTTAATTTAGTTTTAGATTAGTTTTTTAGTTTTAGTTTTCTTTTCTCTTTCTCTCTCTAACTTTTCTTTCTCTCTCTCTTCTTTTAATTAAAACTCTTAATCTTACTTTCTCTATTATTTCTCTCTCTACAACTCTTGATTTAATTTCAGTAATTTATTCTCTTTCTTTGATCATGTCTCCTTTAATTATTTTGTTTAGTTTATATTTAATTATGTGTGAGTAGTCATCTTTCTAGGGTTTATGGGGATCCATAAATAATATGAAGGGCTAGAACATTTGAACATATGAAACAACTTTTTTTTACTTTGCTCTTCTTTTTTTTTTTTACCTCATATTGGAAAATTTCAACTTTTGAACACTTTTTCAATATTTTTTTCCAATCAACATATAAGAACAAATAACTCATCATATCGACCCACATTGTGCGAATTATGTGCGCACTACAACTCTCTCACCTCATTAACTATTAGCTCCCCAAGCCAAGCTTGGGACTAGTAACCAATGGGGCTTAAATAGGCTTGTAATGTGGTTAAATAAACAATAAAAGGGCATTAGCAACAACATGGGTAGTAAGAAGGGAACAAATGTATCTAATATCGTCTGAAGGCCACCTAATAGAATAAACGCCTTCGTCCTCCTCAATGTGCATAATATTGAGATATAAAAACATTACTAATAGTTGCAAACCAATACTCAAATTCATTGACATACTAGGAACTATGGAACTATCACACATTCCTAACCAAATCAACTAGTCAAGCACTATATTCACAAATAGCTGGCAAAATTGACGCATGTTTAGGAGTCCAAACAATTAAACTTCAAATCACAAATTCACAAAGCTCATTATCATATACCAAGAATCAAAACAATATCGAAAAATTTCATCATGGGGCACAGGAAAACATGATTCATAATTCATTGGAATAAAACTAACCTAAGAAAGCAATAAAATTTGTACTAAGAAAAATAAAAATAAAAAGATAAGAGAGAGAGTGAAAGATGTACCATACGAACACGAGAACCTCCCCCCAAGCTAAATCAGACAATATCCTCATTGTCTTAAAGGGAAGCTAGTAGTCAAGGTGACTACTCTTCATCATCACCACATCAATGTCACCAAAGCCTCGAGGATTGCAATGTATCTCTTTGGAACAAAATTGGGCAAGAAAGAAACAAAGTGTTAGTGGGAAAAAGTTCAAATTTGAGTCAGGTGCACTATTCTGATCATAACTTTTGATATATAAATGATAATACAGTGATTCTAATTGCATTGGAAACTAGACTTGAAAACCTTTCCAACGACAGGTCACACGCAAAAATCGGATGGCCTGTCGAAGTTGACGAAGTTTGCTGACGCGTACGCGCGCCCGATCGGGCGAGCTCTGCCCGATCGAATACGAGTGCAGTTCCAGCGTGAATGAAGCCTTCTCTAGCTCAAAATCTGCACAAAAACAAACTCCCACAAGCATTAGTTACACTCTCCTTACCTCTCTATAAAAAAAATAAAAAATAAAATAAAATAAAATAAAATAAAACACACACACAAAAATAAGAAAAAACTAAACTAAAAAATAAAATAAAGTACGGGTTGCCTCCCGCAAAGCGCTAGTTTATCAAGGTCCCGCTTGACCATACTCCTTCTCTCAATCGGAAGAATTAAACACCTTGAGTAACTTATCAAACGCTCCTGCAAACATTTCATTAAACACTATATAGGGCTTAATTGCAAGCACATTAATCCCTACAAAGAAAAGGTTAGGAGCGCATAAAGAGAACTCAAGGTAGAAGGAAAAATCATAAGAGAGATGAAAATACACCACAACCTTCTGCTTCCTCCGTTAAAAATTTAGAATTAATAGAACGAACATGGAGGTAATCATTGTCTTTATCATCCAATATTGACTTGAAAATTCCACCCTCACAAATAACCTCATCATCAACAAAGGAATTTTCAACTACCGTTTCTACAACTAATGATTTTTCAATCACCAATTCGTCAACCAATGATTTTTCAACCACAAATTCTATAACGGGTTCTTCATCCTCAATAACATTCGTATTATTATAGTGTCCGTAAACTTTTTCATCAAGAGCCTTCCAATAACTTTCATTAGCAACTAATCGTTTCTAAATATGATCATATGTATATGGAAAGACTCTAGAATCATCCGGAGCACGCACAAAAAACTCACTATAAGGGTATTCAGGATTTTCATGACAAAGACGTTGACAACTACAGTAGTTAGGTGCTACATAAAAATTATATAATTCTTGTAGTGACACAAGCATGGATATTTTCAACTCACAAAAAAAAATTTAAAATTTAAAATTTAAAAAAAAAATAAAAATAATCTAGACTCTAATAATAATTAGAAATAAAAATAAAACCGTTTCACCGGCAACAACGCCAAATTTTGACAGGGTAAAATCGTATCTCCAAATCAAAAGTAATACCTAAATCCTCTAACTAATGCAGATAGGGAAGTAGGGTCGAATACACAGAGAAACGAGTCTTTCTATTCCTAATTAACTAATATAATCTAGATTATGAAGTAACCAATATTTATATTTGAATAATAAACTAAACTACAGAGATCAAGAATAAGGAGAAAATAATATATAAAAGGTTCTAGGGCATAGGTTCACCAATAAATAATATTTCAGGGTAGAATATAATAATCATTCATCAATGCATACATCAATCAGATTATAAAGGGCTTTAGCTACGTATTATAATCACACAATTAATTTACCGGTATTAAATCTCATCTTTCGAATCTCGACTTAACCATTTATAAATTAATCTGCCTATTGAAACTAGACCTAAACATCAATTCTCATATGTCGAATCTCGAATCAATATTGTCAAACACATGCATAAAAGATCAGGCCTAATCTAGTCACAGAGCACTAAATCAATCAATAGGAAATTAATCTAGCATTGATAATTTAACAACAATAAATTACCCCTTCATATTATTTATGGATCCCCATAAACCCTAGAAAGATGACTACTCACACATAATTAAATATAAACTAAACAAAACAATTAAAGGAGACATAATCAAAGAAAGAGAATAAATTACTGAAATTAAATCAAGAGTTGTAAAGGGAGAAATAATAGCGAAAGTAAGATTAAGAGTTTTAATTAAAAGAAGAGAGAGAGAAAGAAAAGTTAGAGAGAGAAAGAGAAAGAGAAAAGAAAACTAAAACTAAAAAACTAATCTAAAACTAAACTAAAAAAAACTAATGAAAACAAAAACCTACCTCCCGTAATAGTACTACTACTCCTCTTTATAAGGAAGAAAGAATCCTATCCTCACTAAAACTCTTATTTTATTATTCTTCTTAACAAAAGTCTAATACTACTACTTCTAACTCCAAACCCTACGTACTACTACTTTTCAACAAAGGAAAGGCTATTGGGCTTCAAGAACAAATCCCAATATTAATAGAACCCCAACTCATGAAGGCAGTAATATCACGCCAGCAAATATGCGGTAGAAATATGCGCACCCGATCGGGCCCGGTCACCATAGCAGCGAGTTGGGCCTTTTTGGCTTCGTTTGCCTTTGGCCCGAAGCTTCTTTATTTCATACTTGATCTGCGACACTAATTTGGTTCATGATATTAATTATACATTGAAACTTTGGACCTCTTTATTGAATCGAGCCCTTAATCACCGAACTAAATTCCTTTAACTCGGTCTTGGGCTTACATTATTCGATCATAAAATACGATCAAACTCCAATATCTTTGTAGTGGTCTAATAAGCTCTGAAATTGTCACAATTCTGCAAATTTCTACAAAAATAATACCAACTCTACAAAAACACTAGAAAACGTATATTAGTAATAAAAATAGCTCCGCAGAGCTCAAATAAGCACAAATATGACCGTGGGACGGGGAATAAAATATATATAAAATAGACTCATCAGTGCCGAGCACTCGATAAGAGACGCAATTTGAGACGTGTTCTTATCAAAGATATTTTCATATCAAAGACATTGGAACACTTGCCCTTTTGTACACTTTTATTATTTTTTTGTTTTTGCTTATTTTTGCTATTTTAATTTTTTGAATCACTCAAGCTTTTTTTAGAATTGCATAAGTTGCACATCATCCCATCCCAAGGTTAGGTAGATGTGGGTTGAAAAAAGAAAGGTCTATCGTTAGACGAGGCTCAAAGTGGTTTATGAAGAAAGGATTGTATAATTGAAGCGTGAAAGGTAATATAATGTGGCTACAAAGGGGTGCCTCAAATCATTGGTATACCTTGTACTTAATTCGACATGGATTTTTTTTTTTATGCAAAAATGAAATGATCGTATATAAGAGAATAAATGCTCATTTTATTAAAGGAAAATATATAATGATCCTACAAAATAAATCTAAGGAGAATAAAAAGGTGTCTATGCTAGACTTATTGGGGAAAGGGTAAATAAAAAAGAAATAGAAAAAAAAAAAAAAAAAAAAAAAAGGTCACGAAATCTCGTCGTTGAAGCTCGCCTCTTGTCTTTTGTTGTTTCCTTTATCATCACTTGCTCTTCTTGTTAACTGGAGGCATGGGAAGCTTGTTATTATCAATCAAATGTTGGATAGCCTCCTTTAGCTTCCAACAGCTCTCAGTAGTATGACCCTTACCTTGATGGTACTTGCAGTGTTCGTCTGGATTCCAACTAGGCGATCTCTTCTCAAGTGGGGGATCTTGAATAGGTCCAATGGGAGTAATGAGTCCTTTGGCATGCAGTCGATCGAAAGCATTATCGTAGCTAATTCCAATAGGGGTGAAATCCTTTCTTAGTTGCTTTCGATTACCGATGGCTAGGATCTCACTAAGGTCGAAAGTACCAACACTATTACTAGAGTAGGTGTTTTCGGATGAAGAAGGATAGTCGTTCTTTTTCCCTTTACAGCCACTGTTACTATTGTTACTAATCTTGGCCTTCTTGCCGCGCGGAGGAACATGAAGGAGATTTGAATCAATGAAGTCTTGAACACGATCCTTGAGGGCGAGACACTTTTCAGTAGTGTGACCTCGACCTTTATGGTATCGACAATAGGAATTCGGATCCCAATTGGGAAAACGTTTTTCAGGTGGAGGGTCTTGACCTTGATCGTGAAGACAGTCAAAAGCTTTATTGTAAGTCATTTATATTGGTGTGTATTCTTCAATGGTCCGTTTTGCCTGTGGCTTAGGAGCATTGAGTTCTTCATTAAACCCTTGGCGAGAATTTTATTCGATGGCCATTACCCGATTTGCTAATCCTTCTACCATATTCAAGAGCATGGCAATGACATCTTGCAGTTTTCGAACGTCCTCTTTTAGACTTGACGAGTCTTCCCTAGTATTATCTAAGAAAAGACTTTCATCCTCCCCAATCATGGCCACCTCATCGAGAGAGGTTATATAAGCTGTCTCGATCATGGGTTCTCCTACAGGTATGATAAGAAGTGATGGATCGAAGGATGCTTGGTCATCTTTGATGGCTAAAATCTCGAGAGTTTCATTGTTATCGATCAGATCTTGAATAGCTTCTTTGAGTTTCCAACACTCCTCAGTGCCGTGACCCTTTCCTTGGTGATATTTGCAGTGTTTATTAGGGTCCCACTTAGGTGGCCTGGCTTCTGGAACTGGATCTTTGATGGGCCCTATGGGAATGACTAGTCCTTTGTGGTGTAGCTTCTCGAAAGTTGTTTCATAACTCATGCCAAGTGGAGTGAACACCCTTTTTGACCTTTGGATTCGTGATTTAGAGGCGTTCATGGCATGTATTTCGTAAATGGGAGAGGAAGGATGGTCGCTCTTTTTTCCTCTCGCACTATTATCTTTCAGAAGGTCATCTTCAATATCAATGCCTATATTATACACAGCCTTGAAAGTATTCAAATTATGTTGATATTTTAAGTGTTTCGAATACTTCTCTTGAAGATTCTTGATAAACATCCTCACAGACTCCTTTACGGTGGGGACCTCAATCATCTTGGTGGAAGTTTTCCTCCATTTATTGAAGAAAGACGTGAACCCTTCGTTTTCTTTTTGTTTTAACATCTCAAGTTGTCTGTGGTCTATTTCGTCTTGAATATTGCACTTGTACCTATCAATGAAAGCGTTTACTATCGATTCCCAAGTAGAGGTTTTCTCTTTGTCAAGGGAGAAGTACCATTGTTGGCAAACGGTTTCAAGAGATAGTGAGAATAGAGAGGGGAAAACCTTCTTATCGATACCCTTAATGTTCATTATGGTTTCGAAAGCTCTTAGATAGAAGTAAGGGTTACCTGTTGCCTTGAATTTAGGGATGTCAGTGGCGTTGAACTTATGAGGAAGAAGTTCCTTGTCCAGCGAGACCCCTTGTGAACTCATGCCCTCAAATTTATAGTCACTAGATAGCTTGCTCAGGTTTTCTTGCATGAGGTTCATTTGTTGTTGCTTCACAGGGTCATCAATATTGAGTGTGAGTAGCTTCAGTTTCAGTCACGGTAACCAATTGGTTCCTAAGCTCATTGACTTCCTCTTGAATTGCCATTATCTTCTTAGCCTTCCTCTTTTGACGAATTGGTTTATCAAAAAGCGAGACCTGAATAAAGAGGTTGTCCTTGAATAATCGCCCTTCTCTCCTCGACCAAGTACTGTGGAAAAGGAATTTGGGGATATTCATTGTTAATTATTTGACTTAAACTTTATTCAACATGCAATGGATAGAGGAAGTGAAGAAAGATTTGAATAAAATGTGAAAGAAGATTTAGATGGAGGGATATGAAGAATTAGGAATAGAATGTATCCCCAACTCAAATGTCGGAAAAGACCGACTCGTGCATGAACCTAAGACATGGTCATGGTGACATATACTCAAAGTGTGTGCTAGGACTAATGAGTGTAGGTGACATGTTAAGACTCGTGTCATGACCATGTGGCTAGACTATGTGACTAGACTCAATTAACGATTTGACAAAGTATTATTGAAAGCGAAAAATTAACCGAATTAATTATCAAACTGGTTAATTAGACACTAGGTGATGACTCGACCAATAATCTGAACTGTCGGCCAAACGACAGGACTGGCGCCGCACTGTGTAGTGTAGCGCCAGACGACAGAGTTTTCGCCAGGCGCCACACTCCACAGAGTGGCGCTACAGTCCAGACTTTGCACCAATACTGGAGCTTCAATCTGAGACTGTTTTCGGTGTTATTAATCAGCAGGGTTATGCCTAAAGTCGTACTAGGTCAATTCTGATTAAAATATTAGAATTTATTGACTCAAAATAATTAATCAATTAATTAATTGGGCAAAGTTCTTTAAGTCATTAATTTATTTAATCTCAACACAAGTCAACAAACGGTTAAGAAATCAAATAATACACAATTAGTCAAGTAGGCACAATATGATGCAATGAGTTTGAAACCTAACCATGGCTCTAGTTCTCTAAAGTTCGGGATATGGTTTAGTCAATATAGGGTCCATGGTTAATTGTCCGGATGCACCGCGCGGAAGCCTAACCGTGAAGGGTTGGCGCGAGTGGATGGGACACCGCGAGCTTTAGAAAAAAACTCGCTTCCATGGTTTGGTGAATTCAACATTCTCGGATGTACCCTTTGTTGCACAGAGCGTTCAATCAAGTAGATGGAGCATGAATTCCCAGAGGGTTATGTCCATATGTAGAATACATATGGGTTTTATAAAAGTGAGAAAAAATTCAATCAGGAAGTAGGATCGAGCAAACAATACGAAAAACTGGTCGAAATTGGAACGCATATTTCTGGCTCGGTATTGGGGGAGGTTGACGCCAGCAAACAGAGACTGGCGCCAATGCTGGCGTCTGGCGCTACAGTTAAAATCATGGCGCCAATGCTCTTGCCCCTGGCGCTACTTCCCACATGCCTCAACAGCTTTCTAAGCTCGATAAAATTTTTCAGTTTCGCGCGGTGTTATTTCGGTCCTAGTTGTGAAAGATATTTCTCAAATTCCCTACGTGTAAAATCCTATGTTTTTAACTCATTACGGATGGTCTTTCCAATGAGATCTTTTTTATGCATATGACAATAATGTTAATCAAAATTACGCACATGAAATACTTAGAACGTTTCGAGTCTCATCCACTCATTCTAAATCATTGCCGAAACAAATTCAGGAATTAAAATAGAAATCCTCCCCGGTGATGTCGCCAAAAACTGTAGGGAATAAATTTCAAGCGTTAAACCCCCTTAGCTTGAACCCCACTGTGATCATACACTAAAGTACAGTGGCGTCCAAAAGGGAAGAAGATAGAGCAAAAGAGTCGCCAACAAGTTTTAGGAACTTGTAAACCGTTCACAGGGTGAAGGTTACACCCCTTAACGATCCAAGAGATCGTCACTCCATAAGGTCTTGAACCAAATAAGGGTTCGGGGATGAAGGTACAAACCCAACCTAAAAGAGATTGAACCTGCCCTAATAATAGGCCTCTACTTTATTCTGATCGTATTCATGTGCGCTTTCTGACTAACATGCAATCAATAGGATTAACCCTAAACCTATTTATCTATGTTGGTTGAATATTAATGCACAAATAAATCTATTATTGGCGATCACTTGAAATTATAATCAAATTAACCCTAACAAGATTATTAATTATCTTATTAAGCGTGATTACAAGTATATATTCCCTTTAAACATGCATAAAAGGTATGATCAAGCAATAACAATAAATATAATATCAAGCAACATAATAATAAAATAACAACAATTATGATCATCAAAATAAAATTATAATAATAATAATCATGTTCATAATCATCAAAACAATAGTCATAATAATAATCACCATAATAATAATTATAATAATCATATTAAAGCATAATAATAGCAAGATCCTAGGCATGATACTAACAAGATTAATAACAAACCCTAGCATGTCACTAAGCAATAAAAATCAAATATTTAACCCTAACATGATACTAACAATCATAAATATTAGGAAGAACATAAAAGGCATCGTAACAATCATATTAATCATATTTGATATTAAAAATACCCTAGACATGATACTAGGAATCAAAATAACAATCTAAACATGAACTCTGTATCATAATATCAATTAAACCATTAAAGCACTTACTTTGATGCCTCGTACCTCTTTCTAATAACAAATACACACGTTAGTAACTTCAAGGAAAATAATAAACAAAACAAAACAATTAAATTAAATAATTGAAAGAGAGATTTGGGACCAAACCCTCATAAATTAAACCTTTCACGTCGAGGGCGAAGGCAACTTCGAATATGGATAGGTGTATCTAGTTCTAATGAATGCGGAATTTTGTATGTAAAAAGCTAGTTTAGAAAAGAGAGAGAAAGAAAGATGGTGAATGATTAAAGAGAAAGAGAGAATTGAAAACTGGTTGTAGGTGATTATAGATGAAAACTGATTGTAGGTGAATGAAAACGGAGTTTTTAATACGTTATTTATAGAGAAAATCATCCAAAAAGATAAAATTAACAAAACAGAGCATTGGCGCACAAAAAACAGAACCAGCGCCAACGCTGGCTGTTGGCGCCAGGCGCCAAGCGTAGCGCCAGGCGCTTCACCTGGCGTTTGGCGCTGATTTCAGAAATTCACGCGTTTTCTAAAATCAGATAAAAATTATTGTACAGGAGGATAAAATTGTATCTTTCCTCAAAAATGCTTTTTGATTTTAATTAAAACTCTGAAAAGTCAACAAAAGTCAATTTATCGATGCTAATTGAATTATGAATGAAAAGAACCTTCTAGAAGAATCTAGAAGACTAAAAACCATTCCTAATTGCATTAGGAATGATAAATCATATTAGGCCCTCCCCTAGATCATTGGGCCGCATATAAGGCTCAAACCGGGCCCAGTTTAGTAAATTGGTCATAACTTCCTCAATATTCATCGGAATTGGGCTTATAATATATCGTTGGAAAGCTCTTGTCAAGCCCCATCCAACTACACTATTATTGGACCTATATCATGGACCAACCAAATTGGATTGGCTGTTTTCCTAAAATAAGTTTTCAAAAACAGAGAGAAGAGAAAAGAAATTAAAAACTATCCGCAACATTAAACTTTCCACACTTTCGCTTTATTCGATTATGATTCGACGCGAAAGGTACTCATCACTGGGTTTGGTTTTTGGGAGACACAAATGGGTGTCTACAGGTACCAAACCCTAGAAAGGGCACACATTCCTAGAGCCCTATAAATAGGGAACTTTCCCCTCATTTATGGGGATCTGATCTTTTGGACAACTTTTATGACATAACCTTGATTGAATACCAATCATTGTCTGAACTTTCACTCTCAAGAAACAGTACACCTGAGCTTGGAATCCAAGCAGATAACCTCTTTTCCACACGTTTTCACTCCGAACCTATATTAACTTAATCTTCGAAGGTGGACCACCGACCATTCGGTGCTTTGTTGTTTTGCATGTACAGGCGCCCCTTGTTGGATCCAGTCTTAGTGTTGTAACTCTCCCGAGGGACACAAAAACACAAATGAGTCCCTTCAATGCACTGAGAAGGAGAATGACCCTCTGTTCACACTTTACAGGGCATAACAAGGAACTAGAATCATGAAACCAGTTCGTCGGTGCTCTACTTCGTTCTTGAGGTTCACCCATGGCAAAATTGAGGCTAAACTTGTTGCGTACAGTTCCAGTGACGACGAAGAAGAGGGTTTGAGGGGAGATACATCAGAAAAAGGAGGCTATTCAGCCTACACTGGTCCAGATCTGTCGGATGATGGTGCCTTGGTTGATGTCGGTGTCGTGGTTAAAGGAGGGCCCAATTGAAGTTGTTGTTGATAAGAAAAACCATTCTGGGGAGTTAAATCTGGTAGAGCAAGGTGGGTCTGAGGCAGCTGGTGCAGTGGTGGAGGTTCCTGACTCCTTTTTTGCTTACCTAGCCTATATGAGGGACAAATACCCTCATGACTTCCCTCCCTCTAATTGATCTTGCAGCGTAACTATTGCTAAACCTTACTTGTTTATTGTGATAAAATTATACTTTTATTAGGTGAAATTGATTTTTATTTGGTTATTATGTTGAGTGCAGCGTCCTTGATTCTGGTATCGCATGCTAAATTTGAGTTCCTTCATTTGTTGCTTATGCTGATTGTTATTGCTGGTTGTACTTGTTATGATGTTGAATATGTTGGATAGTCTTTTAGTAGCCTGGTGAAATGTGGTTGATGGTTGTTGGTACATTATGCTGATTGATTTTGGAGTTTAGTTTTTTTTTTTTTTTATGGATGATGGTGGATGTTGTTGGTTTTTTTTTTCTTTTCTTTATGCTTGTTGTGTTTATTGATTGAGACCCTAGTTCATGTTTTATGTATATGAGTCCCAACTATTGCCTTGTTTAGTTAGGGGAATGTTGTAGTACATGGATGATGGGCATAATTCTTTCATCATGGCACATTGAATACTATGGTTGAGTGTGCTATTTTCTAGATTATTTGAGTCCCAATTGTTGTTTTATGTTGTTGGTGCGCATTGAGTCCCTCTTCATTCATGCATCAAAGTGAATGTATATCCAGGTGATGAAGGGACTCATCTGACAGCAGTCCCTTAACAAAGGATGACTCCAACAAATTCATAGAGACGTTGTTGAGGTTCCTTGTTGAGGGAGTATGCTATGGTTAACACAATCCCATCTGATGGATATTGGTACCTTAGTCAATGTAATAATAGAACAAGCATATGTGCACTTGTATTTTTGCATTTTCAAATTATTGAGACTTTACATAAGTCCTACTTCATTTACACTACACTATCATGACTACTATACTAATGTTCCTAGCCTATTTACCAATATACACATAACCAATACAAAAACAAACAAAAAAAAAGTTTGACTGTTACTGGTTATGTGTGGGCAGTGTGGCAGTTCATGAGCTAGTCTAGAGGTTGTTGGTTGCATCTTCATAAACAAAAACTTGTGTTTAACATCTTCATCTTCAAAAACTTGCATCTACATCTTCAACTTCAAATTCAAAAGGTTGTTGTTTGCATCACCACTTCATCAGTCTAGATCCACTTCCATCTCTTGTGTTTCTAATTGCATTTCTGTTGTGAGAATGAAAATGGTGTTGAGGTAGTTCACAGTCTGAGTTACGAGCTCCCAGGTTACTTCCAGTATTTCTTCCAGATTCATTTCCCTGTCTTGACTTGCCTTTTCCATGTGTAGTGGGTTGAAGTTATTTCCACCTTGTTTTTCCAATATTTTTATCATGCATGATTGGAGAGTGATCCAGGAATACTTGTTGAGTGTTGGATCAAATACCTCAAATGCCTCTGCCACTTTTTCCAGAAGTTCATCCAAATTTTTTTGGAATGACTGATATTGGATTGACTGTATAAGCCAAAAGTGACCAAGATCCAAAACAAGGTCAGGGATTGGGCAGGTTGGAATACAAATTGGATGTTAAACCTATTTGCTTGAGTGGCTGCCAAAAACTCCTCATCTGTTGGAATTTGATGAGGTCTTGCATTGTCCCATTGTATGATTACTAGTTTAAATCCCGTGCAACGCACGATTTTACTTAATCAAATTATGAATCAGTGAATTATAATGTTAATATAACAATAATTTTATTTTTTTAAAAAAAACAATATGTTTAATTGAAACATATACTTGAATTTCTTTTCCAAAAAAAAAACAAAAAAACTTGAATTAATATTATATTGTTATCAAAAGTTATTGATTATTAAACATTAAAAAAACACAAAAATTTAATGATTATAGTGTTTTATATGAGAATGCAATTTATAATTATAACCCGTGCAATGTAGTTATATACCCATTTGTCTCTATTTTGTTGGCATGTTTTGACCGACACAATATTTTATAGCATACTATAACTGGCACAATGTTTTACAAATTTAATTGACTAATATTTATGAAAATTAATAATCATGATTTTTTAATTTTGTTTTATATTTATGTTTATAGTTATTGAATTGTAATGTTATTACTTCGTATAATAGCTAAAGTATCAAATCCTGGTTAGAGTAGAAAAACTTTCAAAGAAAAAATACGTTGTAGAATGATACGAAGTACGAGAGTAGTACATTTTATTATTCTAATATATTACCTTATTATGTGTTTGTTTATTATAGAAAAATACCTATTATAAAAAATATAAAAGATATGCATATAGAATATATTTCGTATATAGTTGCCAAATTGAAAATTAAATATAATAGGATATATAAAATAATATTAATGAAGATTTTGTACAAAAAAGAAAAAAAAATAGAAAGAAAAAAGTGGCGGGAAAATTTTTAATCGAAAAATGACAAGTGTCATGTCAGATTCGCTTTTAGTATTATGTAGTTGATGTTTTTTGACAACTGTGTTGGCCACTCTACATGCATAGTTGGAATGATTTTGTGTAATAGCATATCCCTTATAGCTTTCTTGTTGACACTCTGAATTGCTTTTGTTTTCAATTTTCCTGCTCTATTTTTGCTTTTCTTCTTGGCCCTCTCATACTTGACAAAAGGAAAGAGACCATACTTTCTTGAGTGAATCAGAGTCCCTTGTTGATCATATAAAGGCTTGTCAATCATTCCCATAAACATTGCCTTTAACTTGAACCTTTTTTATATTGTTATGCTCTGTATGGGGTTTCTTCAATTGGTGTTAGGTAAAAGGTCCTTGTTTCTGGGTTCAAATTGAACCACTTCTCACCAATGTAGATGTAATGTTGCATATCCACAAAAGTAAGGTCACCCTCATTAGGAAGAGGGTTAACATGATTAAGCACCCGTTTCAGCCTTGCCACTTTGTGATTGTCACTTAATGTAGTGTGATTGGTTGCTATGAATGCCCTCAGTATCCCCTTTTTCTTAACCTGCCTATGTATGTTGACATGTAAAACATTCAGTGCTGCACCATAGCTCTTATTTGTGGTTTCTCTTATATAGAGACACATACATAAGCTTCTCATCTGAGTATTGGGCTTGGGTCCTGTCTTGCCTAACTTCTTGTTCCTAACACTACAACATTCCCTAGTTGAATATGTTTTTTTTATTTCTTTAAACTATCTGCTTGTAGTACATCTTTGTACAGAGCGCTTGATTGCTAATGAGGTCAAAAGGCCTCTTGGAAGTGAGTCCCCTTCCATATTGAGCAGGATGTCATCAACTATTTGCCTCTTCTCTTGGATGTTAAGTGAGTCCTAAAATTCTTTAACCACGGATTATAAAATTTATGTCCTACAAATCCCTCAATTGTATAATATTTGTAGAGGGAAACAATTGAGGGATTTGTAGGAAATAAATTTTATAATATTTGCCTCTTCTCTTGGAGTAAAGTGAGGGATTTGTAGGACATAAATTTTATAATATTTGCCTCTTCTTTTGGATGTTAAGTGAGGGATTTGTAGGACAACCAAAAAAATAAAGGAAAAAAAAAGACCCTCAAAAAGTGAGTAACATGTTTCCATATAAAAAATGAGACCATAAAGTTTTCCTCCCTTTTTACACCCTTAGTTCGCAAGCACCCTCTTTGTTGCGAGTAATTCGTAACGGGAGGAGTATTTATAGAAGTATCAATTTGATTGATTGGCCAAAATTGTCAATGGACCACTTAAAACAAACGGAGGGAATACTCGGTATCAAGGATTTCATGCACCCCTCTTTCATACGACCTCTGTTTTTTATTAGTTAATAGGCTTTGAATTTAGCATTATTCATACATCTCTCTTTGACCATGTTTTATGATTCATATGTGAAGAAAAAATATAGTCGAGTGAGATCTTGTTAGATTCGTCATAATATATATTTTCAAAATATCAACTTTTTATAATTTTATTTTATCGGTCATTAAATATATTAATGATTGAATTTGTACATTGACAAACATGACTAGAGAAACGGGTCAATTAAAAAGAAACGGAGGAAGTATATAAATAAAAAAAGTTCCTGCAGTTCTCACTGGCAAGAGATGTATGAAATCTGGCATTTACATCATCAGGCAACTTCGACATCATATACTAATAATGTTATGTATAATCTTTTGCTTTTACTGGACATTTCTTATAATTATGTTTTACTAAACTTGGGTAACTATGGTGGTCAAAGTGTGCATTTTGCCATACGCACTACTTTGAATATTATGCTGTAATTATTAGGGCTTTGCCCAAGTAATATATGCTTCCTTTTGTGTTAAAAAAAATACTAATAACAGAAATCGATGATGATTAAAGGGAATAATATACATTTAATGGGAGCATAGTCACGTACGTTAGTAGTTACAATACACACAGGCATAATTAATACTCTCTAGCTCTCACAAGGACACAAAAGTTTGAATCTGAGCTAGGCAGCTAGCCCAAAATGCAGATGAGGCACATTGGCTGCATGATGACCAAATCAACACAGGTTGCAGACATAAATTTTATAATCCGTTGTTAAAGAATTGACAGCCACGTAACTCCTAAAGACATGGCTAGGCGGTAGGCCTGGTTATCGGGCATGGTATGATACTAGTATGTGGCTGGATGTGGTGGTGCAGGGCATTTGTAGGCCGAGCAATAACATAGAATTGAGCATCTTCAAGCTATAGTCCACTTCAGGCTTCAGCAACAGAATTGAGCATATTCAAGTTATAGACTTATATATGCAGTTCAGCAACGTGCAAATATTACAATTTACAACAGCATGTAGCACATCAGCGAAAACTGAAACATATTCCCAGGGCATACAGTAAATTGTAACCTTCACCAGAAACCGGTTATCCATGACATTTATTTGCTTCAGCCACTCAAGCTTAGTGAGTGTAGCATCAAAGAGCACAGCCGATAATCTATACATTGTAACTACAAACCAGTATAGAAGCAGCAAACTTTATAAGTTGCAACTGCTATCAGATTTTAGCATCAGTCCAACTTCAACATTACATAACAACTCGGCCAGTTTATATTCAACTCACAAACATAATCAACAACACTATCGATGTCCTATTTTAGTCTGTAATTTCATTCTGCAACATCATCACACCACATTTTTTTACTTTTATTTTTCCAATACAGTCAAACAAACAGAAACAATTCAAAGACTCACTAACTATGCTAAACATAACATCATAACATAGTCACTAATCATCCAAACCCAAACACTACCTTACTATGCCAACATTATGAAGCACAAAACACAACATAAACACAATAGCAACAACCAAATAACAATTTTTCCTTCCATAAATAAACAATTAATCATATGCTACACTTATCTCCAATCAATTTTCTACTCTACCAATCAAACCCTGAGAATCTGAAGCTTATTAGAGAAAGCAATGGCAACCCAATCAGGCTGAGACGACGACCACTGAAGCTGCTCAATCTCCGCCCCAGCCGTGTACGCCAAAATCGGGTCCAACCCACCTTCCACAGGCTGCCCCATTGAAGACAAGTCCCAAATCAAAGCCTGCATATCATCACCAGCAGTACAAATATGACAAGAACTATGAGGTGCCCAAGCAATAGCATTAGCACTTGCTTGATGCCTCTGCAACTCCACCACCGGAAGCGTCGGAAACCGAATATCCAGCACAACCACCTTAGGACTATCCATTATAATAGTTGCCATATATCTTGGGTCTTGCTTATTCCACCCTAATCTAACCAAAGGAGTATCAGGCTCAGAACTCTCGTAAATTATCGTCGAATGTTCTTTATCCCTCAAATCAAAAACCCTAACAGACCCATCAGCCGAAACCGACGCAAAAACCCCAGCACCACCCCAAGCAATATCATAAACCTCCTTATCATGCGCAATCAATTGAGTATCAACAGTTTCCCTCTCAATATCCCAAATCGTACACGTCGTATCAATCGAAGAAGTCCCAATACGACGCGGTTCAGCCTCATTCCAATCAAACGAGGTTAAGGGTCCACAATACTCGGAATTTTTGTTCCCATTAAGAAGAGATTTGAGCTCAACAGAGTTGGAATCTGAATTGATGTGCCAGATTCGAAGGTAATCGGAGGAAGTAGCGAGGTAATCGGGTTTGGAGCAATCTTTGTCGGGAATGAAGATTGCTTTGGTGGGTGGGTAAGGGTGGTCAAAGGAGAGAGAAGGGTCGGCTTTGATTTCGCCGGTTGAATCGTCCAGTTGAACGATTTCGACGCGGTTTTGGGAGTGTTCGAGGAGGGAGGCGATTGCGAGACGGTATTTTTTGTCGCGACGAACGCTCCAATTCATGGAGTAGATGTGCCAGGGTGCTTCGTAGGTGTAGATTTCGGAGCGTTGTTTTTGTTGGTCGTCGGAAGAGAAGGGTTCTGGGTTCATTGATGATGATGGTTCACTGCTTGCTCCCATTCTTGTTAATGGAGGTTTTCAAGGTTTCAGCTTTTTTTGGGGGTGGAGTTGAATGTTGAGGATTTTTTTGAGGTGAAATGGGGGCCGGAGGTGGGGTTTTTGGAACACCGGGTTGTTGCTCTCACTCTCTCAGTGTGATAGTAGAAGTGAAGATATTTTAGTAAAGAGAGTTTTGAACTTTTGATAGGTATGTGGATTTGAGTCATTTGACTCATGGGTGTCAATTCGGGTGAATGGTTCAATTTTAAATGAGAATTATTGATTTTGGGTTATAAACTTATAACTAGGGATGAGATAAAATTAAAGGTGATCTTGAATTGGAACCTGTACAGAACCGCAGGCTCCAAAACCAGAATCTGTAGATAGAGAACAAACCAGAGTTATTACAAACATCAATATAAAAAAAAATCAATATTCATACTATTAGGAGCTAAATGTTATGTCCCACAATAGCTATCCAATGTGCTTCTCAATTTGCCTCCCGATAGATATGGTGGATGCTCCAAATATGAAACCGTGAAAGAAGAGAAGAGCGAGTTTCTTTGATAACATGTTCAATCTGCCAAGGGAGTGTTCAAGTGTTTTTTTATTGAGTTGTTGACTAAAAGGTTGTCACCTTCAATTAAAATGTTCTAAATGCCGCACTGGAGAGCTAGCTAGTTGGACTTCTTTATGAAGAGATGCATCTTCTGCCATGAATGCTTTGGTGTTGTCGAGGTTGAAAGTAGAAGCCTTAAGAAATGTGTTCGCCACTATTGTCTCTAATGATTATCCCTGTTGCTACTGAGTTGTTGCGAACCGACCCATCGAAGTTGTTTAGCTAGAAGAAGTTGAACGACGGTGGCTTCCTTGGAACAAGAATGAATGATGAGGAGGGTGTTTAATGGATGTTGTCTCACGGAATGAGAGATCCTATAGAAGAAAATATATCATAAAGAGATCTTTGGCACCTTTTGTTGAACGCAAATTGCACTCAATGGTAAGTCCTTAAACATTCAAAGGACTCATTGCGAAATGTAATAGCATTTCGCTCTTTCTAAGTGCTCCAAATGAAAAAGATAAAAAAATTTCTTGTGGTATTGGGATGTTCTTAGAAACTACAAGTATCAGTTAAACTTACAAAAGAGATCGTACAATCTAACCACCCTTTTTGTATAGAGAAAGAGCCTACATTTTTCTCTAGCTCTAGAGCAATTGGAGAAAAGATGATCTAAAGTTTCATTTGGATGATTGCAAACTAGACATATTACTAGTGGAATTATGTTCCTTTTATGTAGAGTGTCTCGAACGCCTAAACTATTATTAAACATTTACAACAAGAAAACCTGGATTTTTGGGGCAATATCAAGTTTCCAAATCCACTGATGGGGCCAATTATTATTTTTAACATTTAGATTATGAGTAAAACATTGACTTAACCAAAAAAATTACCATGCGTAGTGAGGCGCCACACGTGAGTTTTTCTCATATAATTAAGTGGTAATGGAATGCCTATCTATGATTTGCGTCGTTATGTTTTTAGAAAGCAAGGCTCGTAATTTTTGTCTATTCCATTGTTTATTGGGTAAGATAAATTCTGATATTTTATTATCAAGATTTATTTGGGTTCCATCTAAGTGTAAGATTACTAAAAGACTTTAGTTAGTTACCCAATTGTCGAGCCAAAAGAAAATGTCTTTGTCATCACCTATTTACCAATGGATACCCTTTCCAAATTCTCTCGTTGTGCTAGGATCTTTCACCATATATGTGAGATTCATTTGAACTGTGCTTATACTAAAAAAAACAAAGTCCTATTTACCCAAAAGTTAGTAGCATTTATCATGATTTTAACCTAATTTAGCAATAAAAGATATTTATGTGATAAGGTACGGCGAAGGCCCATCCCCCACGTACTCTTTGGTCTACAAATATTCTCCCAAGATACCAATGGCGTATTGTTTTTGTTGATGCCAAAAAAAAATGTCGATGTAATAAAATTCAATCTTGGAAGCTACATCAATTGGCAAGAGAGAAGAGGTGCACAAGTAAGAGGGGAGAGCCTCTAAGTTACTCTGTATAAGAGTGTGGTGTCCAACTTTAGACAAAAAATTGGTTTCCCAATGTTGGATTATTTGTTCACTTTTATGGAGAAAAAGATTATAATCTTCTTTCTCGAGAATGTGAGAGCTAAAATGTACTCCAAGATAGCGACCCATACATGATTAGGCGTCATATTAAATGACCGGCAAAACTAATACACCTTGAATTTGGAATTTTTTTTTGAAAAGTTATTGACAATTTGTGAGAATTAATTAGTTGACCAATAATCTTGTAGAAATTATTTAGTAAGGTTTTTAATTTGTTGCAAGAACTAGACGTCGCACAACAGAAAATAAGATTATCATATGCAAATAACAAACAAGCAATGTTGAAGAAAGGAGGACAAATTTTGAAACCTATTCCAGAATTGTTCTCAAGGATCTTAATAGAAAGTGTTGTTTTTTTTAATGAGGAAAATAGAAAGTTTCCTAATTAATACTTCCATGCAAATGATAAAGAGGTAGGGGGATAGAGGGTCTCAATGGTGAAGGCCTCTTGACGGTTTAAACCATTCAGTGGATGTTTCGTTAATCTTGAAAAAAAGACTTTTGTTATACATTCTTTAACCCAAGCAATCTGACCATTTTATAAAAAAACTAAAAGCTTTTAGACTTTCCCAAAGAAAGTCTCATTCTACTCTATCATAAGCCCTTTCCATTTCTAGTTTGAAGGCACACCACCGTGTTTTATATATTATTGGACTTATGGAAAGTGTTTAAAATTTCTTGAACAATTAGAGTGGTATCATGGATGGACCGATCTGGGGTAAAACCATTTTGTAAATGACTCACTTTTTCTTTTAGAATTAATAACATAATACTAAAATAGGAAATCGATCATGTCGTCACTTTCTGGTGCTGTTTTTTCTCTCCATCTTAAAAAAAAATCTATTTTTTTAGAATATATATATCCTGATTATATACAAGATTTTCCATAAATCTATTCAAAATTTTTTAAAAAAATATATTGGAATGTATTTACTAAATAAGAAAATCATTGACCATATACATAATATTTTGGTCAAATATATATATATATATATATATATATATATATATATATATATATATATATATATATATATATATATATATATATATATATATATATATATATATATATATATATATATATAGGGTTGTGATCCAATGAGAAGGATCTTAAAATGAGAAGGAATCCTATCCCTTCAAATCTTTAAATCTAAATGACCGTGCAAAAGCTGGAAAAAAAAAACTTAGACCAAAAAGAAACTGAAAAGTCCGATATCATCTGCTGCTAGCTTCATCCATGGACAACTCTGTTTATTGCTTCATTTTTCAACACAACTCCATAACTTTTGTATTTCTCATCACTCCTCAAATCTGCCACTTCTTCTCAAAGCTAAGTTTAAATTTGTATATAACTTTTGGAATTAATCAAGAACCATAATTTTATAATTGCTAAATTTCTAGCTTTACTCGTGTTTCTTATTCTAATCTAGAGAAAATTCTCAAGCTAATGTACTGTCGTTAATGGAGCCACAACAAGAAGGTACAGAGTAAAAAACAAGTATTATTCCAATATATATTATTATAAGTAGTTGTATTATTTTCCTAAATAACTTGCATTATAAGTGGATGAATTCCTAAATAATTAGTATTCTTGTTGTTCATGCATATTTTGTTCAAAAGGATGCACATTTAGCTTAATACATGTAACAACAGAGGATGAGGGAGAGAATAGAGGGGTCTTAAAGATGATGAGTAAATGGAGAAATATTATGCATAGTTTGAAGTAAATTTATGCACAATTAGTTTAAAATTTATGCACAATTAATTCAATGTTTTTTTCGTACACATGTATCATCTTGATGTATACAGAGGATAAGGGAGAGAGAGAAGTAGGTTGTATTAGGTGAATGAACAAGTGGAGTAAATATTATACATATTTAGAAGTAAAATCATGCACATTTTATTCAAAATTTATGCACATTGATTTTGAGTAAAAAAATATTTGCACATTCAGTTAAAAAATTATGCACATTCAGTATAAAAATTATACACGTAATATAACGTCTCCTATGTAATTAAGGAAAATATATTAAACACAATATTTTAAAATTACGAAGTGTATTACTATAGAACCTATAAAATTGTATCATATTATAATCTTAGTTTGTAATAACCTATATCATTGTCTTCTTATTTTGGTACTTGTATTTAATTTGTATACGATTAACTAGAAATTTTGACATATGTTCAATAATATACTAGGTAAATTTTTATATATACTACTCCATATTATATAAGGTAATTAGAATTACCTAAAAAAAGGTAATTAGAATAAGGGCTTGTTCACATTTACTAAACTTGAAATGATTGGAGTTGAACTGAACTGGACTGAACTGAACTAAATAGAGCTGAACTGAACTGAACTGAACTGAACTAAAGCTTATCATGGACCAGAAGTCCAATGAAATATGGATTTTTAAATCCACACTGTATAGTGTCTTGTATTATTTAGAGTCTAATGTATGTTCATATACATGTTTGAGTCATAGGTTAATGAATTATTCATTGCATATGTCGAAAGTTGTTAGATGCATTACTCATTGTAATTTTGTTTAATATGTTATCATGTTCAATTATATCTCAAATTGCATGCATTAGTTTCTATATAATATTTATGGTATATGTAAATGTTCATTATATATATATAAGGCATATTTAAAACTTTGATGGAAAATTAGAAAGACATATTTATATTCCAATGGGCTTATAATTATGATGAAATTATATATGACGTTGATCTAATATTATTTATGAATCATGTAAAAAATTTCCCGAAGAACTTATATACAACGTATTTATAGCCTTACAAATTTTATATTTTGAATATTGTAATTATTATCAAACTTTTAGTCTATGTGATTATATCATTGACATCTCAACCTGAAGTGAAAGTTAGTGAGAATTACTATTTGTTTTATCAATTATGAATATTCTATATAATATCAACGGGATACTTATGTGTGAGACTGTTTTATTATGGTCTAGAAGAACCATGATCAATGCATATAATTATGGGTTTTATATTAATTCATAAGAGATTGAAGAACAACATTAATAATAGGAAATTTTTGAAAATAACACCACATATTTTGAAAAAAATGGACTATAACACCACATTTTTTTGATTTTTTATTATAACACCATCTAATAAAATTAAATTATGAAATCACCACCAGAAAACGGATTCTGTGACGGAAATTGTGTGTGGGTCCCATAGGTTAGCTTACCCTCCAAATTTTTGAGTTCTTGAATTCGATTTTCTCTCTCCCTATTTCATTACTCCCTCTCCCTCATTCATTACTCAACTACTCCCTCATTAATTTCTCAATGATAAAGATTCAACCATCAAAATAGAATCAAACCCTAGGACAATTTGTGTGGTTGGGAGAGTAAATTGCAAGGAGAGATGTCAGTGTTTGAGCGAAACAACTCAGCCATATTCGTCAGCCATTTTCGACCTACATAAACTTGTACTTTTCTAGGTTTATGACAACGACAAGAAGAAGAATCTGAAAGAGGTACCACATGAAACTTGTATTTTACTTTGAATTTACATTTGGTGTCAATTTTGCAATATTGATGTTCAAATTAGGGCTATTTTGGGGAAAAATGTCGCTGACTATAAAATAGTCAAACTTTTGTTTGAATTACTGTGAATTATGGGTAATTAGGGTTTAATTGGGTAATTTTTTTTAGTGCTTCATTGAACTTAATTGTGTGATTTTTGTGTAATTGAAATCATTAGTTTGTTGCATATATAGTTATCTGTACTTTACTTTAATTGAAAATTGATGTAAATCTGAATTGTTAATTATGTTGGAATTAGTGCTTGCTTTGTGGTTGTGCAACTGGGATATAATATGTTAACTTATGTTTTCTTTTGGTAGTTGTGTTGACTGTTTTTCAGATGGTGTGGTTGATATTGTTTTTAGAGTGGGGGGTGCTTTTGTTCCCAAGAGAGTGCACAAAAAAAAGAGTTTAATTGTCTACTATGGTGGTTTGTGTTATTGGAGGAGGGGTGTGAAAGTTAATAAGCTTGATGTGCCTTACATTAGGGAAGCTGCAATTCATGGTTTTGTCAACTTTAGTGTCAATGTGCCTACTCTTTACAGTTGTTGGTATAGGGAAAAAGGAAAAACCTTCAATACTGGGAAAAGGGAAATAGTCAATGAAGATGAAATTAGGGGACTTTTACAAACAGTTAATGGGCAAGGGTATGTTGAAGTGTTTGTGTCTTCAGATGAATCAGTGAGGCCCAATATTCCTGAGGCCCAACACACTCCAAAGAAGGATGTAGTACCAAAGGGGAAGAGTGCATGTAAGAGTTTGCAGCTTAGCACTACAAGAAAAATGTCTTTTCGTAGCGATTATTTCGTAGTGATTATACATTTATCGCCATGGTTTTCCCATATAAAATCGATATGGAAAACATAATAATACATATCAACACTATTTTTACACATTTATATAATTTTGAGAAATCGTCTCATTTACAATCGCCACTAAATCCTAAAAATCGATACGAAAAGCCTTTTCAACACTAGATGTATAAATATTGATTGACAAAGAATACATAAAATATGTCATAGCTTATTGGTGAAACATTTAATATAAGCGTTTGAGGTTGCATGTTCGAATCTTGTAAAGATCATACGCATGTTTTTTTTTTTTTTTTGAAGAAAATGAGTTAAACATTTATAGCGATTGTAATCGCTACAATAATCACCACGATTGGATGTAGTTTTTCGTATCGATATTGAGGCCAACCCCAACGATATTAAAAACCACTACTAAAGGCTAAGGCAAGGGGGGATATTGTATCGAATGACCATTCGTTGGGAAAGCTTTTTATTGCAATTACAATCGATACTAAAGGTTAAAATAATTGCTACGAAAAGGTTATTTTCTTGTAGTGTAGGAGAAGCCCTAGAGTACATAAGACTGATGTACAGGAAAGTCAAAGGGAACAGAGCTCACCCAAACCTAGATCTACATTGCCTCCCACAAAGAACAAGGGAAAAGGGAAAGTAGATACTTGCAAAGGGTTGTCTGGAGCTTCTGGTAGTGGGAAGGATAAGGATAAGGGGAAAGGGAAGCTAGTTGGGAAAGAATTATTGTTTGAGAGTGATAGTGATGATGACAGATCTGGGAGTAAGGAGTTTTCAAGTGATGATTGTAGTGATGTTGACATAAATTGGGAACCAACTGAAGAGGAGTATGATGATGGTGATGAGCAGTGGTTTATACAAGATGCGGGGGTGATTCTTGAGGAGGTTGACAAGAAACTAACAAAGGGTTTACAGAAAGAAGGTGGGGGCCTTAGTGAGAACTTGGATGTTGCTGAGGTTCATATTGAAGTAGAAGATGAAGGAGATTCTGATGAGTTAAGAAGTTTAGGTGGTTCATCTGATGAAGAGGACCACAGTCCTGTATTTAATGATAAGGTTGACTTCACCAAGGCTGTAAAACTGATTCCAAAGTTGAAGTTCATGGATGGTACTGTGTTGAGGAAAGCTTTAAGATTGCATTCCATTGAAAACAGGTATGAATACTATTTCTTACATAATGACAGCACTAGGATCACTATTCAATGTAGGAATAGATGTGGATGTCAGTTTAGTACAAAGACAAGTAGGATGCCCCTTTGTACATGTGTAGGTGGAGTTAGGTGCAATTTCAAGGTGTATGATAGGAAAATTCTTAGGCAAGAAACTTGGCAAATTAGAAGTCTGAGATTAGAGAATAACTGTATGAGGAGAAATGACAACTGTAAGGTGACTTCAGAGTGGATTGCAGACAGGTATCTTGAGAACTTTAGGAGTAATCCTGGATGGAAGGTTAAGCAGATAAGGGACATGGTTCTCAATGATTTTGGAATTCAGGTCAGTTATTATAGAGCTTGGATGGCAAGGTGTATAGCTAAGCTCATAATATATGGTTCAACAAGTGAACAATATGCTAGGGTCTGGGATTATGCTAGGGCTGTGATAAAGCATAATCCTGGGTCAGGTTGTAATGTGGTGGTTGATTCTCTTGGTAATCCACAACCCCCTTTGTTTATGAGGATGTTTGTTTTCCTCGGGCCATTAAAGGATGGATTTTTAAGAGGTTGTAGGCCTATAATCGGGGTGGATGGGTGCCACCTCAAGGGTGCATACCCAGGGCAAATTCGGGTGGTTGTTTCTAAGGATGGGAACAATGCCATTTATCCTTTATCTTGGGCTACTGTGGAAATAGAGAACAGAGAAACATGGCAATGGTTCTTAGAGTCATTGATTGAGCTACTAGGAAGTGATGATGGAGCTGAATTCACCTTCATGTTAGATAGACAGAAGGTATGTGTGTCCTTGGTTGAATGTTTATGTATTACACTTACATGTCAGATTTAAGTTGGAGTTGATAACTTTTTTTTTTCATTTGTTCCTTTAATAGGGATTGGTTGAAGCTTTGAATGTAGTTGTCCCTGCAGCTGAGACAAGATTCTGTGTCAGACACATCTGGGCTAATTTCAAGCTCAGATTCACTAGTTCTGTATACAAAGACTTATTCTGGAGTGCTGCTAGATCAACCACCCATGTAAGTAACGCAGCCCTGTCCTTGTGAATATTTTTGAACTTATTTGGTTTTGTATTATTGTATGGTAATTAGTATAGTTTTGTGTTGTGATTAGTTTGGGTATGAGGTTGCTATGGAGTCCATAAAGGCACTGAATGAAGAAGCCTATGAATACTTGGACAGTATTCCCACACATTATGGGTGTAGGCATGCCTTCACACCCCTCTGCAGGTCAAACATGTTGCTTAACAACATGTGTGAGACCTTTAATGCAGTCATTAAAGATGCTAGAGACAAACCAATCCTCACCCAAATGGAATGGATGAGGAGGTACATGATGATAGGAATAATGAGAAATGGGAAGATGCTAAGATTATTACTAGCAACTTGACCCCATATGTGAGGAAAATATTTCAAAGAATGGAGTTTGTTTCTAGGAACTGTATTGTTCAAGCATCCAGGGGTGACACTTATGAAGTGAAGCTGAATGATGACCAAGTTGTGGTGGATTTGGGTGAGGGAACTTGTACTTGTTACCACTGGCAGCTTACTAGTTATCCTTGTGTTCATGCTTATGCATGTGTAATGGACCAGAGATCTGATATTGAGCAGTTTGTGCACCCATACTACAACATGAACACCTACAGGAAGGCTTATGAACCTCCTATTCAGCCAATGCCAGGTCCTAAGCATTGGGACAGGGTGAATGTCAGAGAACCACTTCCACCAGTTGTTAAGATACAACTAGGAAGACCTAAACTGAAAAAGAGGAAGTTGGAGCAGGATGAAGGATCATCAAAAGGGGCCCAGCAACAAAAGCCCAAGCATAGGAAGAACCAATGCAGAAAATGTGGTGGGTTTGGGCATTATGTAAAGACTTCCAAAGCTGAAGCTATTCCTGAGCCATCTGAACAAAAAGCAGCAGGCAGGCCTCCCTTAAACTCACCTTGGGTAGTGGATCAAAGGAAGAAGAAGGAGGAAAGAGTTGCAAGGAAGGTAATACATTTTAGCTAGCACATGTTGTCTGATTTATGTTTATGTGCACATGTCTGCAGGCCAGTTATGACCTCTTTTTTTAAAAAAAAAACCTATTACAGAATGTCATTGGAGCTGGGCCAAACAACATTGGCAACATGACATTTCCACAAGAGAGGCCTGGATGGATGGGAACCTTGGAGCAAAAGGAAGGCTCCAGTATCACAACAACAATCCCAGGATGCAGCCCAAACAAGGCTTTCTTCTAGTCAGCCAACTGCAAGCAAAAAAGCCACCACCAGCCAAGTTGGAGTACAAACCAGGAGGCAAAAGCTTCAAAATGCTAACAAGCTTAATCTTACTCAGTGATTAATATGTAATCAACTTCATTTTGTATGACTGCAGAAAATAATTTAGGTGCTTTGTTGTTAGTTTGTTTAAGTCAGTAGGTTGTGGTGTTAGTTTTGAACAAATAACTTGATTTAAGTCTTTTGTATGCCTCTTTTGTTGCCAAACTTTGTGCAAATTGTGGCTTAATGGTCAATATAACTACTTTTGTGCAAATTATTATTTTGGCTGATTTATTGAAGTTGTTGATGTTATTTGAAACATTGCTCATTGATTCCAAACATACATTGCAAACACTTCACCATTCATTAAAAGCAAATGTGGATTCAACCCACTTCATTTACAATACATAACAACCAATGCTCCCATGTCCATTGCATATTACTAAATACATTAGTAACCTACTATACTGCACCTACTTAAACATAAAAGACACTACGGCTGCAACAACAATACAAATAATAACAGCAAGCCATAGTTTAAACTGTTGATCCATGCATCCCCTGCCCTCACCATCTTTGCTCATTCTCTTTCTAACAGAGTTGAGGGCCTTACATTTTAGCTTCAAATTTTCAACCTCATTGAGTAAGCACCTCATTTGGCCACTTAGATCTTCCACTTCCCTTTTGTAGTCACTAACTTCACCCTTTAACAGCTTCTTATCAAGCAACAAATTGTTGATAACCTTTGTTTGCCATGTTGTCCCATCACGTTGATCAGCCCATTCAAAGGCTTTACACCTCCTGCTCTCAGTCACTGGATCATGAAACTTGCAAGTTCTGAATTTTCTCCCAAGATTTTCCCTTGTCCAGCTTGTCAGCTTTGATAAGGGAACACCACATTGACACATCTTCTCTTTCAAAGGAGATGAGCTCATGAAAGACATCACCTGCAACAAATTACCTTCCATTATAATCCAATTGATCTGAACAAAATATGGAATTACATATAATAGGACTCATCCTCATACAGTCCCCGAAATAAAAAAAAATAAAAAAAAAAAAAAAAAAAACCCGAATTCAGATATAGGACGAACCCTAACTTTAAAATTGGGCTGATATGGGTGAAATTCAAACAAGTTTAACTCCAATTATACATCCATTGCTTGCTCAATCGAGTATATCAACGATTAAATTGCAAATAGCATTTCAGATTTCCATTAATCAAAATCAAAGTTCTACTCTTATTCAAAATCGGTGTACATACCTTATTTCAGCACTCCCAGCCAAGATATCTTCAAGGAATGTTAATTCGTAGTGCTAAGATCAGTTTTGGTTAATTAATTTCTGCAATTCAAAAGATTCAAGGGTTTAATTTTTGGAAATTTTCACATTTGCTACCACTAAAAACACCACGCTTCACATTTGCTACCTGTTTAAATTTTTTTTTATTTTACTACCACCTAAAACAGAGTTTGTTAAAAATCACTACCACATGCCTTATTCTGTTACTATTTCCGTTAGTGGGGCCACTCCATCGTTAGCCACCCCTCCAACCACCTTGCAGCCACCCCTCCTCCTCACTGCCACCCCTCACCTCCCCCCTCCCCCTGTCGGTGCCGGCGCCGCTGCGCGAACCCACCCCCTCCCTTTCCCCCACCCTATGCGCATCCAATCCCCCCTTTCCCTTTCCCGTTCTTGAGCTCCGACCCCCACCCCGAACGAAAACCACCCCCTTTACCCTTCCCTCCACCGGAAATCGGCCCCCCTCCCCTGATTCCCTCACCGAAATCGACCCCCTCCCCTTCCCCTACCCTTTTCGGTCGTCCCTAACCCTAAACCACCACCCCAAAACCACCCTAAACAAATTTTAGGGTTTCGGTTGTGGTGGTTTTGGGGTGGTGGTTTAGGGTTAGGGATGGCCAAAAAGGGTAAGGGAAGGGGAGGGGGTCGATTTTGGTGGGGGAATTAGGGGAGGGGTCCAATTTCCGGTGGAGGGAAGGGAAAGGGGGTTATGGTGGTGTTGGTATGGGTTTTGGGGGTTACGGTGGCGGTGGTGGTCTAGGTTTGGGGGTGTCGGCTTATGATTAGGATTGTCAATTTTGGGTGGGGAAAAGGGAGGGGGTGAGGTCGCCGGCGCTGGCTGCCGGAAGGGGGGAGGGGGAGGGTGGCAAATTAGTGGAGGGAGAGGGTGGCAGATTAGGGGAGGGGGTGGGTGGGGTTGCTGGTTTTTTTTTAATTTTTTAAAAATCTTTTTAATTTTTCTTTTTTATTTAAAAATAAACTTAACGGATTCCGTTAAGTGGTAGTGATTTTTAACAAAGTCTGATTTAGGTGGTAGCTGTAGACACCCATTTGTGTCACCCCAAAAACCAAACCTAGTGATGAGTACCTTTCACGTCGAATCATAATCGAATGAAGCGAAAGTGTGGAAAGTTTAGTGTTGCGGATAGTTTTAATTTCTTTTCTCTTCTCTTTGTTTTTGAAAACTTATTTTAAGAAAACAGCCAATCCAGTTTGGTTGGTCCATGATATGGGTCCAATAATAGTGTAGTTGGATGGGGCTTGCCAAGAGCTTTCCAACGATATATTATAAGCCCAATTCCGATGAATATTGAGGAAGTTATGGCCAATTTACCAAACTGGGCCCGGTTTGAGCTTTATATACGGCCCAATGATCTAGAGGAAGGCCTAATATGATTTATCATTCCTAATGCAATTAGGAATGGTTTTAGTCTTCTAGATTCTTCAAGAAGGTTCTTTTCACTCCTAATTCAATTAGCATTGATAAATTGACTTTTGTTGACTTTTCAGATTTTTAATTAAAATCAAAAAGCATTTTCGAGGAAAAGATACGATTTTATCCTCCAATACGGCAAACTTATCTGATTTTCGAAAACGCGTCAAAAACAGGCCTGGCGCCTGACTCCAGGCATTGGCGCCTAGAACCAGGCCTGGCGCCTGGCGCCAATAAGCTGGTGCTGGCGCCAGCTCTGTTTTGCGTGCGCCAATCTCGTTTTACGTGCGCCAAGTGCTCTGTTTTGATATTTTATCTTTTGGCTGTTTTCTCTATAAATAACGTATTAAAAACTCTGTTTTCATTCTCAAATTCATCTACAATCAGTTTTCATTCGATAATTCTCTCATTCTCTCTAATCATTCACCATCATCTCCCTCTCTCTCTCTCTTTTCTAAATTAGTCTTTTACATACAAAATTCCGCATTCGCAAGATCTAGAAACAGTTAGCCATATTCAAAGTTGCCTTCGCCCTAGACGTGAAAGGTTTTAATTTCTGAGGGTTTGGGCCCAAATCTCTCTTTCAATTATTTAATTTAATTGTTTGTTTATTTTCCTTGAAGTTACTAAGTGTGTACTTTGTTATTAGAAAGAGGTACGAGACATCAAAGTAAGTGCTTTAATGTTTTTTTATTGATGTTATGATGTAGAAATCATGTTTATATTGTTATTATTGTATTCCTAGTATCATGTCTAGGGTAATTTTAATATTAAATATGATCACTAGTAGAAAAAACTCTATTCGTAACTAACAAAAACAGGCTTTTTGTAACGAACATTGGCCGTTACAAGTATTTGAGTTACAAATAGTCCTGTCAGTTGTAACTGACATTGTCCGTTACAAATGAGTACCTATTCGTAACTAACAATTCAATTGTTAGTTACAAATAGTTATGTATTTGTAACGGAAATTTAATATGTTCGTTACAAACGGGTAAATATTTGTAACCTACAATTGATATGTCAGTTACAAATAGGAACCTAGTTGTAACAGACATGTCAATTGTTGGTTACAAATGCTCATTTTCGATATTAAAAAAAAAAAATACCTAATAAATGCTTGGTCGATATAACTTTATTATTATTACTACGTATTTTATTATTATTATTATTATTATTATTATTATTATTATTATTATTAAAGGCACCAATTCAACAACAAAAAAAAATAAAAATAAATAGGTGAATATTCTGGGGAATAATAATCTTTTCAATTGATACAAACTAAATTATATTCTATCTCATTACATCATTTCATTACAACAGATTATTCTAAAAAAAGGTCTAAAAAAGTAAAAAGTGTCTATATAGCTCCCATCATAGTTTGTCACGTTGGGCTTACACGCTTAGTATAACCTTCACAAATGTTGTTAAGCTCCTGTTGTTAAGCTCCTTTTCCTGTGCAAACACAAAAAAAATAAATAATAAAAAAAATGAGACTTCTAAATTAGATTATAGGGAAATGATAGATTTGTTCAAAAGGGTAATTTATACATTATATTTATCTAAGTTAGCACGCAATTACGGTCTAAATAAGATCAAATTACATATTTATATATTCAGAATAAAATAAAAAAAAATTCTCAAGTCACTAATGTTCAACCATAAGCATTTAGCAAGAGTTCAATTTTTCTAGATTACCAAAAAAAAAACAAAATTAACCAAACTCGCATAAATCAATGGATACCACGACACATAGTGTTAGATCAACCGCCTTAGATTACAGCTACAATACCCAACAATCAATAAATTTATAAAAATTAGAAGGAATTCTTAGATAAAGGATTGATGCATAACTCTGAAATCAAAGCAACACCAGTCAGTATGTCAGAGTATTTTTTTTTTCTTTTCAAATATGATTTACCGTTCATACAATTATTGTTAATAACAGATTAGTGTCATAATATTTATTGTGACTATAAGTGTCTATGACCATGCATCTAGTCTTGGGGTGACTTGTTGCGCGTCTGACCTTAAAAACGAGTATTATGTAAAGAGAATTAAACTATGAACCTCACATACCCGTAGTGAATGCTGATATGTTAAGAAATGCATAGAATTGGGATACTTTCTAGCCACCTCTTCTCATCTCTATTGAATCCTCAAATTTGGATATCCTGTTCATAAAAAAAATTAAAAAAAAATGTCTTAGGCCTATGAAATCAGTTTGATAATACATGAGGATCGGTACTAAAATCCAGCTCCAACTATCCTCCTATAGATTGTAAATTATAATTCTAGTACCTTGATAACCTATGGAATCGAACTACATATAAAGCAAAAGTTTCAGACTCGAAAAGCATATTTGTATGAATAAAATTCAGAGCCACATCAAAAGGAAATGAAAAGCCAAACATCAAATTAATTAATCAAGCAGAGGACATTCTACACGTTACATGAATGTCAAACTTGAACACATGCAAATAAGCGACATGCATTGCCTCATTTTATATGGATCCATTCCACAAAATTTTGTTAAAATGGAAACTGGAAAATTCTTTTCCAAAGTATCACAACACATACACCTGTTCAATATTAATGCATACATTCTAAAGAATTCTAAATCAAATTCTCAACTAAGGATGTTTAAGATTCTAAAAAAAGGTCCACAAAGAAGCTACAACAACTCATATTCACCTCACCCTCACTAATACTCATTCTACAATCGCGAGCATGAACCTCTTGACAACATAACAACGACAACAAGAAGTATAATTGAAACCAAACAAACTCAATACCTGAAAATTGTTGTACTCTCAGTACAACAAAACATAATAACTCCATAAATATTACAATACCTCAGCATTATAGAGAAGAAAACAAAATATAATTTTGATAATTATAGAGAGGAGTCGGCAATTGGCAACTAAATAGCAAGATTATGCTATAACCACATCCCATCAAATTGAAACGGCGGTCAACTTGATAGTTACGACATCATTAAATCAAGGTTCAGCAAAAATCCTAATGATTTTCAATTTCTATCATCCTAAAATAACTCAAATTTGTCAAATTCCACTTCGAATTGACTAGATAATGCATTTCACCGCATAATCTAACTAATACGACTACAAATTCATCAAATTACACTACTTTGAGGACAAATTAGATATAAATTCAAACAATTTCCCTGTTGTAAATTCAACAAAATCACATATAAAGAAAGAAAAATCAGAAGCAAATTGAAAACCCTAAAATTCATAAAACTAAAAATGAATTGAGCAAAATTAGGGATTTAGAATGTAAAACCTCACCTGGCCTGCTGCGAGATTCAAGCTCCCGATGTTGAAGGAGGTTTGCGGTGTGGATGCTCGATAGTTTCACGGTGTGTGCACAGTTGTTAACGGCTGCTATGGTTGATGGTGAAGCTCGATTGTTGATGATAATAGCTAATGGCGCGTTGTGTGCTCGTGGAAGAGAGAATTGCTAAGAGGTTGAGGGAAAGAAGAGAGTGAAGAAGGGAGATATTCGAGAGGAACAAATAAAGGAAGCTAAGAGTGAAAGAGGGGAGAAAGAAGAGAACGGAGGAGGAGAGAGAATATAGATCAGAAAGAAAATAAGGGGGGAGGGGGCGGCTGTAGTGGTAGTTAGGGTTACGAGAGTATATAAAATATCCTTCCTATTTGTAACCAACTATATGTTGTCCGTTACAAATAGGATGTATTTGTAACCAACATTATAATGTTCGTTACGAATAGGATGTATTTGTAACCAACATTATGTTGTCAGTTACAAATACTATTCTATTTATAACATACATAGCTAATGTTGGTTACAAATATAGTATTTGTAACTAAAAAAAACCTGTTGGTTACAAATAAGGCGTTACAAATAGCGTTTTTTCTACTAGTGGATTGTTACGATGCTTTCTATGTTCTTCCTAATATTATGATTGTTAGTATCATGTTAGGGTTAAAGATTTGTTTTTTATTGCTTAGTGACATGTTAGGGTTTGTTATTAATCTTGTTAGTATCATGCCTAGGATCTTGCTATCATTATGCTTTAATATTAACATGAACATAATTATGATTATATTTGTTATAATTTATGATGATGATTATTATTATTATTATTATAATTATTATTCATGATATTTATTTTATGATTATGTTGCTTGATATTTATTATTTATTGCTTGATCACACCTTTTATGCATGTTTAAAGGGAATTTGTACTTGTAATCACGCTTAATAAGGTAATTAATAATCTTGTTTAGGGTTAATTTGATTATAATTTCAAGTGATCGCCAATAATAGTTTATTTGTGCATTAAATTCAACCAACATAGATAAACAGGTTTAGGGGTTAATCCTATTGATTGCATGTTAGTCAGAAAGCACACATGAATACGATCAGAATAAAGTAGAGGCCTATTATTAGGGCAGGTTCAATCTCTTTTAGGTTGGATTTGTACCTTCATCCCCGAACCCTTATTTGGTTCTAGACCTTATGGAGTTGACGATCTCTTGGATCGTTAAGGGGTGTAACCTTCACCATGTGAATGGTTTACAAGTTCCTAAAACTTGTTGGCGACTCTTTTGCTCTATCTTCTTCCCTTTTGGACGCCACCGTAGTTTAGTGTATGATCACAGTGGGGTTCAAGCTAAGGGGATTAACGCTTGAAATTATTCCCCACGGTTTTTGGCGACTCCACTGGGGAGAATTTCTATTTTAATTCCTGAATTTGTTTCGGCAATGATTTAGAATGAGTGGATGAGACTCGAAACGTTCTAAGTATTTCATGTGCGTAATTTTGATTAACATTATTGTCATATGCATAAAAAAGATCTCATTGGAAAGACCATCCGTAATGAGTTAAAAACATAGGATTTTACACGTAGGAAATTTGAAAAATATCTTTCACAACTAGGACCGAAATAACGCCGCGCGAAACTGGAAAATTTTATCGAGCACAGAAAGCTGCTGAGGCATGTGGGAAGTAGCGTCAGGGGCCAGAGCATTGGCGCCAGCATTTTAACAGTAGCGCCAGACGCCAGTATTGGCGCTAGGAGCTACAGTTAAAAACTGGCGCCAGTCTCTGATTGCTGGCGCCAATTTCCCCCAATACCGAGCCAGAAATATGCGTTCTAATTTTGACCGGTTTTTCGTATAGTTTGCTCGATCCTACTTCCTGATTGAATTTTTTCTCACTTTTCTGAAACCCATATGTGTTCTACATATGGACATAAGCCTCTGGGAATTCATGCTCCATCTACCCGATTGAACGCTCCGTGCAACAAAGGGTACATCCGAGATTGTTGAATTCACCAAACCATGGAAGCGAGTTTTTTCTAAAGCTCGCGGTATCCCATCCACTCGCGCCAACCCTTCACGGTTAGGCTTCCGCGCGGTGCATCTGGACAATTAACCATGGACCCTCTATTGACTAAACCATATCCCGAACTTTAGAGAACTAGAGCCATGGTTAGGTTGCACACTCATTGCATCATATTGTGCCTACTTGACTAATTGTGCATTATTTGTTGTGCATACTCTATGTGATTTTTCCTAACCGTTTGTTTGACTTGTGTTAAGACTAAATAAACTGATTAATGACTAAAGGACTTTGTTTAATTAATTAATTTTATCTAATAAATAAACATGAAATCGAGTCATAGTTCCTTTAAGTCAACCCGGATTTTTTTTTCCCGTATACTGCACAAGCGTCAACTTGTTTTGGTCATAGCCAGAGTTCTAGAAAGAACTACGAGTTGTAAAACCTATGGATCTGTAGCCCCGAGTTTTATCTTTAATTTGGCGTTGGTTTCATCCAAATCAGAGTCACAGATAAAAATTTATGACTAAAATACCACAGTCTGTCCAGTTTAATGCATATACGTGAAGTCTTAACTTAGTCTTTGCTTGAGTCTAGTCACATAGTCTAGCCACATGGTCATGACACAAGTCTTAACATATCACCTACACTCACTAGTCTTAGCACACGCTTTGAGTATATGTCACCATGACCATGTCTTAGGTTCATGCATAAGTCGGTGTTTTCGTCATTTAAGTTGGGGGGTATATTCCATTCCTAATTCTTCATATCCCTCCACCTCCATCATTCTTCTTCACATTTTATTCCATTTTTCTTCACTTCCTCCATCCATTGCATGTCGAATAAAGCTTGAGTCAAATAATTAACAATAGATATCCCCAAATTCCTTTTCCACAGTACTTGATCAAGGAGAGAAGGGCGATTAATCAAGGACAACCTCTTTATTCAAGTCTCACTTTTTTATAAACCGATTCGTCAAAAGAGGAAGGATAAAAAGATAATGGCAAGTCAAGAAGAAGTCAATGAGCTTAGGAACCAATTGGTTACCGTGACTGAGACACTGAAGCTACTCACACTCAAGATCAATGATCCCGTGAAGCAACAACAAATGGACCTCATGCAAGAAAGTCTAAGCAAGCTATCTAGTGACTATAAATTTCAGGGCATGAGTTCACAAGGGGTCTCGCTGGACAAGGAACTTCTTCCACATAAGTTCAACGCCACTGACATCCCTAAATTCAAGGCAATAGACAACCCTTACTTCCATCTAAGAGCTTTTGAAACTATAATGAGCATTAAGGGTATCGATAAGAAGGTTTTCCCCTCTCTGTTCCCACTATCTCTCGAAACCGTACGTCAACAATGGTTCTTTTCTCTCAATAAAGAAAAGACCTCTTCTTGGGAGTCGATAACAAACGCTTTCATAGATAGATATAAGTGTAACATCCAAGACGAAACAGACCACAGACAACTTGAGATGTTAAAACAAAAAGAAAACGAAGGGTTCACGTCTTTCTTCAGCAAATGGAGGGAAACTTCTGCTAATATGGTCAAGGCTCCTACCGAAAAAGAATCTGTGAGAATGTTTATCAAGAATCTCCAAGGGAAGTATTCAAAGCACTTAAAGTACTAACACAATTTAAATACTTTCAAGGTTGTGTATAACATAGGCATTGACATCGAAGATGACCTTCTAAAAGATAATGGTGCGAGAGGAAAGAAGAACGACCATCCTTCTTCTTCCTCTCCCATTAATGAAGTACATGCCACGAACGCCTCTAAACCACGAATCCAAAGATCAAAGAGGGTGTTCACTCCACTTGGTATGAGTTATGAAACAGCTTTCGAGAAGCTACATCACAAAGGACTAGTCATGCCCATAGGGCCCATCAAAGATCCAGTTCCAGAAGCTAGGCCACCTAAGTGGGACCCTAATAAGCACTGCAAATATCACCAAGGAAAGGGTCATGACACTGAGGAGTGTTGGAAACTCAAAGAAGCTATTCAAGATCTGATCGATAACAATGAAACTTCCGAGATTCTAGCCATCGAAGATGACCAAGCATCCTTCGATCCATCACTTCTTATTGCACCTGTAGGAGAGCCCGTGATCGAGACAGCTTATATGACCTCTCTCGATAAAGTGGCCATGATCGGGGAGGATGAAAGTCTTTTCTTAGATAATACCAGGGAAGACTCGTCAAGTCTAAAAGAGGACGTTCGAAAACTGCAAGATGTCATTGCCATGCTCTTGAATGTGGTAGAAGGATTAGCAAATCGGGTAATGGCCATTGAACAAAATTCTCGCCAAGAGTTTAATGAAGAACTCAATGCTTCTAAGCCACAGGCAAAACGGACCATTGAAGAATACACACCAATAAGAATGACTCGCAATGAAGCTTTTGACTGTCTTCACGATCAAGGTCTTATCCACCCCATTGGTCCCAGTCAAGACCCTCCGCTTGAAAAACGGTTTCCCAATTGGGATCCAAATTCCTTTTGTCGATACCATAGAGGTCGTGGTCACACCACCGAAGTATGTCTCCCTCAAGGATCGTGTTCAAGACCTCAGTGATTCTAATCTCCTTCATGTTCCTCCGCGCAACAAGAAGGCCAAGATTAGTAACAATAGTAACAGTGGCTGTAAAGGGAAGAAGAATACGACTATCCTTCTTCCGGAAACACCTACTCTAGTAATAGTGTAGGTACTTTCGACCTTAGTGAGATTCTAGCCATGGGTAATCGAAAGCAACCGAAAAGGGAATTTACCCCTATTGGAATTAGCTACGATGATGCTTTCAATCGACTCCATGCCAAGGGAATCATTACTCCCATTGGACCTATTCAAGATCCCCCACTTAAGAAAATATTGCCTAGTTGGAATCCAAACGAACACTGCAAGTACCACCAAGGTAGGGGTCATGCTACTGAGAGCTGTTGGAAGCTAAAGGAGGATATCCAACATTTGATTGATAACAACAAGCTTCCCATACCTCCAGTTTACAAGAAGAGCGAGTGATGATAAAGAAAACAACACAAGACAAGAGGCGAGCTTCAACGACAAGATTTCGTGACCTCTTTCTTCTATTTCTTTTTTATTTACCCTTTCCCCAATAAGTCTAGCATAGGCACCTTTTTATTTCTCCTTAGATTTATTTTTTAGGACCATTATATATTTTCTTTTAATAAAAATGATAATTTATTTCCTTATATATGATGATTTCATTATATTGCATTAAAAAAAATGTCGAATTAAGCACAAGGTATACCAATGATTTAAGGCACCCCTTGTAGCCACATCATATCTCCTTTCACCTTTCAAATATGCAATCCTTTCTTCATAAACCACTTTGAGCCTCGTCTAACGATAGACCTTTCTTTTTTCAACCTACATCTACCTAACCTCGGGATGGGATGGTGTGTAACTTATGCAATTCTAAAAAAGAGCTTGAGTAATTCAAAAGATCAAAATAAAAAAGAAAAAAATAAATAAAAGTGTACAAAAGGGCAAGTGTTCCAATGTCTTTGATATGAAAATGTCTTTGATATGAACACGTCTTAGATTGCGTCTCTTATCAAGTGCTCGACACCGTGCCCGAGAAACATGAATGCCAAGTGAGTGATAAACCGCATGATCGGGATTGCCCACACTTATAAAGATAAAATAGATACTAAAGCAAAAGAGAAAAGAGAGCTAAAAAGGAGCTAAAACTCAAGCATGAAAATAAAAAGATTCAAAAGCGAGGTTGCACACCTTGGACTTATCTAGGGTCTTGAGCCTCTATCCCCTTCTTCTATAACATTTAGCCTAACCACGTTATAACCCTTAAAAAGACCTTTTTGAGGTATACACATACTTGTGCGAGGTTCGGCTAGAGCTACGTTCAGCCTGATTCCTAACAGATACGTAGGCAACCTCACATCGAGGTGCGGCCGTAATAAACATGCATTCATATTAACATTCACACACTTGCACCATGATCATATCAAGGGATCTCCAATGCTTATCCTTATCTACTTAGAGCTAGACTTGGGGGCTTGATCCCTACATCACTATCTTACCTAGCCTAAGAGTCACCACCATTTGACTCTTTTAAATAATATTTTCTCCACACACTTAGCTCTTGCGGCCTACCTTTAGTGTCAATTTCACACACTGCACAGATACATGACCAAATTGACTCCCCTTAGGAACCCTTTGTCATGGAATCTTAACATAAAGCATGCCTTGTCACATCGCTCATCACTTATCAATCATCATTGTATCACGAAGTATGAAGTGCTTAGCCTCCGTGCCTAAGTTACCCAAATACTTTCATCATTGAGTCAACCATTGAGATAGCCTAGGATGGATTAATCCCTGCACCCTGAGAGATAGCATCAAACAACATTTGACTAAGCTCATTCAACATGCACCTTCAAATTTCGATTCTTCATTTTCGCGTCTTTCTTTTTCGGGAGAAAGTCGATACCCTCCACAAAAATGACGGAAAATTTTTGCTTTTTTGCATTTTTGAGTCGCACGATCACATTACAAATGCACACACGAGTCATGTACACATTGAGTCATGTCGTTTCTAACGCATGTGTCAAACACTTTGAGCCGAGTCAACCTCGAGTCAGTCAATCACATCGAGTCAAGTTTATACCTTGAGTCGTGTCAAGTCAATGAGTTGAGTCAAGCAATGCTAAGCCTTAGGTCAAACCTAAGATAATTAAAGAGATTGGCAAAGTTCTATAGTAAAAAATAAATACAGGTGCAGCAGAATAGGGAAGACCCTATCACAGCATTCGACGACAGAGTCAATTCTTGGCGCCAGAGATATTTCAGCAGCGACATAGATCAAAGCCTCTCATAAAGGTGATTTCGACCTCATACAGAAATTTCGGGTTCCTTGGTACGCCAGTTAGCCCCTATAAGCAATTTGACATGATTAAGTAGTCAGTTTGATTACAATCACAATAAGTGGTCAACCTGATGAAAGATCGTCTCACTTAGCTTAAAGCGCCTAAGAATTGGCTCATCACGGAAACACCGACATACTGGTTTTAGCGGAAGCAAAGTTCAGGCGAGCTTTAGAGATCGATAAACGTTGGTCTTCGGAAATTTTTTCTTCAGAATATTATCGCAACAAACATTCAATCATCAAAGCTCTTTGCTCCAGAGACGCGTGGGCATATTATTCAAGCTCTTTTGTTAAGAGATGCGTGAACATCTCCATCAAAGCTCTTTGCTCCAGAGACGCGTGGGCATATCATTCAAAAGCTCTTCGTTCAGAGACGCTTGGACATTTCATTCAAGTTCTATTGTTCAGAGACGCGTGAACATTTCCATCAAGCTCTTTTGCTCCAGAGACGCGTGGGCATATTATTCAAAAGCTCTTTTGTTCAGAGACGCGTGGACATATAAAAAAGAATCTCTTTGTTCAGAGGCGCGTGAACATATAAAAAAGAAGCTCTTTGTTCAGAGACGAGTGAACATCGAAACAGCAAGGTGGCGTTCCCTAGATTGTGGAGAGTTGTCACAAACAACTGAGGATTGTTTCAAGAGAAACAATCTTCGATAGTATTCCCTTGGACGTGGAATATTATCAATGCGGAGGAGGATCGTTTCAGGCTAAGCAATCTTCTAAATTGGAAGCAGTTACAGGCGTAGCAGTTTTCAAGCGGGATGGCATTCTCTAGCTTGTAGGAGGTCATCAAAACAATCGGTTACTTTCAGAGACGTGTGCTCGACGGTGCAAGATACGCGTTTCTTAACTCTTTTATCTGTTTAACTAACGCTAGTTTGCAGGTATCGGCGTTGCAAGAATGATTTAGGATCGTAGAACGTTCTGAATCATTCTCCGTCCCTATCGCTACTTTGACTTTTGTTTTTGAAACTTGCGTTTCTCCAAACTCAGTCAAAGTGGGGGCTTCTGTAGACACCCATTTGTGTCTCCCCAAAAACCAAACCCAGTGATGAGTACCTTTCACGTCGAATCATAATCGAATGAAGCGAAAGTGTGGAAAGTTTAGTGTTACGGATAGTTTTAATTTCTTTTCTCTTCTCTTTGTTTTTGAAAACTTATTTTAAGAAAACAGTCAATCCAGTTTGGTTGGTCCATGATATGGGTCCAATAATAGTGTAGTTGGATGGGGCTTGCCAAGAGCTTTCTAACGATATATTATAAGCCCAATTCCAATGAATATTGAGGAAGTTATGGCCAATTTACCAAACTGGGCCCGGTCTAAGCTTTATATACGGCCCAATGATCTAGAGGAGGGCCTAATATGATTTATCATTCCTAAAGCAATTAGGAATGGTTTTAGTCTTTTAGATTCTTCTAGAAGGTTCTTTTCACTCCTAATTCAATTAGCATTGATAAATTGACTTTTGTTGACTTTTCAGAGTTTTAATTAAAATCAAAAAGCATTTTCGAGGAAAAGATACGATTTTATCCTCCAGTACGGCAAACTTATCTGATTTTCGAAAACACGTCAAAAACAGGCCTGGCGCCTGAGTCCAGGCATTGGCGCCTGGTGCCAATAAGCTGGTGCTGGCGCCAGCTCTATTTTGCGTGCGCCAATCTCGTTTTGCGTGCGCCAAGTGCTCTGTTTTGATATTTTATCTTTTTGGCTGATTTCTCTATAAATAACGTATTAAAAACTCCATTTTCATTCACGAATTCACCTACAATCAGTTTTCATTCGATAATTCTCTCATTCTCTCTAATCATTCACCATCATCTCCCTCTCTCTCTCTTTTCTAAATTAGTCGTTTACATACAAAATTCCGTATTCGCAAGATCTAGAAACACCTAGCCATATTCGAAGTTGCCTTCGCCGTAGACGTGAAAGGTTTTAATTTCTGAGGGTTTGGTCCCAAATCTCTCTTTCAATTATTTAATTTAATTGTTTGTTTATTTTCCTTGAAGTTACTAAGTGTGTATTTTGTTATTAGAAAGAGGTACGAGGCATCAAAGTAAGTGCTTTAATGTTTTTTTATTGATGTTATGGTGTAGAAATCATGTTTATATTGTTATTATGATATTCCTGGTATCATGTCTAGGGTAATTTTAATATTAAATATGATTGTTACGATGCTTCCTATGTTCTTCCTAATATTTATGATTGTTAGTATCATGTTAGGGTTAAAGATTTGATTTTTATTGCTTAGTGACATGCTAGGGTTTGTTATTAATCTTGTTAGTATCATGCTTAGGATCTTGCTATCATTATGCTTTAATATTAACATGAACATGATTATGATTATAATTGTTATAATTTATGATGATTGTTATTATTATTATAATTATTATTCATGATATTTATTTTATGATTATGTTGCTTGATATTTATTATTTATTGTTTGATCACACCTTTTATGCATGTTTAAAGGGAATTTGTACTTGTAATCACTGATTAGGGGATTTTTATCCACCAATCACCGTCTGACAAGTGGACCAACCAGGTTCCGCCACGTGTCCTTCACGAAGGCCAATAGGAGCCTGCCACGTGTCAATCACAGATACGTCCTCTACGGACCAATCGAGGCACGCCACGTGTCCACCCATGCCAAATGGGAAAACCGGCCAACAAGGCCCAATCCTGTCTAGAGGCCCGGTCAGCCCTAGGTTTACCCTAAACCTAGAGAGTGGCACGCTTCTCAAGACTATAAATACTTAATTAATCCTCATTAAAAGGGATCAAGCAATTGAGAGGCAATTGATCAAGCAATTAATCTCACCTGAAGAACAGAGAAGAACAGAAACATTACGGAACACTAATAACCGGCTAATCTCGCTAACAAAGCAGATTACCAACATTAAACACTCTCACCTAGAGAGGTCTTATTACTTTAATTTCCGTATTAATTACTCCTTAATCAGGTACTAACTTGACCGTTGGAGGCGGAGCTCTCAGGAGTCTCCGTTATTTTGCAGGTACAGGCGTCCGGTTCCAGTCTCGGAATTGTAACTCTCCCGCAGGACATCAGAAAACCCCGAAACATTTGGCGCCGTCTGTGGGGAGAGTACTTCAGAGATGGCATCCAAGTCTGTACCGACTCCTGAAGAGAGGCGTCCCCTAAACGACCCTCAAGTTCAGTCGGACCATGACACCGAAAGTGAATTTGAAGTGGAAACTCATACAGCTCCAGACGGGACCCTAAGGGCCCGACGTACCCGTCATACCGAAAGGAGGGAACGGGAGCATCTTCAAACAGGAAGCGAGCCAGCAGGCGCACCGCCTGCTCGGCAACAGCCGACTGATGGGTCTGCTCCCATCACAAGGAACGAACTCATGACCTTCATGAGGGACTTCAAGGGAGAGATTCAAGAGTTGATCAACAAAAAGCCGCCTGCTTCAGTCAAAGAGCAGTCGGCCAAAAAACCTTCCACTTCACTGAAGAGGAAGCCAGGGCGAGAGGCGACTCCTCATCCTAAATCCAAGAAGCGGGAGCCACCTGCTCTTGATTTCACAAAATTCCGTTATCCTACGGGAAATAGGAAACCGGTTCGTCATATTCAGGCGGACGGGTCAAAGCAAACGTTCACAGATGCTCGGCTACTGCTAGAGTAGAAGAAGAGTGACCGATTGTCAGAGTCGGCTTCTACTTCAAATTTTCAAGACAGTTTGCGAAATGCCTCGATGAGGCATACTCAGTCGTACCATGAGAGTCAGTCAGGCGGCACCTCCCGTCAGTCCGACTTTCATAGTGCCCAGGCGGTACCAAACTTACCATTTGTGCCGCAACAACAGTATTTTATGCAGCCACCTCCATTTGGTGGACCTGCAGCAAAAAACGTCCAACCTATGGACTGGCAGCTACGATTGCTTAGACTTGGTGAACAGCCGTCGGCCTTCTCCAAGGAAATTACTGAAGCCGCTCAGCCGGCCAAAGTAAAAAATGTACTAGTAGGCGCCTATGACGGCACTACTAACCCAGAAGACCATCTGATGGCATTCACCAACCTGATGTACCTTCAAGGGTTGGATGATCCCACTTGGTTCAAGTGTTTCCCAGCGACTCTCAAGGGAATCGCACAGCAATGGTTCGGCAACCTGCCGACTGGTTGTGTAAACAGCTTAAGGACGCTTGCTTACTTATTTGCCTCCAACTTCGCCATGAACATCCCTGCGAAGAAAACGACCCTTGATTTGGGAACAATTCAGCAGGGCGAGAAGGAGGGGCTTCGTTCTTACATCAGGCGGTTCAACTTGATGAGAATATAGATTCAAGGGTTACCGGATGAGGTAGCTTATACTGACTTTTTTAGAGGTCTCAAAGACGGGTCTACCTTCAAATTTGATTTAGTTCGAAAAAGGGTGGCGACTCTTCAAGAGGCCTTGATTGAAGCAGAAGCCTATATACAGGCGACTGATCTGTGTACGATAAAACAGTCGGACGGGAAAAGGTTCGACAAAAGAGAAGGACGACAGAAACAGTCGTCTAACAAAGATGAGAAAAGAAAAGAGGTCTGGGCGGTTGATTCCTCTAAACAGCCGGCCCAGAAAAAGAAAAAAGAATTCAAACCATACTCCCCAAAGTATGTGTTTAACAAGGATAACCAGTTTATCCTAAAAGAAATAAAGGGACGGTTCTCAATTGAGAAGCCGGTCCCCATGAAGGGTTCTGCAAACAACCGGAACCAAGACAAAATCTGTGCTTATCATGATGACGTTGGTCATCACACCAATGACTGCATCAGTCTCATGCGGTACCTAGACCGCTTCGCTGAGCAAGGTGATCTTGACACTTATGTCAAGAAATCTACGGGGAACACTTCCTCAAAAAAGCAGTCGGCCAAAAAGAATCAACAGGCCGACAGTTCCGATACAGATGATGCAGTCGTCTACACCATTGCAGGCGGCTTCTCAGGAGGCGGCCCCACTATTAGGGGCAACAAAGATAATATAAGGCGGTTAGATGTAAATTCCGTTCACCAAGAACGGCCGTCCAAATATACATTTCCTGAGATTGTCATCACTGAAGAGGATCTAGGAGGGGTAAGGGGGCCGCATGACGACCCTCTCGTTATTGAATGTAAAGTGGCCAACCAGAGAGTTGGCCGAATCCTCATAGATACCGGGAGCTCCTCAGATCTCATCAGCAGCAAATGTCTGTCAAAACTGAAATATCAGACGGACTGCATACATCCGGCCTCCCACCCTTTAATAGGGTTTGGAGGAGGAGTCGTCCACCCACTGGGACGAGTAGATTTACCCATTCGCCTGGGCGAAAAAGGGGAAGGACGACACATGGTAGTCCGGTTCCTAGTAGTAGAGGAACTCTCGGCCTACAACATGATTCTGGGTCGACCAACCCTGAATAATTCCAAGGCTGTTATAATCCCGTCTCTTATGCTGCTTAAGTTTGAGAGGGATAATGGAACAGTCGGCTCCCTAAGGGGAGATCAGAGGATGGCCCGAGAGTGCTATCTCTCGGATGTCAAGCCCACTGTTATGGCCACTGGGTCAAGTGGAGAAAAAACAGACCTTGACAATGTCAAGGAGAGTGCGCCTGTTCAAGAAACAGGCGACAAAAAGAGAAAGGCGTCCCAGACAGAGTCCGCAAGAAAAGCAAGAAAATAGCAATCATTGGCAGAGGAGCGGCCGGATGAGTTCCGCCCTCAGCCGGCTGGTGAGCATGCGGACCTGATCTTAGACGACTCACGTCCTGACCGAACAGTCAAAGTTGGGACGACTGCTCTGAGAAACCTTGGTGACGACTTTCACAACCTATTGAAAGAATACAAGGACATCTTTGCATTTGAAGTCCATGAAATGCCAGGCATTAGTCCTGATCTGGCAGTACATAAACTCGCTGTGGATCCGAAAAAGAAGCCGGTACGGCAAAAGAAGCGGAACCATGGCGAAGAAAGAAGTCAGGCGGCAACCGCCGAAGTTAAAAAATTACTTGATGCAGGGTTCATTCGGCAATGTTACTTCCCAGACTGGGTTGCAAATGTGGTGCTTGTTAAAAAGCCGAATGGCACCTGGCGAATGTGTGTAGACTACACAGACTTAAACAAGGCGTGCCCCAAAGACAGTTACCCTCTGCCTAAAATTGATAACCTGGTCGACTCAACAGCGGGTCATGCCTTGATGAGTTTTATGGACGCCTATTCTGGTTTCCATCAAATTCCCTTATGGAAGAAAGATCAGGAGAAGACGGCCTTTGTCACTAATCAGGGGTTATACTGTTACACGGTCATGCCGTTTGGTCTTAAGAATGCCCCGGCTACCTTCCAACGAATGATAAACACAGTGTTCTTTGATCAGATTGGGAGAAACGTCGAGGCATATATTGATGATATGATTGTCAAGACTAAACTTCAGAAAGATCATTTGACGGACCTCCGAGAAACTTTCGCCACACTCAGGCGGCACCATGTCATGCTCAATCCCAAGAAATGTGTATTTGGAGTTGAGTCTGGGAAATTTCTCGGATTCCTTATCAATCAGAGAGGAATAGAGGCGAACCCTGAGAAGGTGCAGGCGGTCATTGACATGCAGTCGCCTCGTATCATCCGAGAGGTTCAGAAGTTAACAGGTTGTCTGGCGGCCTTGGGGAGATTCCTAAGCCGATCAGGCGACAAATGCCTATACTTTTTCCAGGCAATTAAGAAAAAGGCAAGGTTTGAATGGGGGCCGGATGCTGAGGCCGCCTTCCAGAAATTAAAAGTTCACTTGCATTCCTTGCCGAGGCTGGTCAGCCCTTTGCCCAAAGAGGATCTCTACATGTACCTGGCCGTCTCTGATCATGCGTTAAGCGCTGTGCTCCTTGCTGAAAGGGACGGCTGTCAGCTCCCGGTCTACTTTGTCAGTCACGTACTGAAAAATGCCGAGTTGAGGTATCCCCTAGTGGAGAAATTTGGTCTTGCACTCTTCATGGCTGTTAAAAAATTGAAGCCCTACTTTTTGGCACATGCAGTCGTCGTGTATACCGACCAACCAATCAAGCGGCCCCTTACCATCATGGAGTCGTCAGGACGAATGATCAAATGGGCCATCGAAATACAGAGCCTCGAAGTTACTTTCGAGCCTAGAAAAGCAGTGAAGGGGCAAGCCTTTGCTGACTTTATTGTAGAGATGACTCGTCCTCCTGACTCTCAAGTTCCAGACCAAGTCTGGAAGGTATATGTGGATGGAAGCTCTACTTCAAATGGTTGTGGAGCAGGCGTCGTATGTCAATCTCCAGAGGGCGACAGGTTCGAGTATGCTCTACGCTTCAGTTTTCAGGCTTCAAACAATGAGGCAGAATATGAAGCTTTACTAGCCGGGATCCGCATGTGCAAGGCGGCAGGGGCAAGAAAAATAGACGCCTGTTCTGATTCACAATTGATAGTGAGTCAGTACAATGGCGAATACGAAGCAACCCATCCGGCCATGATCAAGTATTTACAGGCGGTCCGACAAGCAGTCGGCTCCCTTGAGGATTTCCATCTGATCCAAGTGCCGAGATCAGAAAACAACCAGGCAGATGCACTGTCAAAATTAGCATCATCCGCCTCCTCCGATACTCCTCGAACTGTTTTTTGGGAAGTAATGGAGAAGAGAAGCATCGAGGAAAACCCTATTGGAATCCTAGACAGAAGCTCAACCTGGATGGATTCAATCAGGGCATATCTGACAAACGGTACACTGCCGGATGATCCTCAACAGGCGGCAGCACTGAAAAAACGAGCCTCCTGTTTTGAAATGATACAGGGAGAACTTCACAAGAGGGGGTACCTTCAACCCTTCTTAAAGTGTGTTACTCCTGAAAAGGGACGAGAGATACTAGATGATCTTCACTCTGGTTACTGTGCTTCTCATATAGGTGGTAGGATGCTTGCTCAAAGGGCAAGGCGGCAGGGCTACTTTTGGCCTACTTTGGAAGCAGATGCAATGGAGATGGTGAAAAAATGTGACAAGTGCCAAAGGTTTGGCAAATTAATTCACCGTCCGGCTACTGACCTCACTACCATTCACAGCCCACTACCGTTTGCTAAGTGGGGCATGGACATTCTGGGTCCATACACGCCTGCTATAGGCGGCAGAAGGTATATACTTGTTGCCGTTGACTACTTCACTAAATGGGTAGAGGCGGAGGCTGTAAAGGGAATCAAGACGAAAGATGTAATTTCATTCATTTGGAAAAACGTCATCACTCGGTTCGGGGTTCCCATGTCTATGGTTTTTGATAATGGTCCCCAATTTGAGACGCCTGTTCTCAAACGCTGGTTGGGAGACCAAGGAATTGCACACTACTTTGCATCTGTCGGCCGTCCACAAGCAAACGGCCAGGTAGAAGCCTTTAATAAAATCATCTCAGACGGTCTCAAGAAAAAGATTGAACGAGCAGGCGGCCTATGGGCGGATGAACTACCACATGTTCTCTGGGCCATTAGGACGACTGAAAAAGGGGCGACTGGAGAAACTCCATTCCTCCTAACTTATGGTGCTGAAGCTGTTCTTCCAATAGAACACTACGAGCCGACTCTTCGAGTAATGCTATATGACGAAGAGGCAAACTGGGAAGCCATGCGCCTGGCATTAGACTCACTTCCTGAAAAGAGGGGCAATGCTGTTTTGCGCCATGAGATCTATCGCCTGAGAATGACTAGATCATACAACAAAAAAGTACACAGGCGTCCACTCAAAGTAGGGGACTTTGTACTTAGAAAAATGGAAGCAGTTGGTAGGGCTAATGAGTCTGGCAAACTAACTCCCAACTGGGAAGGACCCTACCGAATCTATGAGGAAGTCAGGGACGGTACCTACCGTCTGGAAACACCAGACGGACAACCGTTGCCTCGAACTTGGAATGTAGATAACCTTAAAAAATATTTCTTCTGAATGATGTAAAGTAAAGAGCTACTTAATAAAGTTTGCACTTACTATTCAATTTTGTATTACGAGGGGCATGCCGTCTGTTCCTTTACAGTCGGCTACTCTCCATTGAGTATTTTACTCACAATACTTAGCTAAAAAGATTAGGGCCTGGCCGACCCTGTGCCTAACAGGCGGCTACCCTTCTTTTACTTAGCACCTACGTTCACCAAGAACTTACCAAGGCCACCGGCCGAATGATCAGACCAGGCGCCAAGCCACCTGATCAAATCTACAAAACTAATACGACCTGTCCCAACATCATAGCAGGCGTCCGACGGCATCCCTCCGGATGAAATTCGTCGCAGAGAGCAGCTCCCTTTTGGGTGGAACATTGTTCTATAAACTAATTACACGGCACCTATACGACTGTCCCCAAGGGCAACCACATAGCCGTTTTTGAGACAAGGATAACTCTATCACTAACCAAACCAGTGGTAGCAGTTGACATCTGAGTCAGATGACCGCCTGTATTACTTGGGATAAATGCAGGGGGTACCTATTGAGTTAATAGCCAACAAACATTGGCGAATCAAGGGGTCTAGCCGGCCTACGCCGCCTGGTACCTCTACTTCTCAAACAAAAGTGACGGCGACTGAGTAACTCCAACGTTAACTCATAGTCACTCCTTCAAATTTGGTATGGAACCTAAAAGGTTTGAGTCGTCCGCCTGTTTTAAACAAACAAGGGCACTCAAACCCCTATTCCTACTAGGTAACCTATTGAGTTAATAGCCAACAAACATTGGCAAATCAAGAGGATCAGCCGGCCTCCGCTGCCTGGTACCTCTACTATTCAATCTAGAGTGTGACGAAGACTAAGTAACTCCTATGTTAACTTAATAGTCACTCAAACTTAGTATGGAGCCTAAAAGGTATGAGCCGTCCGCCTGTTTTTAACAAACAGGGACTCTCAACCACTACTCTTGCTAGGTTAACAAATTACGAGTTAAAAGCCAACATTGGCAATAAAGGGAAACAACCGGTACCCGCCGCTTGTTATCCTACTTAATTCCTTGGCGACTAGGTAATACTATTTACTTGGTCAGACCGATTGAATAAATAGTTCGAATACCGATTGAATAAATGGTCGACTGATCGTCTATCCTGGAAACAGACAACCAGTCGTCCAGGGGCATAGGCGGCGTACTTACTATTTGTACCTGTCTGCAACGTTCGGTCATGTACAACAGTCGGTCTAGTGAACAATGGGATATTAGATATGGAATACTTAGACAAATTTGAATCAAAACAAAAATTTGATTAAAAATAAGCCGGTCATTAAAGACCAGCAAAATATTCAAAGCCCCGGCCCCCTGGCCGGGTAAATACAAAGAAAACGGCACGCAGGCCGTGGAAAAAATACATTAAGCTTAAGAAGGGGGCAGTTCAGTATTAGCAGCTGCCGCCTGGTCAGCACTCTTCTTGCTGGACTCGGCTTCAGCTGCATCCTCTTTTGATGCCTTACCCCCAAGTGGCACAAGCGCCACAACCGGCTCTTCCTCCTCCTCCAACGCATCTCCCAACGCCTCTTCTTCAGCAGCCGCCAGGATCTCTTGATTATATGTTTCCGAACACTGGCGGTACGTTCTTTCCCATGAGGCAAAGTCGGCATTGGGGAACAGGCGGCCCCAGGTCATGCGCTGGATTTGAGCGGAGTCTTCCACCATCTCCCGGACGAGCTCTTTCTTCTCTTGCTCGGCCTTTTCCGAGAGCTCTTGGGTAAGACTCTTCTCTTGGCTCACCAGGCGTTCTTTTACGTTGGCCAAAGATTTCTCCATGGCTTCGTAAGAGTGCATTTTTTGGCGAAGAGGTTTCAGCTCGGCCTTAAGATTTGTGACGGTCGCCTCCAGCTCGTCATTCTTCTTCTGGGCCGCCTCTAACTGAGCCCGAACAGCGGCGGTAGCCTGCGCCTGATAATAAAGAATATCAATGGTCAGTACTTCATTTTGGGCAATTTGAAACATTGCCTTATCACAGTTGGAGGCGGCCATAGCTTTTGCGGCCTTTACCTCTTTGTTTTTCCGATCAATCGGCTTGCGAAGGCTGTTAACTCGGAGCAGGGCCTAAGTACAAAAAAAAACAGGCGTCAGTTTCCAAACAAAAAAGATAACAGGCGTCCTGGAACTCAAATACTAAAAAATATGCTAAGTATACCTCAGCAAGGACCCCTGCAATCCCATCAAGGTCAAGGGTGCCGGCACCCCTGACCGCCTCCCTTTCAGATGGAGGAACTGCTTTGATCATGGACTTGGCTACCTCAACCAAGTCAAGCCCCTAAGGGCCGGCTGCATCAAGCGTAAAAAAAGCAAGTTAGACCTAGTCAAGAAGGAAGCAAGTGTGAAAGTTTTTACAAGTGATTGTCCATACTTCTAGGCGGCCCCGCCGGGGTTTTAGAAGAAGTGGCCGGCTGCTTCTCAGCCGCCACTGTTTTCCTGGAAGACCCAGGAGAGCTTGCAACAGTCGTCCTCCGGGCCTTGGGGTCCGGCTGTTGCGAGGAAGAAGCTCTTGGAGTGCCAGACTGAAAACAAAAAGAGTTAGTATATGCATAAGACAACTCCTAAAAGAGGAAGAGTTTTCGAAGCCTACCAAGGGTGCCCCCTTGTTGGGGGAGTCGGCACAAGACTGTTGCATGAGAGAGGCCCGCAACATGGCCGCCGCAGTCTTGGATGCTGTTATTTTACTCATGGCGTCAGCTGCAAAAAATAAATAGCAAAGTTAGTAAAGATCCCAAGTAAACAAGGCGTGAAAAAAACAGAGTATTTGTCAGGCCGGCTACCTCTAGAGCACCGACTGCTGAGGCCACAGGCGGCCAAAAAGTACTCGTCATAGAGCCACTTGAAGCTCGGGACGCAGTTTAGGGGTACTTGCTCTCGTACCCCTGAAGTAGAGTTCACCCTAGTCTCTACTTTGAAGAGTCCTTTGTCTAGGATCTCTCTTTTAGCCTTTGGGGGAACAGGCGGCATGCTGCGGCCGCCTGCGAGAAGAGGTGGATCCCTATTCCACTTGTTAAAACGTTGGTTCAGCTCCGTGTCTGAACCCTCAATGATAAGGAAGGTGTTCCGCCAATCCTTCCATTTGTTCGCCTTACCTCTCGTCATGAGGTAACTCCTATGGCTTGTTAATTGATACCAGCCGGTACCTCCCGACTTAGGGGTCCGGCTGAGATAGTTCATGTGGGCGAAAGCCTCAAAGCTTGGCTCCACCCCGTACATTTCGCACCCGGCCACATAGCCGAGTACGTTTACCCAAGAGTTGGGGGCTAACTGCCATAACCCCAAATCATACCCATCTAAAATCCGCTGAACAGCCGGATGTAATGGGAAGCGCAGTCCAGCTTTGATGGCCGCCACATAGCAGCCAAAGCAGCCGTCATCATAGCTGGTACCAGCCGGCCAGACGACAGTGTCTTCTGGATCCGGCACGAACAGTAAAAATTCCGGGCCCATTCTGTGGTTAGCAATAAAGCTCTCCACTTTGTCTTGCATGGTTGCGATCCGGCCCCGGGGTACCATGCAGTAGTAGGGGGCGTTTTTCTCTCTGTAAGAGGCGGACGGCTCCGCCCAATTGTCCCCCTTCTCAACTGCATGAGAAAGTCTCGCCTCTTGTAGGCGGCTATGTCTTTCTTCTGAGCCTGGAGAACTGTGGCCAGAAGAGCTGGACTCGGACTCGTCCTCTGACGAGTCCGAAGAGGACGACTCCTCCCTTCTCCCAGAGGGGCCCGCCTCCTCTCCCTTAGAAGGAGCAGGAGGAAAATTAGACATATCAACGGTAAGATGGGAAGGGACCACCTTGGCCCCTCTCTCAGAACTGTCGGCTTGGCAGCCGCCTCGTTTCAATTCTACATCTGGCGCCTGGTCAGATGTTTCACTAATGAGCACCCTTTGGGAGGAGCCGTCTGAGTTTGATATCATAGCAGTCTTTTTTGTTCTGGCCATCACGTTTTGCATAGACACAGATACAGTCGGACTTTGTATAAAGGGCAAAGATGGGTCCAGAAAAGGGCAGGCGGCACTCCTAGTCCTAGATTCAGCCGTCCCCGGTGACCGGCTGATCACTAACTTAGGTCGTGTCGTGTGCTTCCGTGGTGCCATTTCAAAAAATAAAAAGAAAATTAAGAGTAAGAGAACTGAGTTACCTGAACGAGTGACGGTTGATGAAGTTCTGGAAATCCGGTGCAGTCGGCTTGTCAGAACAGGCGGTAGGCAGAAAAGGTCCGAAATGTCAGAGCAAGTTCAGGGGTCCGAATGTTCTCGCAAAGTTCTCAAATGTGAAAATGACCGAAGTCAGCACTTCCTTATATAGGCAAAGTGAGAAGGCGAAGGGTCGCTTCCAAATTCAAAATTTGGGTGGGAAAATCTCTCGGCCGTTTGCAAGGTGACACCTGTAGCAGGCCGTCGCCTGTCACCGTGCGACACCTGTCACAGGCGACACGTGACCAGTCACGTGCCACCTGTGAGGGGCAAATGATTAGGGGATTTTTATCCACCAATCACCGTCTGACAAGTGGACCAACCAGGTTCCGCCACGTGTCCTTCACGAAGGCCAATAGGAGCCTGCCACGTGTCAATCACAGATACGTCCTCTACGGACCAATCGAGGCACGCCACGTGTCCACCCATGCCAAATGGGAAAACCGGCCAACAAGGCCCAATCCTGTCTAGAGGCCCGGTCAGCCCTAGGTTTACCCTAAACCTAGAGAGTGGCACGCTTCTCAAGACTATAAATACTTAATTAATCCTCATTAAAAGGGATCAAGCAATTGAGAGGCAATTGATCAAGCAATTAATCTCACCTGAAGAACAGAGAAGAACAGAAACATTACGGAACACTAATAACCGGCTAATCTCGCTAACAAAGCAGATTACCAACATTAAACACTCTCACCTAGAGAGGTCTTATTACTTTAATTTCCGTATTAATTACTCCTTAATCAGGTACTAACTTGACCGTTGGAGGCGGAGCTCTCAGGAGTCTCCGTTATTTTGCAGGTACAGGCGTCCGGTTCCAGTCTCGGAATTGTAACTCTCCCGCAGGACATCAGAAAACCCCGAAACAATCACGCTTAATAAGGTAATTAATAATCTTGTTTAGGGTTAATTTGATTATAATTTCAAGTGATCGCCAATAATAGTTTATTTGTGCATTAAATTCAACCAACATAGATAAACAGGTTTAGGGGTTAATCCTATTGATTGCATGTTAGTCAGAAAGCACACATGAATACGATCAGAATAAAGTAGAGGCCTATTATTAGGGCAGGTTCAATCTCTTTTAGGTTGGATTTGTACCTTCATCCCCGAACCCTTATTTGGTTCTAGACCTTATGGAGTTGACGATCTCTTGGATCGTTAAGGGGTGTAACCTTCACCCTGTGAATGGTTTACAAGTTCCTAAAACTTGTTGGCGACTCTTTTGCTCTATCTTCTTCCCTTTTGGACGCCACCGTACTTTAATGTATGATCACAGTGGGGTTCAAACTAAGGGGATTAACGCTTGAAAATCTGAAGCGAGGCGTTTTAGGTGGTAGCAAATGTGAAAATTTCCTTAATTTTTTTCCCAATTGAAAAATATGAACGTTAATGAAGATAATCGAAGATATGTATTAGGGTTTCCAAAAAGTATCCATTATAGTGGGCCCCATTAACAGTTTCAATAACGGAGTACTGTTTCTGGTGGTGATTTTATAATTTAATTTTATTAGATGGTGTTATAATAAAAAATCGAAAAAAGGTGGTGGTATAGTCCATTTTTTTCAAAAAATGTGGTGTTATTTTCAAAAATTTCCTTAATAATATCATGTGTTGCCATTAAGAAATGTTTGATCAAATAATGATCATCAATTTCTTTTATTCACGACCTCCAGAAGAAGGCGTAACCGCATAAGTTTAGCTTTTAAAGTAACTTTATTCAAATAGAGGTTTGGAATGATATAGAGATAAATCCATACATGGTAAAATGAAGACAATTTATATGTTCATGTGAAGACTTGAAGATGCAAATTCAAATTAGGAGGGTTGAAGAGCAAGGAATGATATTCTACTACATATGAGAAGACTCCTAACCATATTGGATTCATTGCAGCACTAGATAATCTCATGTTATCTATTCATCAGGGGGAGAAAATACGCGCTGCACTCTTTTTCCCTTAACAGTGGTTTTGTCCCACATTAGGTTTTCCTGGTAAGGTTTTCAATGAGACAACATCCCGAGCATGTTACGAAGAGTATTGTACTCTTTTTCCTTCATTACGTTTTTCCTAATAAGGTTTTAACAAGGCACACTCTTCGATAACGGACATCCAAGGGGGAGTGTTATGAAATATTATGTGGATATCCATTATCCTCCTTCATCATTCCGGAATATTCTGATTAGGGTTTATTGTTATCTAAGTAAACCCTAATTATATTGTATATATATATATATATATATATATATATATATATATATATATATATATATATATATATATATATCCTCACTATATGGCATAATGTAGACTAATCTATTTTTTTCCCAATTTCTCTTCTATTCCCCTTTATTTTATAACATTATTGTAATACTAATAATATCAGTGAACAACTGATAGTTTGATTGGCTAAATTGTAATCCCTCCATTTATATATTATATATCTATTAAGAGTAGTCAATCTGCGCGGGTGTTCAAGTCAAATTAAAATCGGGTCAAATCTAGTCATGAGTCTAGCTCAATACGGGTCAATCTAGGATAGACCTATATTGGGTTTACGTTCAAGTAAAGACAAGTTTGATTAATTTCTGGCTATGCTTGGCTGTTTACCCTTTCAGCTACATGTCAAGTTTGATTCAAGTCAAATTTTGGACAAATTCAATTTCAAATTTTGGTTGTATCGAATTGTTTTGGGTTAGGGCTGAGAATCCCTGACATGACCCGACCCGATAACTCGACTCAAAGTTACTGAGAGAAACCCGAACCCGACCCGATTTGACCCAAATTTCATATTTCATAATAATATTAAGTTTTACACTATTTTTTTTATAGTTTCTAAGCATAACCGAAAATCGACCCGAAATTTGAACCAAACCCGACCCGCTGACCCGAATTGTAACCCAAAGTAATTTGGGTGACATACGATGGAAATTAAATTTAGATTTGGGTTAGGTTTGGGTCGAATTGTCATCAAGTTGGGTCCTTATTGGTTTCGGGTCAAGTTCAAGATGGATTAATATCAATCCGCTCAAGTTGAACTTATATAATACACCTTCAACTATTCGATTAAGCGTAATTACAATTATACTATTAAGGGCATGTTCTGTTCAGGTTAATTTTAATTCATTTCCGTTCAGTTCCTAATTTCCTTCTCTCAATTCAATTCTATTCAGTTTAACCCCAATCATTTCAGTTCAATTGTTTTCAGTAAATCGGAACTGACCCTAAATCAATATAATTGCAAACAAGAGGTATATGACACGAATAAAATGAATCAACAACTATTTCACCAAATGCCACTGAGTACTTAAAAAATTCACCAAATGCCATCAAGGTTTTCAAAATTCACCAAATGCCATCGAGCTTTTAACAAATTCACCAAATTCCATTAATGACTAACAACCGTTAATTTCGTTAGTCATTAAGATTAAATATTTACACGTGTCATACTATGATTGATTCATTTTAATTATTTATTTTAATTAATAAAAATAATATTATTTTTCTTCATTTTCATGGAAAAATTGCTCGGGCATAGTTTTGGGGATCATTTTGATCCTTTATGGAAACAAATTAAACTCGAAAGCGACAAAAAGATAACGTAAATGCTCCGTTTAATGTGTTGAAAAATATTTCGATTAGCGTGTCGTTACATTATAACCATCAATTGATCGAGTAAGGTTTTGAGGGTTATTTTGACCCTTTATGGGCACAAATTAAGCTCAGAATTGACAAAAAAATAACGTAAATGCTCCGTTTTGTGTGTTAAAAAATATTTCGATTAGCGTGTCGTTATTTTTTAACCATCGAAATTGATCGGGTAAGGTTTTGGGAGTCATTTTGATTCTTTATGGGAACAAATTAAGCTCAGAATTGACTAAAAATAACATATATGCCCCATTTTGTATGTCGATATCGTAATTTTTTTCGGAAAAAAATGCAAAACGGGGTATGTATTTTTTTTTTGCCAATTCCGAGTTTAATTTGTATCCATAAAGGGTCAAAATGACCCCAAAAACCTTACCCGAACAATATTCGTCACGAAAATCGAAAAAAAATATTATTTTTATTCATTAAAATAAATAATTAGGGTTTTTCTACCTTATAACCCTCCAACTTTTCGTTTTCTACGATGTGCCCCCTCTTTTTGAGAAATCTACACTGTAACCTTAAACTATATTTAGCTTCTATACGGTAACCTTGCCGTTAACAAATTCCGTTAGTTATATTTTTTTTATCGATTTGCGTGTTATAAATGGTTCCGTTAAAGGTTTTAGGGGGTATTTTATCCCTAAAGGATCCAAATTGAGCTCAGATTTCACAAAAAATGACACAAATGTCTTGTTTTGCATATTAAATACGTAAACACGCAAATCAAGACTTTTTAATATGCAAAACGAAGCATTTGTGTTATTATTTTGCTAAATCTGAGCTCAATTTGATTCCTTTAGAACAAAAATACCCCCCAAAACCTTCAACGGAACCATTTTCAACATGCAAATTGATAAAAAAATATTATAAAATGGTGAGTAGGCCCCACTAACGGAATTTGTTCACGACAAGGTTACCATATAGAAACTAAATGTATTTTAAGGTTACAGTGTAGATTTCTCAAAAAGGTAGGGCACATCGTAGAAAATGGAAAATTGGAGGGTTAAAATGTAGAAAAACCCAAATAATTATTTTGTATTAATTTTTAAAAGCAATGACATTTGTTGAAATAATTTTCCAAAGTAATGACATTTGGTGAAATAAGAATTGCATTAACGGAAAACTAATGTCCATATACTTTTAGTGGCATGAGGTGTCATTGTATTGTTTGTCAGTGACATTTGGTGAATTATGAAAACTTTAATGACATTTGGTGAATTTTGTAAGTACTCAGTGCCATTTGCTGAAATAGTGGATAAATCAATATGCTATTAAGCCACCGCCAATAACGCATTTATTTCGAAACGTGGGGAGTTTTAATCTAAATCCCACGAATAACCAAGTCACCTACCAACCTGGTGTCCATACTATTGGCAAAGATAACAAAAATATAAGGGCCACCCCACCCCATAAGTCTACCCAATCCGTGGGGTCCAAAAATCCAACTTATTTTTGATGTAAACCATGCAATAAACTTGTGTTCTATCTTTCGTTCTTCTGCCTAAAAAACTCTCACCTCACCCATTTTGGCCATATACATACCTTAACTTATCATTGGCATTGCTTATCAACTTCTTTCATCATCTTCCTCAATCTACCATTTTCATATTCAAAACACAACTTCCACCATTTTTTCCCCATTTTTTCAATCTTCAACTTTCCTCCATAGTCAACTCAACACCCTCATTTCCATTTTTCTACGTTTGTGTACGGTATCATTTATTTTACTTTTCAACCTTCAATTTTTCATTTTCCCTTAAACCATCATTATTAAATTAAACCATAATTAATACACAACAAAACCCTATTTCTAAACCACCCAACTTGTCATAAAAATCAATTAATTAACCTCATAACATCTAAACTTTTTATCATCTAGTCCATAAAAAAAATACCCCTGAAAATGATATGTATTTAATTTAATCTCTCAAAGTTTTAGATCCCACTTTCATGGTTTCAATTATCTTATTCATTAGTATTATATAAGCAGGCCACCATATATTATACATCAAATAATTATTTATTTTAATTGTAAGTCAAATAAATTTTCTTACTCTTTCCAAAGAAAACACCCAAACACACCCTCGTGAGAAACGATGCAGTCTCTCTCCTCTCCTTACAGTAGTAGTCGTGCGTTATTATATAGTAGCAGTAGTAGTACCCAACTACCCAAACAGAATAATATAAAAAAGAATCACTATTTTTGCGATCTGGGAATTTTTTTTAACGAAAAGGGTCGCCGGAAAATGACTACGGAAAATCATCTCCGGCATGTTCAATCTTTGCCTGTTTTTCCTTCTGGTGCTGGGAATATTCCGCGTTTGAATGCTGTTATTCTTGGTGAAGCTTTGGCTTCTGAAGAAAATGACTTTGTTTTTCCTAGTCCGGAATTCTCTCGCAATGCTCATGTTTCTTCTCCTTCTGAGGTGTTTTTTGTTCTTTTCTGGGGTTTTTCTGTTTTGGGTGTTTGCTGAATTTAACGAGTTGGGGTGTTTTCTGTGTCGAGTTTGTCGTAAAGGGCAATGATGTAGACGGAATTTGATTCTGGTTGTCGTATTTAGGTTGATCATTCAAGGATATGTGTAATTTGATGATTAAGTTTTGGGAGTTGGGGTTTTTTTTATGTGTCGAAAGGATATGTAGACGGGTTTGATCCTGGTTCTCTTATTTTGATTGATCATTCATGTATATTGTAATTTGATGATTTAGATTAGGGAGTTGGGGTTTTGTGTCGAAATGGTAATGATGTAGACGGGGTTTGATCCTGGTCATTTCATTTTGATTGATCATTCAAATAAATTTGTAATTTGATGATTTGGTTTAGGGAGTTGAGTCGAGTTAGTCATAAAGGATATGAGATTTGATTATATTGATGGATCATTTGCTTGAATTTGGAATTTGACGATTATATTTTGGTTGTTTTTGTTTTATTTGTGAAGTATTCGGACATGTACAAGAGGTCAGTGGAGGATCCATCAGGGTTTTGGGGAGATATAGCTTCAGAATTTTATTGGAAACAGAAATGGGGAAAGGAAGTTTGCTCAGAGAATCTGGATGTGACAAAAGGAACTGTTAACATTGAGGTGAGTGATACTTACTTTATATTGATCACTCACTTCTCAGGATAATAGTGTGTGATTTAGTTTTGATTTTGTGAGCATTATTTTGAAATGGGCAGTGGTTCAAAGGTGGGATCACCAACATCTGCTACAATTGTTTGGATAGAAATGTTGAGAATGGAAATGGTGATAAAATTGCATTGTATTGGGAAGGAAATGATCTTGGTTTTGATGACAGTTTGACTTACAGTCAGCTCCTGGAGAAAGTTTGCCAGGTAATTGTGGGTGTTGTTTGTTTGTGTCTTTATTTAGTTTGGATCAAGTTCGATTCAAATGCAAAGGGAAATTTTCCAAAGGTTATTATGTTCTTTGTCAACAGCTTGCAAATTACTTGAAAGATGTTGGGGTTAAGAAGGGTGATGCTGTTATCATCTATCTGCCTATGCTCATGGAACTGCCAATTGCAATGCTTGCTTGTGCTCGAATCGGTGCAATCCACTCGGTACTACTCATTTTACCATTGTTTACGATGCTTGAATAGAATTAATTCAATGGGTTTTGACATTCTTCAGCCTAAACTAATCAATTGCTTGTGACTGCTACTTTCTTTTCAATTTTTTGGATGTATTTCTGTAGGTTGTCTTTGCTGGTTTCTCTTCAGAGTCACTTGCTCAAAGAATTGTAGATTGCAAGCCAAAGGTTGTCCTTACTTGCAATGCTGTCAAAAGAGGAGCAAAGGTAATCGGTCTCAAAGACATAGTAGATGCTGCTCTTGCTGAATCAACTAAGAACGGCGTTTCTGTAGGTATAGACTTGACTAAATAGTTTTTATGATACTACTGTGCTACTTTCAGTAATATTCTTCCACAGCACCTTCAATGTTATCTCGAAACTAAAAATAGATGTTCTGCTGCATTGATCTGTAAAAACAAAATTCAAGGTGCATCTGAATGGCCAAAATATTCTGTTCTTCATAGTTTGCTCCTCAGTTTACTGCAGATTTGATTTCACATCCTTGTCTATATGATGGAGTAATGTTGCAATACAACTCTTTCCTATTTGTTCTCTGGTTGCAGTTAGTAGCTTCAGCTCAGTGTATAAAATGGTCTATTCAAGCTTTGCTGGAATCATATGTGACATACCAACTCTGGTCCACAGAATTTAATCTGACTTTATGATAACCAATAAATTTATTTTCTAGTGGTGGCCTGATTTAATTGAATGAAAAGGATGGAATGTGTATGACTAATTGATTGATGTGTTACTCAATTATTTATTGTAATTTGTTTCTGTGTACTCAGTCTCTGATTATGTGAAAATTCCATTACTTTGCATGAAGTGTGATTGTTAAAGTAAAGACTGTTTATTGCAATTTTGTGTAATTCAAATGTAAATTTTGAGCTATGGTTTTTATTTTTGTGATTGAGCGCTGCATTTGTTAAACCATGCCTGATTTTCTGGTATTTTATCATTTGAGCAGATGTATGCCTAACATATGAAAACAAGTTAGCCGTTAGTAGAGAGAACACCAAATGGACGGAAGGAAGAGATATCTGGTGGCAGGTTGGTATGCTTTTCTTGTGGTGTACATATTTATGATATTATTCGACAGTGTCCTTAGCTATTCTGGCCTTCTGGGTCTGTGACATGCATGTAACAATTCAGCTGACAATTGCTGGAAGTTAAGTGCACCATCAGTGTAAATATAATTCTTGTGACCCGTTTCATTTCTGTATTTTTGTAAATTTGAGATGAATGTTATAAGGAAAATGAATTTTCTTTTCTCCCTCTAGGATGTTGTTCCAAAGTACCCCAGTACTTGTGATGTTGAATGGGTTGATGCAGAAGATCCACTATTTCTGCTTTATACTAGTGGAAGCACGGGAAAACCCAAGGTATTTGAGATTGTCATTGCTATGTAATCAATGCTTCTTTCTATTACAATCTATACTTATAAACATTACGCACACAAATTCTTAATGGTGCTTGATCATTTTTAGGGTGTCGTTCATACAACTGGAGGCTACATGGTATATACTGCCACAACATTTAAGTATACATTTGATTATAAGCCTTCAGATGTATACTGGTAAGGCAACCCTTTATTATTAATTAACAAGTGGTTATTTGTGTATCTTCATCATCATCTCATCATTATGCGTAACTATTTCATTCTGTATCAGATTGTGAGATCATTATTACATTTTTAAGATTTATAGCTTACTTTTCCTTGCATGTGATAGGTGCACTGCTGACTGTGGTTGGATTACTGGACACAGCTATGTAACATATGGCCCTTTGCTCAATGGAGCTTCCTGTATTGTTTTTGAAGGGGTAATAACCTGCCTCTTTGTTACTGAAATCTAATTTGAAAGTGATAAGAAAACTGCAAATACCTGTTTATTTACAGCTGAAGCATCTGATTGTTATTAAATGCCTGATTGATTGTCTTATAGGCTCCAACCTACCCAGATGCGGGTCGTTGCTGGGATATTGTTGATAAATACAAAGTGTCAATATTCTACACTGCCCCTACACTGGTCAGATCTCTCATGCGTGAGGGTACTGAGGTAAAGCCAACACAATTACTAGTTAGCCGACATAGTTATGAACATGAAACGTGTATACATATGAGTTTAATAATTGCGTGTCTAAATTGCAGCATGTTACTCGTTACTCACGCAAATCCTTAAGGGTTTTAGGAAGTGTGGGAGAGCCAATCAATCCTAGTGCATGGAGGTTCACCAACTCTGGCTCTTTCTGTTTGTTGATATCAATGATTAGATTTGCTCTTATTAACCTTGAGTGTGCATCCTTCCAGATGGTTCTTTAATGTTGTTGGAGATTCAAGGTGTCCTATATCTGACACTTGGTGGCAGACTGAAACTGGTGGCTTTATGGTGGGTAAATCACTTTTTCCCCTGCATTCCTATTTCCATTGCCCATTATTACTCATTATGGACTACAATTGGTATAGAGTGTAATATGTTGTCCACATTGATGCTTTGCAGATAACCCCTTTACCTGGTGCTTGGGCACAGAAGCCAGGTTCTGCCTCATATCCTTTCTTTGGAGTTCAGGTAATGCCTCCAAATATATATATTTGTTGTTATATTCATCTCAGCCTCATTATTCATACCGTAAATGATTTCATACTGACTTTAGCATCATTTTTTGCACCATTCTACTTCCAGCCTGTCATTGTAGACGAGAAGGGCAAAGAGTTAGAAGGTGAATGTAGCGGGTACTTATGTATAAAGCACTCATGGCCTTCAGCTTTCCGTACTCTATATGGTGATCATGAAAGATATGAAACCACATATTTCAAGCCATTCCCTGGTTATTATTTTACTGGGGATGGCTGTAGCAGGTAATTAATATCGTTACGTAAAATATTTCATCATACAAATAATTGCCGATGTGTATCAATTGACATTGGCATATTAAGTTAATGGATTTGGAATCCCACATTTGTTTGTTGAAGTCATTTCTTGTATTTCCCAGGGATAAAGATGGTTACTACTGGCTCACTGGAAGAGTGGACGATGTCATCAATGTCAGGTAACTCCTGATACCACATTGTTTAGTGATCAGTTTTATTCTAGAAAATGCGCAAGATTTTGAGGACCTTTTCTTGCACTTTTCATGGATGTTTGTATTTTGTACAGTGGTCACCGTATTGGAACTGCTGAAGTGGAATCTGCCCTAGTTTCACATCCTCAGTGTGCTGAGGCTGCTGTGGTTGGTGTTGAGCATGAGGTATAATGGGTCCTCCCACCTCATTTTTATGCAACACTGCTTTTGTATACTCGTGATTGCAAGTAATGCCACTATCCCATCCTTCATTGGAATCTTCATAAGTTTCTGTTGTCTTGTTCAGGTGAAAGGGCAGGGCATTTACGCATTTGTTACTTTGGTTGAGGGTGTTCCCTATAGTGAAGAGCTTCGCAAAAGCCTTGTCATGGCTGTCCGTAGTCAGGTTAGTTCCCCAATTTGTGTTTGCTTCTGCCAGAAACTGTGGCCAAATTATTCCAAGAATAATTGGCTTGATTCAATCAGTGACATATTTAGCATACACTTGTATAACTATGAAGAAATTTTGGTTGGCCCAATGTTTAAAATGTCAATTTTTTTTAATTCCTGTCAAATAAAAGATATCAGTATTATTTTGGTTGGCCCAATGTTTAAAATGTCAATTTTTTTAATTCCTGTCAAATAAAAGATGTCAGTATTATACTCACTTATACATTCAGGATTCAAAAGTTAAAACATTTGGTGCGAATTTATTTAGTTCTATGTTCCATCACTACATGCATATTTGGTGCGAATTTGTTTATTTCTATGTTCCACCGCTACGTGCATACTATAATTTTGGATTAATCAATTGGACCCCTTCAATAATTTCAGATTGGAGCATTTGCTGCCCCAGATAAGATTCACTGGGCACCTGGACTCCCCAAAACAAGAAGTGGAAAGATAATGAGGAGGATTTTGAGAAAGATTGCTTCAAGGCAACTTGATGAGCTTGGAGACACCAGCACTCTTGCAGAACCAGTTGTTGTAGAACAGCTTATTGCCCTTGCTGACAAATAGAACATTCAAATTTAGAGTTATTTCAGTGAATTTTTAAATGGTGGCTCCGTTTTGGCGCTTTCTCACAGTAAAATTCAAATTCTTTTGGGCTGAAGGTTTAGAAGTTCTTGCTATCAATCTGCTTTGCAGATTATTGCTGGATTTGTTGTTGTGATGCTGTCATTCTTATAGCCTTTTGTACCATAGCCGTTGTTCCATTATGATCTAATAGGGGAGTGATTCAATTTTTTCGGTACACATTTTTGTGCGGAAATTTTTTTATTACCAATTACAGTTTAGTAATAAAGCTAGTCCTGTAAGGCTTGCATCTTTTTTGCAATTATTGAGAACGATTGTAATTGATCCTTCTATGTTTGTGCTGTGAAATGTGAGGGTAAACAAATTTCATCATTTGATGATATTTACAATTATTTTGTTTTTCAGTATTTAATTGATACAAAGTTATGGAAATTATGTTTGCTGCGCTTTGTGCTAAGATCATGTAATCAGGATTATCCATCCAATTCCCAGGACTTACTTCTGTCATCTATCCTTCTAGACACCATCTTTTATTGCCAGGTTAATTCATTTCCATATTGACTTTTTTTTTTTTTTTTTTTTTTTTTTTTTTTTTTTTTTTTTGTGACAAAGGTCTACTCAAAACAAACAACCTAAAACAAGTAACTAACTGAACCACACACACTACGACTACAATAAGTAACAAAACCCCAAGAAGGGCCAATGCGAGCATGCTTCTCACAAGCGAAGTTGTCGGACTCCAGATCAAGAGACGAAGCCCGATGTCGCTTTGTGCCCACACGATCCATCTTGTAACCTGCAAAAACCCTATCCCAACACATCTTACCTGATGCCCAAAGGCGAGAATGAGAAAAAGTCCGTTGGCGATTCACATCTATTTGGTTGGCTAGGATCTCATATGCATTCTAAGTGTCTATTGATGTCGCTGGTACTTGTTTAATGAGTTTTCCTCTAATGATCTAGATTGAATGAGGTTTGATATTAAACTTTATTTTTTTTTGAAAAAAGATATTAAACTTTGTTGATATTATAGTATAATGATAGCATCAAACGTAAAACAAATTTGGGCAAAAATAAGATGAATGCTACTCCCACCACCATAAATGTGGTTTTTTTTTGAAAATAGATATTAAACTTTATTGATATTATAGTATAATGATAGCATCAAACGTAAAACAAATTTGGGCAAAAATAAGATGAATGCTACTCCCACCACCATAAATGTGGTTTAACAGCTCGCAATTTATGGGTTACATATTGGTTATTGTAACAAATGATGTCGCTGGTACTTGCTTAATGAGTTTTCCTCTAATGATCTAGATTGAATTAGGTTTAATATTCAATTTTATTGATAATATCGTATAATGTAGCATCAAACGTAAAACAAATTTGGGCAAAATTAAGATGAATGCTACTCCCACCACCATAAACTTGGTTTAACAGCTCGCAATTTATGGGTTACATATTGGTTATTGTAACAAAAGATAAAATATCAACAGCTTAGACAAATATTAATTCGCCACCAAGATCATTAATAGTCTAATCCTCAATGCTGAAAATGTTTCACGTCCAGTATCAGATATTCCCACCAACTTAAAACCCTAAAGATACTGCTTTGCTGAAGATGTTCACAATCTTCACTCCTTGTACCCCAAGCCTGCATAATAACAAATAAATTAAAAAAATAATCAAGTTGTCTAAATTAAATCCTGTCTGGATTTTAATTAATTAATCTGATCTCATTAAATTTCTAAGATAAGCAGGCTGGGGCAGGAGCTTGCCACATGAAGGTATAGCATGATTATGCATATGGAGCCAGCATTCAGGAAGAATTTTTTTAAAAAAAAAAAATAAAAAAACATAAAAGGCAACAGTGGAGCATGCTGTATGTACGCATACTTTAAGCTAGTGGCACCCCTACCAAACATAAATCACAGACGAGGGCAACAATGAAACACTTGGTTGATACTAAAAGAAGACTCATTGTAGAGGCAATCATAATTTTTTTGCAAGCCATTCCAAAGTAAAAGAGACTAGACTGGTACAAGAGACATCAACATTTCAGCAACCATATCTTAAATAGATAACATCCACTAAACTCCAATTACACACAATCTTCCAGTGTGCAAAGTCAGCGCATAAAACCACAAAACTCAAGAATAAATTTCCCACTGTTAAGGCCCTATAAGGCAAGAAAAAGTAGTGAAAAACCACTCATCCACTCAATGAATGTCACCTTTCCTCTTTCCATCTTTCCTTTTAAAGTCTACTCTGAATACCTTCAGCTTTCTTTTTCTAAAATCATTCTCTTCCACATGTTCAGGTGAAGGGTTTAATATAGACTATATGCAGATATGTAGTATTGTAGTGACTTTGATAGCATGCATAATGCAGCAGTTCATTCACATGACAAGATGCTGAAGGACACTCATGACATACGCAAATAGAAATTCTCAATTTCCTTGCAAGCTGATGCATAACCCTTAAAAATCACCCAGGTTATCCTAAAAAGATTGGCCCAATTCCACTTTATCTAATATTGCAAATACTTAAAAATATATATATACCAACCCACTCAACACAACTCTTAATAGAGTGAAAGAAAGTATATTGGGCAAACTTTAAGGGATGGAGAGAGCAACAAATAACAAAATCCATCTCCAAATACCATAAACAAAACCTTGCAGCAGAAACTCAAGAGTTTCTCAAAATTCAAACCCATCATATCTTCTATTTTATTGATATATTACAGGACACAATCAAGAATACGTAACGACACTGATCAAACAAATTCTCTCACAAATAGACAAACAAATATCCACCTTATGTAATGACTTGCATGGGCAAAAACTTGGTAAGGCTGAGCATTGTTGTCATTTTTTCAGCCAAGGGAACTTCCACATAAGATAAAACAAAAAATCTAAAGCTCAGATATATTCAAAAAAACGCAACAAAACATAATTTACTGTAAATTATAACACCGTAACCTAGGTAACATACTGTCAAACTGAAGTTATGTTCAAAAGAAGATTTACATGAACAGCATGCAGATTAGTAAAAAACCAAAACAATTGACCATCTGAAGTTCAAGGCAGCAGCAACTACTAAATCACAGCCTAAATTTCATCTACAGCCAATAGAGGAAACTCACCATGCTCTTAACGTGCACCAGGTGCATTCATTGCCAAAAGCATTTGATTTCCATTAGGCAGGTAGGTCACTTTAGAACTCCTTCCCATTGTCGCTGCATTCTCCTTCATGGCTTCAATCTTCCTCAATTCAATCAGTCCCATTCCTGCAGATGCAGTTGCATCAGAAATCAATTTAGCAGACTCACTTTCCCCCTCAGCCCTAATGATTGCTGCACGCCTCTCTTGATCAGCTTTCATAACCACATATTTGGACCTCTCAGCCTCCTGCTGTGCCACCTGCTTCTGCTCAACTGCCCTTGAGAATTCTGCACCGTATGAGAGGTGAGTAATTGCCACATCATCCAATATGATGTTGAAATCCTTTGCCCTGCACACAATAGAAAATAAAATTCATTAACAAAATTCAAATTATTTCCTTCCAAAGTGTGTTTCAGCTCAAATTTGGTAAAGGAATTTTAAATAGAAACCATATGAATACAATCAATCATTATTTTTTTCAAACTTGCACCTTAAGATTGATTATCAGACAGTTAAAGTGGTGCTTCTAAGCAAATAATTCCCAATTCTTCAACTATCCACAACCCACAAATCATTTCAACCCCCCCATTTGTTCCCAAAATCAATTATTTTGCACTTATACAACCAGAAGCATGAGACCAATATCATAATGAGAAAAGGAGCTATCAATTTACAAAATCAAACCACATTCGCCTAAAAAAAGTTAACTCGAAAAAAAAAAAAGAAAAAATCAGAATAGTTATCACTTCAAAATTCCAAAAGAAGTAACCACTTGTGTATGTCAGTGTGTATGTTGGGGGAGGTGGTAGGAAGCACGCAGATTCATGAATACATTCTGTTCACCAAAATTACAATTATCAAAACCTACAAGCCTTTCTCCGGGAATTACCTACATTGTACGAACTTAGTGGCACTAACGAAAACTTATTTTAATTACTAGATTGAGCTCCGCATTACTCTCATCAGAGCTTATTGACCTTTTTCCAGCGCTTATTTGCTGTTATTTGCCCCTATCTAAACGTCATTGACCTTAATCAGAAATTTTCAAGGTACAGTCGTGCAATCAAAATGTTCGCAATAAACACACAGCTAGTCGCAGGATCAATCAAAATGTACAAGTCAGAACTTCAACTACACAATCAGCTAACTACTGCAACATAATAATCAGGGAAAACAACAGCAATAGCATAAAATTTCTATTTCTACCAATTAAACACCAAAAAATTCAAATTATCAAACAAAAAAGACCAAGAAACAATTTATGCGCTGAATAAAACCCTAACCCAAGATCTCCAGAAAAAAATAACAGAAAAAACAAAATGAATACCTCTTAATCAAGCTGTCTCTGACAAGAGCAGAAACCCTAGGACGATCAGTAAGAAGCTGGTCAGCATTAAACTGAGCAACAACAGCCTTCAAAACCTCATTACCAATAGAAGGAAGAACCTTCTCATCATACTCCAATCCAAGAGTCTGAAAAATATGAGGAAGACGATTCTGATCAGGGCGAGACAAAACCCTAAGAGTAAGATTCACCATCTGAAGATCCTTAGTACCAGAAATTGATGAAAAATTGTGAGGTCGAGTACGAATATCGAAGGTGTAAGGCTTCTGGAGCCATGGAATTCGAACATGAGTACCTTCGCCGACAGTTTCATCGAGAACTCCGCGAAAACGGTCGAAGATGACGGCCTTTTCGCCGCCGTCGACGGTGTAGAGGGAGTAATTGGCGAGGGCGCCGATGGCACCGAGGCCGAAAGCTGTTTTAGCGACGCTGTTGAGGATGTTGGCAGCTTGCTGGCTTCCCATGGCGGAAAAATGGAGGAGAGAGAAAAATGGAGGTTGAGTTTTTAGGGTTTAAGGGTTTGAAATGGGAAAAAATTGATCAAGTAGTTAAAACCCTAAGGAGTGCGTGACTCACTGACTTGGGAGAGGGGAAACTGGAAATGTGTGAGGATTTATTTATTTTTATTTTTTTTGGTGTTGTTTGGGCCTCATGGGGGTTAGCAATCTTAACATGGGTCGAGGGTCGGGTATCCAAAAATATTATCAATTTATCATAACAGATTAACATGATCGGGTTGTCGATAACCAACACTAACGATAATATATATGAATCAAAATATCAATATATATATATATATATATATATATATATATAGACATTTTTGGAGACCATTCGGAGTGTCACATAAGCAAAGGTATATTTTCGACCAATTAAAAATTAGATTTATATTTTATTTTAGAATTAAATAATTCATTTTCCACCTAAACAAAAGTGACGAATAAGATTTAAGAATTTTGTCATCATATAACTAATATATAAAACTAAACTTTTAGTCAGGCGACGAGACAGTGACACTTGGCATTCCAACTTTTCGAATTAAAAATTAGATTTATATTTTATTTAGAATTAAATAATTCACTTTCCACCTAAACAAAAGTGGCGAAAAGTTGGAATGCCAAGTGTCGTGTCAAGTAGAATAGAGTTATATAGAATTCAATTTGTAGGATAAAAAAGGTAGTTTAGAATTATATTTTCAATCAAATTTGGATAGAATTTTAGGATAAAATTGTTAATTTAGAGTTTTATTTTTTTATAAAGTACCAATATTTCATATGTACAAAATTGCAAATTGAATTATAATTTTATTCAAAAAAAAAAAAAGATTATAACTCTCATAAATTATCATATAAATTTATTTTTTGTATCATAATATTTTTTTGGAGCGAAGGAATTAGTTCAAAATGTACCACATCCAATGGTTTATAATATATTCTAATCAATTAAAATAATATACTTCACAATCTAATATAATTTTATTACTGTGTGTAGACCTGTCAATTAGGTCGGGTCATGAGTCATTTCAGACAGGGTCAAAAAATATTTTTCACCAATATTATTATTATTTGTCATTACATGTCTACAAATTTAAATCGTCACCAAAAACACGTCAATTCCTAACTAATTTTGTCTCAATGATATGTTTTAAAATTTGACATATAGATTAAAATATATCTTTAAATTTAATAAACAACCCGGGCATCGCACGGGCACAAAACTAGTGTAGGTATAAAGACTATAAACAACAAATAGTGATTTATTAGAATTTAATTTATTTTAAAAACTAAAAATTGTCTTTTAAAAAAGGGCAAAGATATATGCAGCCCGCATATAAGAGCAACTACAATGGTTGACCAATTTATTTAATAGCTTGGCATGCCACATTGACTGGGTAAAGTCGTATCCCCAAATCAAAAGTAATTCCTAAATCATCTAACTAATGTAGATAGGGAAGTAGGGTCGAATCCACAGAGAAATGAATCTTCTATTCCTAATTAACTAATATAATCTAGATTATTAGGTAACCAATATGTGAATTTGAATGTAAAACTAAACTACGAGGATTAAGAATAAGGAAAGAATAATATATAAAAGGATCTAGGGCATAAGTTCACCAATAAATAATATTCCAGGGTAGAATATAACAATCATTCATCAATGCATATATTAATCAGATTATAAGGGGCTTTCGCTACGTATTATAATCACACAATTAATTTACCGGTATTAAATCTCATCTTTCGAATCTCGATCTAACCATTTATAAATTAACCTGCCTATTGAAACTAGACCAACATCAATTCTCATCTGTCGAATTTCGAATCAATATTGTCAAACTCATGCATAAAAGATCAGGCCTAATCTAGTCACAGAGTATTAAATCAATCAATAGGAAATTAATTAAGCATTGACAATCAACAACAATAAACTACCCCTTCATATTATTTATGGATCCCCATGAACCCTAGAAAGAAAACTACTCACACATAATAGAGACTAAACTAATCAAAGCAATAAAGCAAGACATGATTAAAGGAATAAACTAAACAACTAAGATTAAAAGAATAGAAATCGTTACCAAAATAAATCTGGAATTAAGAGTAGATTAAGAACAAAGGTTTTAGAGAAAGAAAACCTAAGAAAACAATTAAGAGAGTAAAGAAAGAGTAAGAGAGAGAGAGAGAGAGAGAGAGAGAGAGAGAGAGAGAGAGAGAGAGAGAGAGAGAGAGAGAGAGAGAGAGAGAGAGAGAGAGATAGATAGATCCTAAAATCGTATTACGGAGGAGTATTTATACTCCGTACAAATCCTAAACTAAAACAAACTTAAACAACGAAATTAATTCCTAATATTTACACGCGCCCGATCGGGTAACTCCTAATATTTACACGCGCCCGATCGGGCGAGGCACCGCCTGATCGGGCGCGCCTTTTTGCTCGTCAGTATAAATCTCGCGCTCGGTCGGGCGCGTCACCGGGCGCCAACCTTTGCTTCTCCCGCCCGGCCGGGCGCGCCTCCGGGCGCCAGCCTTTTTGGCCGGGCGGCTCTCTTGGGCCACTAATTGGACTACGATTGGGCTCCAATTCTTCGGGCCAATCTGGGTTTCCTCTTCCGGTCTTTAATACTCGGTCCAAATGCCCCGGTATCACCTATACCGAGCCCTTAATCACCGGTTCGATGACTCTAACCGGCCCTGGGCTATAAAATCTGGTCGTGCTTCTCCAGTGCTCGTGATTGCTCCAAAATATCTCAAGAAAATACTCCAAAAGTGTAATTCCCTGCAAAAGTTAACCAAATCTACGAAAACACTAGAAAACACCAATTAGTAATAACAGTGGCTCTAAAGAGCCAAAAACACTACTAATTATGACCAAGGGACGGGGGTAAAATACTATATAAAATAGACACATAAAACTCCCCAAAGCCAAACCTTTGCTTGTCCCTAAGCAAAGATCTCATCAATGAATCAAAAAATATGCTTCACCCCAAAAGCAAAAATCAAACACAAACGATCCAGGGTAAATCAAATAAACATGCTTCAAAATCAACCAATCAAATCCATTATCTACCAATCTCCCCTAACAATTGTCAAATAGAGCAAACCACAAGAGCATATAGAATTCAAGACTAGTGCTCACACACTCAACTCTCATTTATGTGGCGAGTAAAAGATGTACTCGATCGCTCTCCAACCAACCCTTTATGTGAACAATGTCCTCCCAACTCACACTCTCGTGTGTATAAAACAATGAACGCTCAACCTACTAGTCGACTCGAAATATGTCAAATCATAACTTGCATTGATAAACAACACTTTCACATTCATACAATTCTATGCACAAAGGTCGGAAGGTCTTTAAAGCTTGTAATGTAAGGCTAGGGTAAAGGGTAGGAATCATTTGGGAACAAGTGAGAGAAAAGCTATGCTTAAGGGAGCAAATACTAATAAAGCCCTTGATCAAAATAAATAATGATCAACATCTCCTACATAACCAACTCCAACAAAAATCCATCTAATATACTCCCAACAATATAAACAATCCCAACTCTTACAACTTCACTCATAGAAATATAATAATGAAGAAGTGAAGTGAATAAACAAACTTTATTTCCAACTTGAATTTTTCATTGTAGCTCTTTTTTTTTTCTTTTGATCAACCTCCAACTAGAACATTTGAACATTGAACATTTTTTTTCTTCTTTTTTTTTCTATTGAAGTTCTCATTTTTTTTTCACTTGAACTTCTCTTTTTTTTTTTTTTTCATAACTTCATGCTTTATTTTTTTCAAGAAAATATAACTTTCAAACTCATAAAAAATAAACACGATAAAAAAACAAAACAACTTCTCAAAATCCCACCCAGATTGTGCAAATAATAAGCACACTACAAACTCCCTCACCTCACTCACTAATACTCAAATTCATTGACATACCAGGAACTAACACACATTCCTAATCAAATCAACTAGTCAAGCACTATATTCACAAGTAGTTGGGCAAAATTAACGCATGTTAAGGTTTCAAGGCAATCAAACGTCAAATCATGATCAACTAATCCACAATGCTTATCATCAAATACCAAGAATCAAAACAATTTTCTCAAGTAAGGGGCACAGGGAAGCATGATTTACAATTCATTGGAACGCATTTTTGGATTTTTTATTTTTCAATTTTTTTGTATTTTTCATATATAAGAAAGCAATAAAACTAAACTAGAAAGCAATAAATCTAACCTAAGAAAACACACCAAAAATAAAAGAAAAGAGAAAAAGAAATATACCAAATCCAAAATCTCCCCCAAGCTAGAATCAAACAATGTCCTCATTGGCTCGGGAACTAGCCCAGCATAGCTAGTCCTGATCATCCTCATCCATGGAGCCGAAACCTGCACCTCCACTGCCACCTGCACCACCGGCACCAGAAGTGCTACCACCAAAATAATCAGCATGAAAACTCCCCCCGTCGGTCCCCCGAAAGGAATGTCCTCGCGCCCGATTAAGTGTTCTAGCCGCTCCTTTTGCTCTCGGCTAGCAATACGGATCGTCGACCAGTACGGGAGTTGCAAATACGGGTCGTATTCCTCCCTTGAACTGGAGCTCCTAACGAAAATAGACCGAGCCCTCTTTGAAGCCATGGTAGAAATGGGTATGAAAATTTGTTTGAACAAAATCTGAAAATTTTTATATGGGAATGTAGAGGAAGAAGAGGGGATTACAAATATGTAAAATGTTTTGAATTTGGGTGAGAAATGGAGAAGAAATCTTAGAGAGAAGGTAGAGAGACTTTGAGTTTTAGAGAGAGAAAGTTATGAAGGAAAGAAGAAAGAATGAGAAAAACGACGAAGAAAGAAGAAGAAAATAGGTCGGGTGCGTCGCGCCCGGTTGGGCGATCTGATAAATGAATTTTGCTGTGCTCACGCGCCCGGTCGGGCAGCATTCGCCCGATCGGGCAATCTTAACACCCGATTTCCTTCAACTCTCATGCCCGGTTGGGCGCCCTTCGCCCGGTCGGGCGATCTAACGTGCCAATTTCCACCTCTTCTCGCGCCCGGTCGGGCAAGAGTCGCCCGATCGGGCGGACAAATATGTCCGTATACGACGAGTTTCTCGCCCGGTCGGGCGCCCATCGCCCGATTGGGCAAAATTACTTGATTTTGAAGCCTTGATCTCGCGCCCGGTCGGGCGAGCTTCGCCCGGTCGGGCCCAAGGCTAAATTGTCGAATTTTTATTTTCTTCTTTTCTCCAAAATTTGGCTAACTTTTTTCCTTCAAACCTGTATAAGCACTCATAAAACTCGTCAAATTCCCTCATCTCTCCTCTCATAAGAAAAAGGAAAGAAAAACTAGTCTAAAAAGCATTTAAAATACAGGTTGCCTCCCGCAAAGTGCTGGTTTATCTAGGTCCCGCACGACCTTCTTACCAAGTACAACAACTAGGACCCTTGGCCTAACGCTTGATCGGGCGGTTTCTCACTCGGTCTAGCGGTGTTTCGGCTGCGACGCAACTTCCTGACATGCCCTGTAGGGCGCCAATTTACCTTATATGGTGGATCCTCCTTGACTTGGACTGGGAGGTCTTCAATGCTACGCATTAAAGATACTTCTTTGATCGAGGGTTGCTTCAAATTGTCATTGCATTCAATACTTGCAACTCGATCTGGCGCAATACTTACCGTAGGCTCAGATCGCACAACTTGCTTGATTGACTCCACCTTTTCGTCCTCAAAACCAAGACCAACAGTGTAGAGGGCTCTTTCTATTGCATCAACTTCCTTCTGCCATTTGTCTATCTCATCTGAAAAGGATGCAACACAAGATACCGCCTCTAAGGGATCTTTTTCAAGAGCTTGGGGCTTGTTAGAATAATTCTCAACCACATTAACACTAAAACACTTCTCCTCAGTCATGGGGCTTTTAGGGTTATTATTAGGATTGAAATAAACTTTATCATCCCCTACTGATAGTGTTAAATTACCATTTCTCACATCTATGATTGCTCTTGCAGTGTTAAGGAATGGTCTACCCAAAATAATTGGGGTTTGCATATCCTCAGCCATATCAAGAACAACAAAATCAACAGGTATATAAAATTTACCTACTCTAACGGGGACATCCTCTAAAACACCTAAGGGGTATTTGAAAGAACGGTCGGCCATTTGTAGAGTTATATTAGTAGCTTTTAATTTACCCATATTCAACTTGGAACACACAGATAATGGCATGACACTAACGTAGCACCCAAATCACACAATGCATTATCAATCATTAGATTGCCTATATGACAAGGGATAGAAAAACTACCCGGATATTTTAATTTAGGTGGAGATTTATTCTGAAGTACGACACTACACTCTACAGTGAAGTACTGTCTCTACCTCACTAATAGACCTTTTCCTTGTCAATATTTCTTTCATAAATTTTGCATATGGAGGAATTTGTGTGATTAATTCAGTAAAGGGAACTGTTACCTTCAAATCTTTTACCATCTCCAGGAACTTACCAAAATGCTTATCCAAATTTGTCTTCAAGTGACGATTGGGGAATGGAAGTTTGATAATTAGCTTTGGAGCGTTGTTGCTCTTTTCTGGAGTAGCCACCTTCTCCGGAGTCGTATCCTGTAATGTAGAATTAGATATGTTTCCTTTAGCCCTGCAGGGCTATTAGCTACATCGTTAGGTTTAATGGAATTAAGATTAGCATTATTTAATAAAACAGATTCATCAACTCTGGGCATAGGGGGCCCTTCATAGTTTGAACCACTCCTTAGAGTAATTGCATAGGCTTGATCCGTAGGCCTGGTCGGCTGTGCCGACAGAGCTCCCTGTTGGCAGGCTTGTAGAGTAGTGGAAAGTTGCGCAATTTGATTATCTACAATTTTATTGTGCGCTAGGATTGAATCAATTGTCACATCTCTACTCTCCATGTGCTTCTGCATGTTAACCAACATCGCTCTAATTTCCACCAAAGAAGGGTCGGAAGATGAGGAGGATTGTTGTGGTTGGTTCTTCTGGCCAGCATTGGGATGGTAATATTTCTGCTGCTGTTGTTGTGGCGCCTGTGGTTCTTGTGGTGGTGGATTTTGAACATTAGTACTCCGGTAGGAAAGGTACGGATGATTCCGATACCCAGGATTATAGGTGTTGGAGTATGGGTTATTCTGCCTATAAGCTTGAAAGGCATTAACTTGCTCCACGGAACTCCTGCAATTTTGTTACCAATGACCTATAATACCACAATTTTCACAGAAAGCCTCATTAGAATTATTATTAATTGCAGAAACAATAGCTACATTGGCAGTGCAAAGATTATCTAATTTTTGGCATATAGAGGTCAGTTGAGCTTGCAAAAAGGATACATAGTCAACACTATGTTTCCCCTTGTTAGCAAATCCTCTAGGATTCCCATATTGGGAATTATGTATCGCCATATCTTCAATAACCTGACCTGCATCATCAACATTAAGATTCATAAATCTCCCACTAGCTGCAGAGTCTAAAATTATTCTAGAAGAATTTCCAATGCCATTGTAAAAGGCTTGGATTAACTGCCATTGTGCTAAATTATGATGAGGGCATTCTCTTTGTAGGTCCTTGAACCTCTCCCAAGCCTCATATAAAGATTCATCAGCTTCTTGGGCAAAGTTCTGAATCGCACTCCGTAGTACGACTGTTCTCTCTGCAGGATAATACTTATTATAAAAATTCAAAACAAGAGTTTCCCAGTCAGTTATACCAAGTGCAGTTCTATTTAAGCCATTAAACCACAATTTAGCTTTTCCCGTTAAAGACAAGGGAAAAAGAATCTCTCTGATTTGTTCTTGAGTGACCCCGGCTTGCCTGATGGTATTGCAATATTGACAATAGTCGGCAGTATGAAGATTTGGGTCTTCACCCTTAGCTCCACTGAATTGCTTCCTCTCTATCATCGTTATAAATTGAGGTTTAATTTCAAACTGAACCCCATCAAGAGCCGAAGTGGGAGTGAAATGTGGAAAATCTGTGAGCTTTGGTTGTGAGTAATCACTAAGCTTCTTTGGAACCGCCATCTCTGATTCTGCGTCTGATGATACCTCTGAAGCGCTAGAAACAGTTGGAGGATCGCGGTGATTATTATTATTATTATCACCAGAATCCGCCAGGATTTGCTTGTAGAGATTTTTCTGTCTATGGAAGGAACGTTCGATCTCAGGATCGAATGGGATGTACCCTGATCTGGAACACCTGGGCATAAACAAAAAAAACTAAAAGAAAATATGAGATTTGCCTCAAAGAACTAACGTTCTCTGAGACAAAAAGAAAATAACCTAGACTACAAAAATAATCAGAAATAAAAATAAAACCGTTTCCCCGGCAACGGCGCCAAATTTTGACAGGGTAAAGTCGTATCCCCAAATCAAAAGTAATTCCTAAATCATCTAACTAATGTAGATAGGGAAGTAGGGTCGAATCCACAGAGAAACGAATCTTTCTATTCCTAATTAACTAATATAATCTAGATTATTAGGTAACCAATATGTGAATTTGAATGTCAAACTAAACTACGAGGATTAAGAATAAGGAGAGAATAATATATAAAACGATCTAGGGCATAGGTTCACCAATAAATAATATTTCAGGGTAGAATATAATAATCATTCATCAATGCATATATTAATCAGATTATAAAGGGCTTTCGCTACGTATTATAATCACACAATTAATTTACCGGTATTAAATCTCATCTTTCGAATCTCGACCTAACCATTTATAAATTAACCTGCCTATTGAAACTAGACCTAAACATCAATTCTCATCTGTCGAATCTCGAATCAACATTGTCAAACTCATGCATAAAAGATCAGGCCTAATCTAGTCACAGAGCATTAAATCAATCAATAGGAAATTAATTAAGCATTGACAATCAACAACAATAAATTACCCCTTCATATTATTTATAGATCCCCATGAACCCTAGAAAGAAAACTACTCACACATAATAGAGACTAAGCTAATCAAAGCAATAAAGCAAGACATGATTAAAGGAATAAAATAAACAACTAAGATTAAGAGAAGAGAAATCGTTACCAAAAATAAATCTGGAATTAAGAGTAGATTAAGAACAAAGGTTTTAGAGAAAGAAAATCTAAGAAAACAATTAAGAGTGTAAAGAAAGAGTAAAAGAGAAAGAGAGAGAGAGAGAGAGAGAGAGATCCTAAAATCGTATTACGGAGGAGTATTTATACTCCGTACAAATCCTAAACTAAAACAAACTTAAACGACGAAATTAACTCCTAATATTTACACGCGCCCGATCAGGCGCGCCTTTTTGCTCGTCAGTATAAATCTCGCACTCGGCCGGGCGCGTCACCGGGCGCCGACCTTTGCTTCTCCCGCCCGGCCGGGCGCGCCGTCGGGCGCCAGCCTTTTTGGCCGGGCGACTCTCTTGGGCCACTAATTGGACTACGATTGGGCTCCAATTCTTCGGGCCAATCTGGGTTTCCTCTTCCGGTCTTGAATACTCGGTCCAAATGCCCTGATATCACCTATACCGAGCCCTTAATCATCGGTTCGATGACTCTAACCGGCCCTGGGCTATAAAATCTGGTCGTGCTTCTCCAGTGCTCGTGATTGCTCCAAAATATCTCAGGAAAATACTCCAAAAGTGTAATTCCCTGCAAAAGTCAACCAAATCTACGAAAAACACTAGAAAACACCAATTAGTAATAAAAGTGGCTCTAAAGAGCCAAAAACACTACTAATTATGACCAAGAGACGGGGGTAAAATACTATATAAAATAGACACATCACACATCATCTTCTTAACCTTCAACAATTCAAGCTATTTGTTGTTCCAATGGGTAATCAAGTTGTAAATTAATTTATTTTTAAATTAATAATATTTTTTATCTAATAAATATTTGCCAAGCTAATTAGCTCTACAAAGCTAATTTGCTTGCCAAAGCTAATCAACAAGATGTGCAACAATGGTATAGCTACTAGCTTAAGATTTTTAGGGAAATTCTCAATGGTACTCTTAAGGTTTTATTTATTCTCAATGGTAAATACTAAAAAAACAAATTATCAATGGTAATCTTTAATTAGTAAAAATAACTCAGTGGTAACATTAATGACCTTAATCCATAATTAATAGCCTAACCCTAGTTAACTAAAGACATAATGACTAATATAACCTTATTAATTAAAAAAATTGAAAAAACCCCAGCCACCCCAACCACAACCCACTACTAGCCCCCCTTCCTCTGCCAGCAGCGGCCGCGGGCGGCGACCCTTCTCCCTCGCTTCCCCGGCGCCGGCGACCCTCTTCCTGGCGCCGGCGTGGCGAGCCTCTTCTTCCCTCAATTCCCAGCCCAACCACCATCTCCAATCCTTCCCCGTATTCCCACTCTCCTTCCCCGATTCCCAACTCACCCAAATCAAACTACACCAATACACCACCAACAAATCCCATCAACCACCGACGGAAATGCCGACATGGCAACCCACCTCCCCCCTTCCTCGATTCTCTCTGATCTCCTGCCTCAATTTTTGGTTGAAATTTCTAAGGTGTATGCTTTCGATTTGAATTTTTAGTCGTTATTTGCTTGATTTAGGGTATTTAAGGGGGTTTTGGGTCGATTTTTGCTCGAAAATGGGTTTGGCTCAGATTTGCTCGAATATGGGTGGTTTTGGTTTAGATTTGCTGGGTTTTAAGTGAAATACGAGTGCGGTTGAGGAGGTGGAAGAAGGGTTTAGGATATGGCGCCAGTGAAGAAGGGGGATGAAGGAGTTCTGACTTCGATAAGTGCGATATATCAAGGATCACTATTATGGAGATAATAAGTTTGTTCTTTTGGGTCGTCATTATCTGTTACTAGACTATGATAATTGATCTTTGGGCTATTCAAATAGTCCAAAGCCCACTAGAATGGATCCTATGAGGTCACACAACAAAGGTATTGGGTTAAGCAAGTTAGAGGCTCATTTATGGGCCTCATGAACAAGTAACCAATCATGAATTGAATTGGGCTAGTATAGTTAGATTAAAGTTAAGATTTGGACTTTGTCATGGACTCTTATTTAGAAATGAGATCTATAAATAAAGTCCATACCTAGGGTTGTATAAAACAACACAATTAACAGTTAATTGTGCACCAAGCAACCAGTATCCAAAACCTCTCTATCTCTCTGTACCACACGCCTATCCCTTCCCTTCGTGGTGGTTCGTGATTTGTTCGTTGCTCGTTCTACTCCATAGAAGGTCAATTGAAGTGTTCGATTGCAACTAACTAGTATTAGTGGAGGACTTAATCTGTGCCTGTGGACCAAGTAGAGGAATCACGCTTGAGGTTATTTATCTCCCATTGTTATTGCTCGATCGCACGTGGAATCACGCTTCAAAGGTACGATTATATGTTCTTTATGTGTTATGCATTAGATCTTGGGATTAGGTACTGTATGAATATGATTCATGTTTTTCCACTGCGCAGTACCTATAATCTCCTACAGTGGTATTAGTTAGCCTATTGCATTTACGCATATTGACTATAATTCTTTGATAGTCCACAATTTTAATTCAATTAGGAGGGAGAATAATTTAATTATGGGTCAATTATTATATTAAATGTGATTTAACTCTTGGAATTGATTAAATGTGATTTAATAATGCTCAAAATAGCCATGAAGAGGACCAAATTAAGCCCTAGACCATTCGAAAATTTCGAATCCTAGAACCCTAGTTTCGGATTTTCGAAAACCCTAAACTAATTTCGAATTATTTCGAAAATTCCTAGCCTAAAATGTGATTTTTGTGCTTGATTTCATAATTTTAATCGGATTGATTTATGCATAAAAAACGTTTTGTGTATGATCATCGATTTAATTTTAAAAGTTAAAATTAATTTGGGATTAGTTTTATGATGAACCCTAATTTTAAGATTGAATGTTTATTTAATTTTAATTTTTGAACTGATTTGATTTAATTTTAATAAATGTTGTTTTAATTAAATTGAAAAAAAAAATAGTTTTGAGCCCGGCAGCCGCGGCTGGGTGGCGCAGCCACGGCGGCTGCCGACCTGGTGGCAGTCTAAGAGGGAGGGAGGGGAGAGCGGCGGTCCAAGGTGGCTGTGGGCAGCAGCGTGCAAGCGTTGCACGGCTGCTGCCACGCTGCTGCCCTTGCTGCAGTGGCTGCTGTTGGCAGCCAGCCACCATGGCTAGCTTCGGCTGGCGAACCACGGTGGCCGGTGTGGTGGTACACGTTTTATAAAAAATAAAAATAATAATAAAATTATTATTATTATTTTATTTTAAAAATATTTCAAGATAAATATGATTTATTTTGGATGAGATAAAATATTTTGAAAATATGATCTTTTATTTTGAAAGATAAAATCGGTTTTATTTAGATAAAATCTTTTATTTGGGATAAAACCAAATCTTTCAAAAGTTGTTATATTTCATATTATCCATATTTAAAGTTGTTAAATTGGTATTTATCCATAATTAAAGTGGTTAATTTTGGATAAGATTTGTTAGGATATTATGAGCATATTCCAAAAGGATAATAATTGATTTAAATAATGTGATTATCCCATAATTATTTTATTGATATAATTGATTTAAAATTTTGTGATTGGCTAGTAATTAGGATAGAATTTCCTAACTTTGTTAGGATAATATTTGAGGATAAATATGATTTATCTTTTAAGATTAAAATAAGATTTGATTCTATCTCATGACTAATTTAAAATATATGATATTTTATTGATGGTCATGAATAATATATGATATAATCTAATTGCATTAATTAAAATATGAGATATTTAGATGCCATGTTTCCTTAATTATGATCATTCGATGTTGTAGTTTAGGAAAGCATGATGAGTGATTTATTATGTGGCACTTTATGATATATGATATTATTTACTGCTATATAATGACTAGTATGGCCCAGTAGATTGCTAAATACGATCTGCGCATCGTGATGGATTTTGGTAATCTTAGTACGGTCTACGTACCGGTAAAGTATTTTTGTAATTTTTTTTATTTTATTTAAGTAGTAGATAAAATAGAATAGTATTACAGGTTGCAGTTAATCCAAGAAGCCCGTGAAGTAAAGGCCCAAAGGAGCAAGGTGGATAAGATCCATGAAGGTTCAAGTGGGAGCTTTTGCTTTATTAGTTTTCTTAGGATTAGGGGACATGTTATGTCTTGTTTATGCATTCAGTTTATTATGCATGTTAGATTTTATTGATGTTTTGTGATGATGCGTTAGAGTTCACTAAATAATCACAACATAATAAATCTAGGTCCCAGTAATATTGAGGTAGCTTTTTCAATCAAAAACCCGGTGAAACCTTCGATATTTATGATGGGTCATGCTAAAGCTGGGTGTCATATTATATCTTATGGGAGTGGGGGTAAAACAAATTTTACACTTTTGATTGGTTATACTCAACAAGGTTACCTAAAGAGTTTAGAACCTTGAAGCTAAGGGTAATAATTAAAGATGTGATGGTTAATTATTCAACCAAGAATTACAAAGAGTTGTAATCAGTAAAGAGTTTAATCACCTTGAAAATGTAATGGTTGATGGTAGGGCTAAAGTCCGGTCAATTATTGCACAAATAAAGGATCTTGGAATCATTTTATTCAATAGGGATCAATTAAAATTGAATAAATGCTTTAAAGTTGCCAATTTAATTCGCTTATGGCACTTTAATTTTTTTTTTTTAAACATAATTGAATTTTGCGTTTACTTACAAGTAACATGTCATTCTAATTTTATTATTATATTTAATCTCCACGATTGAAAATAAAGTTGAGAAACGCTCTCAAAAGGTTAAAAGATAATCCATAAAATTATATTCCAATTTTGCTAAAATGGTTCTAAAAGGCAAGTTTTAGAAACTCATGTCACACGTCTAAGGTTGGTTATTCAAAATGTTTGAGTAAAATGCCAACACATCTTCATTTTGAAAAGTGTTTCAAGGGATATAATGAAATGGGAGGTACAAACCCTCTAAAAGACAAGTATAAAAGTCCAATAAAATCTCTTATCTTCAATATGATTGAATATAAGAAAGTGATTGGAAATCTCTATGATCAAATATGATCAAAAGTTGATCAAATGACGCTATTCTTCATCCACTTTATACAAGAGTTAAATAGTTGATTAAACTCTAATATGAATGATGATTGAATAGACTTAGCAAAATCATGAAATGTGCTTAAAGTAGTTAAGCAAAGCATCATTTTGAACCTAAGAGAAGTGTTCTAAGTGGCTCAAATGGATAAAGGGTTAGGAACATATGAGGATTTCATTAAGAAGTTATAGGCTAAGAAAAGTAAACAAATTGCTACTTCTCAAACCTAGACTACTTACATGCTAAGAGTTGTTATGAACAACAAATATTTCAAATTAAATGGACCAATTCCAATTAATTAGAAACTACCTCATATAGTTGGAAGGTAATAGAATGGAAATGTTCCAATTTAAGAAGTATATTATAGAAATTGATTTAGCACATTGCTACTTCTTGGACATATGATGTCTTGTTTAGTTCTCTCTCATTGAGAATGAGTTTGAACTAAATGAAGAAGTATGGCTAAAGGAGAAATAAATCTACAAGTTTAGAAACAAATGTTGCTACTTCACAAGTAGAATCTACGAGTCTGGAAGCAAAAATTGCAACTTTACAAGTAAAACCTATATTTCACCTTACCTTGTTATTGGCTAGAATTAAGTAAATGTTATTCATTCTTGCCATAATCAAAACACCAGTCAATGTTAGTAATGACTAAGCATCGAAGATTCAAAAACGTGGAATAAATGTTATTCTATGCTTCATTGAGTCATAATGTGTTTTGAATTGCTAAATAAGTTTAAAGTTCTATATGATAGAATTAATTAAACCATTTCTATATATAAATTGTCTTTAAAATGTCAAATAATTTGAACGAAAATGAATATTGCATGCGAAAGATCCAAAGGGATGGACTTTCAATATCATTAGATTATGAATCCATTGATATATGTAATTATCATTCTAATTTGAAATTTTGAAAAGTCACCATTTAGAGAAATGATGATGCGAACTCGAGGTCGAATACATATCGATGTAAGAAAACCAAAGGTTCAAAGGCTAGAGACAGAAAATGAAACTTCATTTGTGATATGATCACTATTTATGCTTAGTTGAAGCATGGAAGTGAAAATTTTGAAAAGTTCAAAATGTTCAGTATCAACTTGACAAGATAATGATTACATTACAATATGATTGTAATTGTGAAAATTTAATTCAAGACATATACTTGTCAACACATTCAAAGTATTGTGATATGATCGTAATAATGAGAATTTAAGTCAAAAACTTGATGAACATCCAATAGTTGTGAAATCGTTTTACGACAAACTCCGAAAGAAAACCTTGTGAAGTGTTTATGAAGGGAGATATATTTTGATAATGGATGAAATTACCTATCTTCCAACCATTGTTCAAGGGATATACTTTTAAGATAAGCTACAAAACTAAACAAAGATACATAGGTCAAATCAAAATGTAGCAAAGGTTTCATATGTGATATGGATAAGAAGAGTTCTTATAAAGTCTTTCTACAAAGCAAGGAATAAAAGTTGTATTAAATCGTTTAATGCACGATCAATTCCTATACAGAGCACAGGGTACTACCACACAAATCATACTTAGCACAAAATGTTTGTTGCTCAAGTAGGTGCCCTTATGGAAATTGTTCCAAAAGGTCAAGTGGGAGTAGTATAAATCTTGAAAGAGTTCGAGAAAAGCAACAAACAAACATGGCTCAAACCATGGTTGGTTCACCCTATGGTAAATATGCCTCCTCAAAAGGCAAGTGGGTTGGTTCACCCTATGCTAAATATGCCTCCTCAAAAGGCAAGTGGGAGTATAAGAATCTTGAAAAGGTTGAGAGCCTTGAAAAGTTCAAGAAAAGTGAATTCGAAAATCTTGACGAAATTTGAGAAGTAATCGAATCAAAGCAACAATATGAGCATGATTCACCTCATGTTACAAATGACAACGCGTGGTCTCATTAAGTGTAATGGGAATAATAACCATGTGTCGAAGGTATTACATTCCAAGTGCAAATCCTCTACTGTCATTTCTCATTGAAAACTAAACAAAGTTGTTGTATGAATTTCAATTGTTGCATCAAAACCCACTATGATGACTAGCATGTGTAAAACTTAGTCAAAGAAATATGATTTCATATTTATTAAGAGTTCTAAAATATTCATATTGGAACATAATGATTATGCAAGTAATAAAGATGATTTGACAAATGATAACTCCAAGTGGTTTAAAAACCAGGAAATTTGAAATAGATTCTAAGTCTGTAAGCAAGTGTATGACACTTGAATAATTTGCCTAATTGGGTGAGACCCATTATAAGCAAAACAGACAAGAAAGAAAAATGTTTTCTAACTAAGCAAAGACTTATTAAAGGATTCAACTAATTCATAGTATGACTATGATTACGATGAAACCTTTACATTAGTCATGTTGCAAAGATCTATTAAAGATATTTTAGTGATTACTACCTTATGAGATTTGGTAGATGGATTTCAAAACACTTTCATGAAATTGTTCATGAAAGAAGATTTGTATGTGATACAATAAGAGAATCCAATAATCCTAAGGATGCATAAAAGATTCATTAATGGATGGAAGTAAGCATCATGGAGTTGTTGCTCTTAATTTTGTGAGTTAATCAAATCGTTTGATGTTCTCATAAAATGAAGAAAAGGTCTTGTGTATACAAGATTTTTAGTGGGAGCTATGAAGTCTTCTTGGTCTAGTATAAAGAGAAAATTATTCATTGTTTGAAGAGTCAAGTGATGGGTAGTGCATTTTGTATGAAAAACCTTGAAGAGGATGATGAGTACATTTGGGATTCAAGATCTATAGAGATAGGTCTCGAAGGATGTTTGAGTTTGGTTAAGAAGCTTATATTGATAAGATTCTTATAAGGTTCAACATTATATTGAAAGGAGTTTCAATCCCATGTAACATGACACGTTGCTTAATGATTCAATGCTTTGAGAAAGGTTGATGAAATTAAAGTTTTGAGTGATGATCCTCATGCAATATGCAAAGGGTGCATCATGCATGTCATGGACTATACTCATCTATTTGATTCACGTGTTTTAAGAACAAGTGATGATAGATTTCAATCGAAATCCATTGTAACGTTGGAATACAAATTAGAAATTTCTAAGTTCCTTGTGAAAGGACGAAGGAAAATTCTTAGTGTATGGAGATGAAAATGATTATAAGATTTAGAAATTGCAAAATTCATGTTTATGAGAATATCTCATGAACTCTACTTAGTAAACCCCTTCCATTTCCAAAGCACGAGAAACATGCTAATGAAACTGGATTGAGGCAAATGATGTAATTAGAAGTTGTATTTGTTTTTGGAGAAAAACAAGTTACATATGTAATACATTCATTTGCAGAATTATGTTTATCAATTGAAACAAAGTTTCAATCTTATTTAATCGTGGTTTCAAGATTAAATAAAATGTCCAAAATAATTATGGATTGATGGGCTCATCAGGTTAATTTATTTAAATAACCTGGTGAATGAAACCCCACAGGTGAACAAAATCCATACATTATTCCAGTTCCTAGTCTAGAGTTATTAAAGTGGACATAAATGATCTCTTTAAATGGACTAGCATGTAAGATTGATTGGATAATGTTGTTTCTTAGGCTATAGGAGCGTAGTGAAGCTCGGTCAATCACATGGATATGCATGAATGATGCATGATTGAACTATAGACCTATTTTGAAGTTCAAGTATAGAACTTCCGGATATATTAGTGGATTCTTTTGACATGAGTGGAACATTGATTTCATTCAATGATTGATGTAACTGTGTACATTCAAATGTCTTCCCGTAACTGGAGATTGTAAAGAGTGTTTCCTGGTTACCTCATGATTTGAGTGGGACCCTTGGTTTCCACAAGATTGGATTGAGTCTACCTATTTAATTAGGAATGTGTCTTGGCCCCTTGAAGGGGGAGAATTCAGAAAATGCATGGCCGTGCTCAAATGGATTACATAGTAATCATTTGTTTTGTACTTCTAACTCAGTTTTCAAGAAAAGATTTGTAGATTAATATGATCATGACATGAGATGCAATCATATTATCAAATCGACACACAATGACTTAAGGAATTTGAATATTGTGCACTTGTCTCGGACAAGTGAGAGATTGAAGGAGTTCTGTCTTCGATAAGTGCAATTACTAGATATATCAAGGATCACTATTATGGAGATAATAAGTTCGTTCTTTTGGGTCGTCATTATCTGTTGCTAGACTATGATAATTGATCTTTGGGCTAGTCAAATAGTCAAAAGCCCACTAGAATGGATCCTATGAGGTCACACAACAAAGGTATTGGGTTAAGAAAGTTAGAGGCCCATTTATGGGCCTCATGAACAAGTAACCAATCATGAATTGGATTGGGCTAGTATAGTTAGATTAGAGTTAGGATTCGGACTTTGTCATGGACTCTTATTTAGAGATGAGATCTATAAATAAAGTCCATACCTAGGGTTGTATAAAACAACACAATTAACAGTTAATTGTGCACCAAACAACCAGTATCCAAAACCTCTCTATCTCTCTGTACCACACGCCTATCCCTTCCCTTGGTGGTGGTTCGTGATTTTTTCGTTGCTCGTTCTACTCCATAGAAGGTCAATTGAAGTGTTCGATTGCAACTAACTAGCATTAGTGGAGGACTTAGTCTGTGCCTGTGGACCAAGTATAGGAATCACGCTTGAGGTTCTTTATCTCCCATTGTTATTGCTCGATCGCATGTGGAATCACGCTTCAAAGGTACGATTATATGTTCTTTATGTGTTACGCATTAGATCTTGGGATTAGGTACTGTATGAATATGATTCATGTTTTTCCGCTGCGCAGTACCTATAATCTCCTACAGGGGATTGGGTGGTTTAAGGGTTTCGACGGTAAGGGGTAGGGAGTTTAGCCTAGCGCCGGCGCTGGGGAGGGTAACAGGGTGGTCGCGGGCGGCACCGGCCGGGATCAAGGAGGAGGGGGTGGCAGGGAAGGAGTGGGTGCTGCATATTTTCCAATATGGGTATTTTAGGCAATATTCCTTTTAAAACATTAACCATGGTTAATATTTTCTTAAAATGCTTAACTAATGTTACCACTGTATTATTTTTAATAATTAAAGATCGCCATTGATAATTTGTTTTTTTAGTGTTTACCATTGAGAATAAATAAAACTTTAAGAATACCATTGAGAATTTCCCAGATTTTTAATATTTGCAAGCTAGTCCCTTTTCCCAACCATTGGAGTTGCTCTAAGAAGCTAAAAGTGGAAAGAATAGGCAATAAATAAACATTTATTACATCGATTTACTCGTGAATTGTCGATAAATTCCCAACTTAATACTAAAAAAAGAAGGATATTAAATGCATATATGCAGCCTTAAGGGCTGCATATATCATTACCCTTTAAAAAATCATCTTATATATAAGATTTATATCTACCATTATAAGATAAATTTTGATAGTGTTAATGATAAAAAATAAAAATTATTCCTTAATTATTATTAAAATAAAATTTGTGATATTATTTACCATTATAAATTGACGCATCAGACGACACCAACAAAATTTGGTATGAACGTAAAACCAAATCAAGCAAATTTTGTGCCAATTTTATTATTATTAGGTCATTAATGGCTATTTTATTTTTTAGCTTACTTTTTAAATACATTTTTAAATGTATATTTGTGATTATTGCATATATTGTGTTTATTTAAGATACTCAATGATTGTATATTTATGTTATGTTTACTGAATTTTGTTTTTACATGCAGATCTAATTTAATCAGAGAATTAAATTCGAGCAAAATTGATTGGAAAATCAAAGTACGAAATTCTCGCCTAATTATCCTATTGGATGAGAAGGTATTATGTCTTTATAAATTGTTTTTATTATTAAAATTATTAATAAAACTTTTTAGTATTTATTAATTAATTTTATGATTAAAACAAAATTTTATAATTTTAATCAAGTCATTAAATTAACTTATAGTTTTATATTTCATTACAGGTTGCTTACGCTCATGCCTCAATTTAAGCCAACTTTGTTCAATAATTTCGTCCAAAATTGATCGAAAAAAAGTTTACTCCATTAGATATTTTTCAGTCGTTACAAATAAAAAGCAATATTGCACGTATTGTCAATGGTAAAATAATGATTTATTATGCATAGATTTGATTTTCTACAATTACAATTTCATATAAGACTATAAATATTAATTTTATATAAATTTTATTTTTTCTAACATTTGGTGATTTTAGCGAAATAGAAGATAAATAGTATACATGTTTTGTTTTATATGTTTGTGTATATTTTTTTAATGTTCTTATCAAAATATTTGTTTTGGGTTATATATATATATATATATATATATATATATATATATATATATATATATATATATATATAATGATTGATGTTCACTCCAAGTATTTTTTCATTATATTGATATAACATCTCCAATAAACTTATCACATATTCATTCTATTTGGATTTAGAGCCTGTTCTAATACGTTGAAATTCAGCTCAATTCAGTTCGATCAGTTCAGCTCCTAATTTCCTTCTCTTATAAAATATTCATTTCAGTTCAGTTCAGTTCAGTCAATGAGAACAGGCCCTTAAGAAGAAATACAATAAATATTACGGAGTAGGTACAAGCTACTATACGAGTAAGATTAGAGAGAAGACAAAGTAGGTCTAAATTTCCTCCTATTAATCCAATTTGTATGCTTTGATCCGAAGAACAAATTTGATCCCAATCAAACAAGAAAAAAATTATGGCAAGTTAATAAACTAGATAATCAAATCTCTTATTTTTTTTTAGCAATACCCAATCAATTTCCCAGATAAACAAAAGTTGTTATCTGTGGGTATGTATAATTGTCTTTCCAAGTATCAGTGGAGAGGTATATGCGTCTTTTCATGTACTAATTGAGGGATACATGTGTAATTTCCTCACCAAATAGTAAAAGCAAAAAGCAAACAGTAATTGGACAGCTCACCAAAAGTACTGAATAAATGACCCTATTTTTTCAATATATTTACAAAAATGCCATCAGATTAACAAAAATTCGTTTATATGACAGATTAACTTGTATTTTCCCTTTTTTTTTGGTGTTTTTACCCGGTTCACCCTTTGGGCTAATCTGGATTCGGGGATTAGTTCTGGGTGGTTAGATTTCAATCCCCTCCCAATTATTGTGTATGGGATCGAACATAGGTCTTTCCTACCAAGTGTAGTCCCAATCACCACTACACCAACATCCAATTGGTATTATCAAATCTCATTTAAATGTGTAGAACTTCAAGTAAAAGTCGTAGTTGGAGTGTTGTGTAGAAATGTATAACTGTACATAGAGTATGTTCTAATAGACTCAGACTTTGATTAATTTTTAAGATGGTTATACTTATAAATGTACTTGATATAACATTTAAGACTTATACTTATAAATGATTTAATTACTTTAAAAAAACGTGGGATATTAGGATTTAAATTATTAAAAAAAATAAAAATTATCTTATAGAATTAATGGTTCTATCTAAAAACCTGATTAATAAGATGTTTTTTTCATAAAAAAAATTAAAACTTATAACACAAGAAAAAATTGTGATTTAGGATTTAAATTATTTTTAAAATAAAAAAAAAATTATCTTTTCACATTAAAGATTTTATCCTAATATATTTACATTTTTTAAAAAAATATATCATATTATTGTCATATAACTAATAAAATGAAAAAAATACAAAACAATGAATAAAGTCGCTATATAAATTACATTAAAGAAAATTACTTTAATAATAGACAATAACATGTTTATTAAATTATTATGCATTTTTTTTTGTCTGAAATTATGAAATAGTAAAATAAATCAAATAATTACAAAAAAAAAAAAAAAACAAACTTAGAGTCTATTGGAAAATATCTTTCTTGATTAAGATTTATGTATGAAAAACTATGCATCGCACGGGCTTCATCTAGTTACTATTATTTTTAAGAAAAAATTGGTAAAAATAATCTCAATTTTCACATATTCGCTTTAAATAATTCTAACTTTGGATTATTTTTAAATAATTCCAACTTTGGAGTATATTCGCTTTCTTTAGGCCCTAACCGGTTACTAACATACTAAAACAGGTTATTGGGATATGTTGCATCATGTGATTTGTTAAATTTTTTTAAACATAAAAATAAATTTAAAATATAATTACACGTATCTGGTTACTAATTAATACACTAACAAAATGAACTAAGATGTGGGGGGGGGATAATAATAATAATAATAATAATAATAATAATAATAATAATAATAATAATAATAATAATACGAAGAAGAAGAAGAAGAAGAAGAATCACATACAACAACAACTATAACCTATTGAACAAAAATGGGGTGAGTGGGGGGGGGGGCTTAATAATAATAATAATAGTAATTTGATTGACTTTGTAAGTATTTTGATATTTTATAATAATATAACTATAATAATAGTAATAGTAGTAGTAATAATAATAATAATAATAATAATAATAATAATACCAGCACTAATGCACCGGATCCCATCAGAACTCCGCAGTTAAGCGTGTCAAGCGATTGAATATGGTTTCATTCCCTTCTCCTTTTCTTCGCTTGGGGAATTAGAGAAAGAGGCTGTTGCGTTACTGAAGCGGATTCAAAGGTTCTCGACGACGCAAGACATTGGGGCTCGTGCTGCAGCTCATATCTTCACTAGGGTAGGATTTGCAATAGCTAGAGGAGTGGGGGCCCAGATTGTATCTCGGCTTCCCACTAATTTATTGTAGGTTGTATGGCTTTTGTTTTTGAGATAATAATAATAATAATAATAATAATAATAATAATAATAATAATAATAATAATAATAATAATAATAATAATAATAATCCGGAGCAGTAGAAGAAGAAGAAAACAAATAACATCACAATAACAACTACTGTAAGAAAAACAATAACAATGTGGCCTGCCTTTCCTTTAATTTATGAGATCATAATAAGCTTACAACTTTGATCTAAGTTGATTACTTAGGACTTAAGTTAAAAGTATTTCCAAGAGAAGGAGAGGATAACCGTCTTTCATTATTATACATAATATGTGTCGCATACATATCCAAATGAAGACTTTTCAATTACATTTTTTTATTAAAGAATGAAACACAATTCAATGATTAATTTTTCAACGGAATTAATCATATCTCGATGCTAGTCTCGTAAGAATTTGAGAAGAAATAATAATACATTTGTTATAATTTTATACTACGTAACAAAAAAAGCTCCTTTGGCAAGTAAACTAACACTTTTTAATTGTTTGAAGGTGATCCATCGACAAGATTTATATTATTTTCTTTATTATTTTGCTCGTGTATGACACAATGAAATCTTACACTTAATGATTATTTCAATTGCTAAAAACTTATTATTGCTAAGATTTTCCATTTTGTTTATAACTAATTTCATGAATCAGCATTTCCTGTTACTAATTAAGAAAGTTATTAAATTAAAGTTTTTCTGTTACAAAAATACGGTTACTAATTAATACACTAACTTATCGAACAAAAATAGGGTGAGTTTGGGGGGGGGGGGGGCTTAATAATAATAATAATAATAAGAAGAAAAACAATAACATCGTGACCTGCCTCTGCTTTATGAGCTCATAAAAAACTTACAACTGACTTTGATCTTAGTTGATTAATAAGGGCTCAAGTTTAACAATTTTTTTTTAAAAAAAAAAAAATTCTAATACTGATAACCTCTTTACCGTCTTTCAGTATTTATATAAGATAATCGCATATTAATAAGGACTATATACAAATGAAGGCATTTCAATCAAATATTTTATATGTCGAATGAAATACAAGCCAATGATTATTTTTCTCAGGGGACCTTATCAAATCGTGATGCTAGTCTACTAAGGATTTGAGAATAAATAATATATTTATTACAATTTGATACTCGGTAACATAGAAAGTTTCTTTGACAAGTATACACTTTTTAATTGTTTGAAAGTGATTCATCAACAAATTTATAGTATTTACTTCATTAATTTGAATTGGCGTATGGCATTTTTCACAATAAATGTTTATTTGAATTGCTAAAAATTCATCATTGCTAAATTATCCATATTCTTTACTTGATAGGGTGGCCTTTTTTCCTCTAAACGTGAATGCATTTTAAAGAAATACAATTATACATGATGAACGCCACTTTAAAATTATAAATACTTTTTTTTTATAATTACCAAAACAATAATTACACAAGATCGTTATAAAGGTAACAACAAAAAAAATAAAATAAAAGGAGAGACAAAGCTTTCAAATAATGACGTAAATCAGAATCGACATGTTCTTACCAAATATAGTTTCCTATGTTAGTGAAAATCAAAGTATGAATTGTTGTATCATTTTCAGATTTTTGAGTACCAAATATAGTTTCCTGAGTTAATAAAAAAATATCTAATAACATTTTTTCGAATATTTTGGGGGTTTTCCGTCATCGTCGTCGACAACCTATGCCCTTTTTCAACCATTGCTGTTGTCGGCCTTCAAATCTCTTAATTATCTAATATTCAATGTGCAGTCGATTACTTATGTGCCTTTAACAATTATAGTATTCGAATAAAAAATCCAAATCCATTTGAATTCGATAGGAAGAGAAGACTCATTTCACTAATTCAACTGAAAATGAGTATATTCTGCAGACATACCCATTTAC